>NC_086444.1:1144501666-1144814523 GCF_028390025.1 Pseudophryne corroboree
ACATACTAGTTACGAGTATACTATCTCTTTATCAACCAGTCTATATATTAGCAGCAGACACAGTACAGTGCGGTAGTTCACGGCTGTGGCTACCTCTGTGTCGGCACTCGGCAGCCCGTCCATAATTGTATATACCACCTAACCGTGGTTTTTTTTTCTTTCTTTATACATACATACTAGTTACGAGTATACTATCTCTTTATCAACCAGTCTATATATTAGCAGCAGACACAGTACAGTGCGGTAGTTCACGGCTGTGGCTACCTCTGTGTCGGCACTCGGCAGCCCGTCCATAATTGTATATACCAGTGACCTAACCGTGGTTTTTTTTTCTTTCTTTATACATACATACTAGTTACGAGTATACTATCTCTTTATCAACCAGTCTATATATTAGCAGCAGACACAGTACAGTGCGGTAGTTCACGGCTGTGGCTACCTCTGTGTCGGCACTCGGCAGCCCGTCCATAATTGTATATACCACCTAACCGTGGTTTTTTTTTCTTTCTTTATACATACATACTAGTTACGAGTATACTATCTCTTTATCAACCAGTCTATATATTAGCAGCAGACACAGTACAGTGCGGTAGTTCACGGCTGTGGCTACCTCTGTGTCGGCACTCGGCAGCCCGTCCATAATTGTATATACCAGTGACCTAACCGTGGTTTTTTTTTCTTTCTTTATACATACATACTAGTTACGAGTATACTATCTCTTTATCAACCAGTCTATATATTAGCAGCAGACACAGTACAGTGCGGTAGTTCACGGCTGTGGCTACCTCTGTGTCGGCACTCGGCAGCCCGTCCATAATTGTATATACCAGTGACCTAACCGTGGTTTTTTTTTCTTTCTTTATACATACATACTAGTTACGAGTATACTATCTCTTTATCAACCAGTCTATATATTAGCAGCAGACACAGTACAGTGCGGTAGTTCACGGCTGTGGCTACCTCTGTGTCGGCACTCGGCAGCCCGTCCATAATTGTATATACCAGTGACCTAACCGTGGTTTTTTTTTCTTTCTTTATACATACATACTAGTTACGAGTATACTATCTCTTTATCAACCAGTCTATATATTAGCAGCAGACACAGTACAGTGCGGTAGTTCACGGCTGTGGCTACCTCTGTGTCGGCACTCGGCAGCCCGTCCATAATTGTATATACCACCTAACCGTGGTTTTTTTTTCTTTCTTTATACATACATACTAGTTACGAGTATACTATCTCTTTATCAACCAGTCTATATATTAGCAGCAGACACAGTACAGTGCGGTAGTTCACGGCTGTGGCTACCTCTGTGTCGGCACTCGGCAGCCCGTCCATAATTGTATATACCAGTGACCTAACCGTGGTTTTTTTTTCTTTCTTTATACATACATACTAGTTACGAGTATACTATCTCTTTATCAACCAGTCTATATATTAGCAGCAGACACAGTACAGTGCGGTAGTTCACGGCTGTGGCTACCTCTGTGTCGGCACTCGGCAGCCCGTCCATAATTGTATATACCACCTAACCGTGGTTTTTTTTTCTTTCTTTATACATACATACTAGTTACGAGTATACTATCTCTTTATCAACCAGTCTATATATTAGCAGCAGACACAGTACAGTGCGGTAGTTCACAGCTGTGGCTACCTCTGTGTCGGCACTCGGCAGCCCGTCCATAATTGTATATACCACCTAACCGTGGTTTTTTTTTCTTTCTTTATACATACATACTAGTTACGAGTATACTATCTCTTTATCAACCAGTCTATATATTAGCAGCAGACACAGTACAGTGCGGTAGTTCACGGCTGTGGCTACCTCTGTGTCGGCACTCGGCAGCCCGTCCATAATTGTATATACCAGTGACCTAACCGTGGTTTTTTTTTCTTTCTTTATACATACATACTAGTTACGAGTATACTATCTCTTTATCAACCAGTCTATATATTAGCAGCAGACACAGTACAGTGCGGTAGTTCACGGCTGTGGCTACCTCTGTGTCGGCACTCGGCAGCCCGTCCATAATTGTATATACCAGTGACCTAACCGTGGTTTTTTTTTCTTTCTTTATACATACATACTAGTTACGAGTATACTATCTCTTTATCAACCAGTCTATATATTAGCAGCAGACACAGTACAGTGCGGTAGTTCACGGCTGTGGCTACCTCTGTGTCGGCACTCGGCAGCCCGTCCATAATTGTATATACCACCTAACAGTGGTTTTTTTTTCTTTCTTTATACATACATACTAGTTACGAGTATACTATCTCTTTATCAACCAGTCTATATATTAGCAGCAGACACAGTACAGTGCGGTAGTTCACGGCTGTGGCTACCTCTGTGTCGGCACTCGGCAGCCCGTCCATAATTGTATACTAGTATCCAATCCATCCATCTCCATTGTTTACCTGAGGTGCCTTTTAGTTGTGCCTATTAAAATATGGAGAACAAAAATGTTGAGGTTCCAAAATTAGGGAAAGATCAAGATCCACTTCCACCTCGTGCTGAAGCTGCTGCCACTAGTCATGGCCGAGACGATGAAATGCCAGCAACGTCGTCTGCCAAGGCCGATGCCCAATGGCATAGTACAGAGCATGTCAAAACCAAAACACCAAATATCAGTAAAAAAAGGACTCCAAAACCTAAAATAAAATTGTCGGAGAAGAAGCGTAAACTTGCCAATATGCCATTTACCACACGGAGTGGCAAGGAACGGCTGAGGCCCTGGCCTATGTTCATGGCTAGTGGTTCAGCTTCACATGAGGATGGAAGCACTCAGCCTCTCGCTAGAAAACTGAAAAGACTCAAGCTGGCAAAAGCACCGCAAAGAACTGTGCGTTCTTTGAAATCCCAAATCCACAAGGAGAGTCCAATTGTGTCGGTTGCGATGCCTGACCTTCCCAACACTGGACGTGAAGAGCATGCGCCTTCCACCATTTGCACGCCCCCTGCAAGTGCTGGAAGGAGCACCCGCAGTCCAGTTCCTGATAGTCAGATTGAAGATGTCAGTGTTGAAGTACACCAGGATGAGGAGGATATGGGTGTTGCTGGCGCTGGGGAGGAAATTGACCAGGAGGATTCTGATGGTGAGGTGGTTTGTTTAAGTCAGGCACCCGGGGAGACACCTGTTGTCCGTGGGAGGAATATGGCCGTTGACATGCCAGGTGAAAATACCAAAAAAATCAGCTCTTCGGTGTGGAGGTATTTCACCAGAAATGCGGACAACAGGTGTCAAGCCGTGTGTTCCCTTTGTCAAGCTGTAATAAGTAGGGGTAAGGACGTTAACCACCTCGGAACATCCTCCCTTATACGTCACCTGCAGCGCATTCATAATAAGTCAGTGACAAGTTCAAAAACTTTGGGTGACAGCGGAAGCAGTCCACTGACCAGTAAATCCCTTCCTCTTGTAACCAAGCTCACGCAAACCACCCCACCAACTCCCTCAGTGTCAATTTCCTCCTTCCCCAGGAATGCCAATAGTCCTGCAGGCCATGTCACTGGCAAGTCTGACGAGTCCTCTCCTGCCTGGGATTCCTCCGATGCATCCTTGCGTGTAACGCCTACTGCTGCTGGCGCTGCTGTTGTTGCCGCTGGGAGTCGATGGTCATCCCAGAGGGGAAGTCGTAAGCCCACTTGTACTACTTCCAGTAAGCAATTGACTGTTCAACAGTCCTTTGCGAGGAAGATGAAATATCACAGCAGTCATCCTACTGCAAAGCGGATAACTGAGTCCTTGACAACTATGTTGGTGTTAGACGTGCGTCCGGTATCCGCCGTTAGTTCACAGGGAACTAGACAATTTATTGAGGCAGTGTGCCCCCGTTACCAAATACCATCTAGGTTCCACTTCTCTAGGCAGGCGATACCGAGAATGTACACGGACGTCAGAAAAAGACTCACCAGTCTCCTAAAAAATGCAGTTGTACCCAATGTCCACTTAACCACGGACATGTGGACAAGTGGAGCAGGGCAGGGTCAGGACTATATGACTGTGACAGCCCACTGGGTAGATGTATGGACTCCCGCCGCAAGAACAGCAGCGGCGGCACCAGTAGCAGCATCTCGCAAACGCCAACTCTTTCCTAGGCAGGCTACGCTTTGTATCACCGCTTTCCAGAATACGCACACAGCTGAAAACCTCTTACGGCAACTGAGGAAGATCATCGCGGAATGGCTTACCCCAATTGGACTCTCCTGTGGATTTGTGGCATCGGACAACGCCAGCAATATTGTGTGTGCATTAAATATGGGCAAATTCCAGCACGTCCCATGTTTTGCACATACCTTGAATTTGGTGGTGCAGAATTTTTTAAAAAACGACAGGGGCGTGCAAGAGATGCTGTCGGTGGCCAGAAAAATTGCGGGACACTTTCGGCGTACAGGCACCACGTACAGAAGACTGGAGCACCACCAAAAACTACTGAACCTGCCCTGCCATCATCTGAAGCAAGAAGTGGTAACGAGGTGGAATTCAACCCTCTATATGCTTCAGAGGTTGGAGGAGCAGCAAAAGGCCATTCAAGCCTATACAATTGAGCACGATATAGGAGATGGAATGCAGTGGAGAATGATTTCAACGTTGTGCAAGGTTCTGATGCCCTTTGAACTTGCCACACGTGAAGTCAGTTCAGACACTGCCAGCCTGAGTCAGGTCATTCCCCTCATCAGGCTTTTGCAGAAGAAGCTGGAGGCATTGAAGAAGGAGCTAAAAGGGAGCGATTCCGCTAGGCATGTGGGACTTGTGGATGCAGCCCTTAATTCGCTTAACAAGGATTCACGGGTGGTCAATCTGTTGAAATCAGAGCACTACATTTTGGCCACCGTGCTCGATCCTAGATTTAAAGCCTACCTTGGATCTCTCTTTCCGGCAGACACAGGTCTGCTGGGGTTGAAAGACCTGCTGGTGACAAAATTGTCAAGTCAAGCGGAACGCGACCTGTCAACATCTCCTCCTTCACATTCTCCCGCAACTGGGGGTGCGAGGAAAAGGCTCAGAATTCCGAGCCCACCCGCTGGCGGTGATGCAGGGCAGTCTGGAGCGACTGCTGATGCTGACATCTGGTCCGGACTGAAGGACCTGACAACGATTACGGACATGTCGTCTACTGTCACTGCATATGATTCTCTCAACATTGATAGAATGGTGGAGGATTATATGAGTGACCGCATCCAAGTAGGCACGTCACACAGTCCGTACTTATACTGGCAGGAAAAAGAGGCAATTTGGAGGCCCTTGCACAAACTGGCTTTATTCTACCTAAGTTGCCCTCCCACAAGTGTGTACTCCGAAAGAGTGTTTAGTGCCGCCGCTCACCTTGTCAGCAATCGGCGTACGAGGTTACATCCAGAAAATGTGGAGAAGATGATGTTCATTAAAATGAATTATAATCAATTCCTCCGCAGAGACATTGACCAGCAGCAATTGCCTCCACAAAGTACACAGGGAGCTGAGATGGTGGATTCCAGTGGGGACGAATTGATAATCTGTGAGGAGGGGGATGTACACGGTGATATATCGGAGGGTGAAGATGAGGTGGACATCTTGCCTCTGTAGAGCCAGTTTGTGCAAGGAGAGATTAATTGCTTCTTTTTTGGGGGGGGTCCAAACCAACCCGTCATATCAGTCACAGTCGTGTGGCAGACCCTGTCACTGAAATGATGGGTTGGTTAAAGTGTGCATGTCCTGTTTTGTTTATACAACATAAGGGTGGGTGGGAGGGCCCAAGGACAATTCCATCTTGCACCTCTTTTTTCTTTTCTTTTTCTTTGCATCATGTGCTGATTGGGGAGGGTTTTTTGGAAGGGACATCCTGCGTGACACTGCAGTGCCACTCCTAGATGGGCCCGGTGTTTGTGTCGGCCACTAGGGTCGCTAATCTTACTCACACAGTCAGCTACCTCATTGCGCCTCTTTTTTTCTTTGCGTCATGTGCTGTTTGGGGAGGGTTTTTTGGAAGGGACATCCTGCGTGACACTGCAGTGCCACTCCTAGATGGGCCCGGTGTTTGTGTCGGCCACTAGGGTCGCTAATCTTACTCACACAGCTACCTCATTGCGCCTCTTTTTTTCTTTGCGTCATGTGCTGTTTGGGGAGGGTTTTTTGGAAGGGACATCCTGCGTGACACTGCAGTGCCACTCCTAGATGTGCCCGGTGTTTGTGTCGGCCACTAGGGTCGCTAATCTTACTCACACAGCTACCTCATTGCGCCTCTTTTTTTCTTTGCGTCATGTGCTGTTTGGGGAGGGTTTTTTGGAAGGGACATCCTGCGTGACACTGCAGTGCCACTCCTAGATGGGCCCGGTGTTTGTGTCGGCCACTAGGGTCGCTAATCTTACTCACACAGCTACCTCATTGCGCCTCTTTTTTTCTTTGCGTCATGTGCTGTTTGGGGAGGGTTTTTTGGAAGGGACATCCTGCGTGACACTGCAGTGCCACTCCTAGATGGGCCCGGTGTTTGTGTCGGCCACTAGGGTCGCTAATCTTACTCACACAGTCAGCTACCTCATTGCGCCTCTTTTTTTCTTTGCGTCATGTGCTGTTTGGGGAGGGTTTTTTGGAAGGGCCATCCTGCGTGACACTGCAGTGCCACTCCTAGATGGGCCCGGTGTTTGTGTCGGCCACTAGGGTCGCTAATCTTACTCACACAGCTACCTCATTGCGCCTCTTTTTTTCTTTGCGTCATGTGCTGTTTGGGGAGGGTTTTTTGGAAGGGACATCCTGCGTGACACTGCAGTGCCACTCCTAGATGGGCCCGGTGTTTGTGTCGGCCACTAGGGTCGCTTATCTTACTCACACAGCGACCTCGGTGCAAATTTTAGGACTAAAAATAATATTGTGAGGTGTGAGGTATTCAGAATAGACTGAAAATGAGTGTAAATTATGGTTTTTGAGGTTAATAATACTTTGGGATCAAAATGACCCCCAAATTCTATGATTTAAGCTGTTTTTTAGTGTTTTTGGAAAAAAACACCCGAATCCAAAACACACCCGAATCCGACAAAAATAATTCGGTGAGGTTTTGCCAAAACGCGTTCGAACCCAAAACACGGCCGCGGAACCGAACCCAAAACCAAAACACAAAACCCGAAAAATTTCAGGCGCTCATCTCTAATATATAGTTCATTGACAACTGTAATATACGCATATAAATAAAACTAAAACATTACTAATAATAAAACTACTATTGAGCATAAGAGGTGGATCATATAACTAGCAGTGACCACAGTGGGCTAAACATTAACAACGTCCTTGTTTTTAATTTTCAAGTAGGACATTCTCATCAGATGTGCTCATGAATAATTCATGATTAGATATCATATGGTGTAATATATTTGAAGCCTTTGTTTATATATCTCTCGATGAATAAACTTATCCAATTGCTCACATAAACTGATAGTTCTTTACTTGTGGGATAACCGCTCAAAAGTCATGGAGGAATTGATACACACCCGGGACTCTAGTGCATCGCAAGCACCTGTATAAACAAAGCTCCCGTCTCAATTACCACGAATGGCGTCCTCCGTCTCCCACTGAAACTGGCTCTCGTGCACACACCTTTACTGATTTTGGAGAGAGAAGTATCAGTCCGGCTCCCGGAGCTCTGCGCACTGTAGGCGCTGGAGGTTGATTCAGCTCCCGTCTTCAAGCCGCCGCGTATAGCGTTCTCTCGTCTCCTGCTTGTCAGTCTCAGACACCACTGCACATCGATGCGGGCAAACAGCCAAGGTCCACCGGGTCACAGATAGGGCACTTTCTCTGACGCGTTTCGCTTCTAATTGAAGCTTCCTCATAGAGTAAAAAACTTTATAGCAATGTAGCCCTTTTTAAATAGCAGCCTCATGTTGGATTGGTGTAATCATCCACCTAGATATATAGCACCTGTCTTAGATCCACCTCCTGATCCACCTCCTTGCTCACCTATTCCTTGATTAAATGAATATTACTATTACCTATTAACTTCTCATATGCCCGCCTGTCTATATAGAAACACCTATTTTAAACTGTGTTAACAGTATATATACACATATATAAATAAAAATGTCTGCTGGTAATAAAACATCCTTTTCTTTCCCGATAATTAATTAGAGATGAGCGGGTTCGGTTCCTCGGAAACCGAACCCGCCCGAACTTCATGTTTTTTTACACGGGTCCGAGCGACTCGGATCTTCCCGCCTTGCTCGGTTAACCCGAGCGCGCCCGAACGTCATCATCCCGCTGTCGGATTCTCGCGAGGCTCGGATTCTATCGCGAGACTCGGATTCTATATAAGGAGCCGCGCGTCGCCGCCATTTTCACACGTGCATTGAGATTCATAGGGAGAGGACGTGGCTGGCGTCCTCTCCGTTTAGAGAAGAGAGTGAGACAGTAGAGACACAGTAGTAGTAATTTTGGGGAGCATTATTAGGAGGAGTACTACTATACTACTACTACTTGCTGAAGTGATATAGATTAGATAGTGTGACTGTATTAATTATCTGACTTGTGGGGGAGACACTGACAGTGGGGAGCAGTTAGAGTCTGAGAGCAGGACTCAGGAGTACATATAACGTACAGTGCACACTTTTGCTGCCAGAGTCAGTGCCACACTGCCATTGTGACCACACTGACCACCAGACCAGTATAATATATTTTGTGATTGTCTGCTTAGGAGTACTACTTGCAAGTTGCTGATAGTGTGACCAGTGACCTGACCACCAGTTTAATAATCAATCACCACCAGTTTAATATATATATATATATATATATATATATAATTGTATATAATATATATATATATATATATATATATAATATTGTATACCACCTACCCGTGGTTTTTTTTTTTTCATTCTTCTTTATACATACTACTATAGTAGCTTACTGTAGCAGTCTGCGGTGCTGCTGAGCTGACAGTGTCCAGCAGGTCCGTCATCAGTCATTACATAATAAATATATATACCTGTCCGGCTGCAGTACTAGTGATATTATATATACATATATATTGATTTCATCTCATTATCATCCAGTCTATATTAGCAGCAGACACAGTACGTTAGTCCACGGCTGTAGCTACCTCTGTGTCGGCACTCGGCAGTCCATCCATAATTGTATACCACCTCCCCGTGGTTTTTTTCTTTTTCTTTCTTCTTTGTACATACTACTATAGTATAGTAGCTTACTGTAGCAGTCTGCGGTGCTGCTGAGCTGACAGTGTCCAGCAGGTCCGTCATCAGTCATTACATAATAAATATACATACCTGTCCGGCTGCAGTACTAGTGATATTATATTGATTTCATCTCATTATCATCCAGTCTATATTAGCAGCAGACACAGTACGTTAGTCCACGGCTGTAGCTACCTCTGTGTCGGCACTCGGCAGTCCATCCATAATTGTATACCACCTCCCCGTGGTTTTTTTTTTTCTTTCTTCTTTGTACATACTACTATAGTATAGTAGCTTACTGTAGTAGTCTGCGGTGCTGCTGAGCTGACAGTGTCCAGCAGGTCCGTCATCAGTCATTACATAATAAATACACATACCTGTCTGGCTGCAGTACTAGTGATATTATATTGATTTCATCTCATTATCATCCAGTCTATATTAGCAGCAGACACAGTACGTTAGTCCACGGCTGTAGCTACCTCTGTGTCGGCACTCGGCAGTCCATCCATAATTGTATACCACCTCCCCGTGGTTTTTTTCTTTTTCTTTCTTCTTTGTACATACTACTATAGTATAGTAGCTTACTGTAGCAGTCTGCGGTGCTGCTGAGCTGACAGTGTCCAGCAGGTCCGTCATCAGTCATTACATAATAAATATACATACCTGTCCGGCTGCAGTACTAGTGATATTATATTGATTTCATCTCATTATCATCCAGTCTATATTAGCAGCAGACACAGTACGTTAGTCCACGGCTGTAGCTACCTCTGTGTCGGCACTCGGCAGTCCATCCATAATTGTATACCACCTCCCTGTGGTTTTTTTTTTTCTTCCTTCTTTGTACATACTACTATAGTATAGTAGCTTACTGTAGCAGTCTGCGGTGCTGCTGAGCTGACAGTGTCCAGCAGGTCCGTCATCAGTCATTACATAATAAATATACATACCTGTCCGGCTGCAGTACTAGTGATATTATATTGATTTCATCTCATTATCATCCAGTCTATATTAGCAGCAGACACAGTACGTTAGTCCACGGCTGTAGCTACCTCTGTGTCGGCACTCGGCAGTCCATCCATAATTGTATACCACCTCCCCGTGGTTTTTTTTTTTCTTTCTTCTTTGTACATACTACTATAGTATAGTAGCTTACTGTAGTAGTCTGCGGTGCTGCTGAGCTGACAGTGTCCAGCAGGTCCGTCATCAGTCATTACATAATAAATACACATACCTGTCTGGCTGCAGTACTAGTGATATTATATTGATTTCATCTCATTATCATCCAGTCTATATTAGCAGCAGACACAGTACGTTAGTCCACGGCTGTAGCTACCTCTGTGTCGGCACTCGGCAGTCCATCCATAATTGTATACCACCTCCCCGTTGTTTTTTTTTTCTTTCTTCTTTGTACATACTACTATAGTATAGTAGCTTACTGTAGCAGTCTGCGGTGCTGCTGAGCTGACAGTGTCCAGCAGGTCCGTCATCAGTCATTACATAATAAATATACATACCTGTCCGGCTGCAGTACTAGTGATATTATATTGATTTCATCTCATTATCATCCAGTCTATATTAGCAGCAGACACAGTACGGTAGTCCACGGCTGTAGCTACCTCTGTGTCGGCACTCGGCAGTCCATCCATAATTGTATACCACCTCCCCGTGGTTTTTTTTTTTTCTTTCTTCTTTGTACATACTACTATAGTCTAGTAGCTTACTGTAGCAGTCTGCGGTGCTGCTGAGCTGACAGTGTCCAGCAGGTCCGTCATCAGTCATTACATAATAAATATACATACCTGTCCGGCTGCAGTACTAGTGATATTATATTGATTTCATCTCATTATCATCCAGTCTATATTAGCAGCAGACACAGTACGTTAGTCCACGGCTGTAGCTACCTCTGTGTCGGCACTCGGCAGTCCATCCATAATTGTATACCACCTCCCCGTGGTTTTTTTTTTTCTTTCTTCTTTGTACATACTACTATAGTATAGTAGCTTACTGTAGTAGTCTGCGGTGCTGCTGAGCTGACAGTGTCCAGCAGGTCCGTCATCAGTCATTACATAATAAATACACATACCTGTCTGGCTGCAGTACTAGTGATATTATATTGATTTCATCTCATTATCATCCAGTCTATATTAGCAGCAGACACAGTACGTTAGTCCACGGCTGTAGCTACCTCTGTGTCGGCACTCGGCAGTCCATCCATAATTGTATACCACCTCCCCGTTGTTTTTTTTTTCTTTCTTCTTTGTACATACTACTATAGTATAGTAGCTTACTGTAGCAGTCTGCGGTGCTGCTGAGCTGACAGTGTCCAGCAGGTCCGTCATCAGTCATTACATAATAAATATACATACCTGTCCGGCTGCAGTACTAGTGATATTATATTGATTTCATCTCATTATCATCCAGTCTATATTAGCAGCAGACACAGTACGGTAGTCCACGGCTGTAGCTACCTCTGTGTCGGCACTCGGCAGTCCATCCATAATTGTATACCACCTCCCCGTGGTTTTTTTTTTTTTCTTTCTTCTTTGTACATACTACTATAGTCTAGTAGCTTACTGTAGCAGTCTGCGGTGCTGCTGAGCTGACAGTGTCCAGCAGGTCCGTCATCAGTCATTACATAATAAATATACATACCTGTCCGGCTGCAGTACTAGTGATATTATATTGATTTCATCTCATTATCATCCAGTCTATATTAGCAGCAGACACAGTACGTTAGTCCACGGCTGTAGCTACCTCTGTGTCGGCACTCGGCAGTCCATCCATAAGTATACTAGTATCCATCCATCTCCATTGTTTACCTGAGGTGCCTTTTAGTTGTGCCTATTAAAATATGGAGAACAAAAATGTTGAGGTTCCAAAATTAGGGAAAGATCAAGATCCACTTCCACCTCGTGCTGAAGCTGCTGCCACTAGTCATGGCCGAGACGATGAAATGCCAGCAACGTCGTCTGCCAAGGCCGATGCCCAATGTCATAGTACAGAGCATGTAAAATCCAAAACACCAAATATCAGTAAAAAAAGGACTCCAAAACCTAAAATAAAATTGTCGGAGGAGAAGCGTAAACTTGCCAATATGCCATTTACCACACGGAGTGGCAAGGAACGGCTGAGGCCCTGGCCTATGTTCATGGCTAGTGGTTCAGCTTCACATGAGGATGGAAGCACTCAGCCTCTCGCTAGAAAAATGAAAAGACTCAAGCTGGCAAAAGCAGTAGCACCGCAAAGAACTGTGCGTTCTTCGAAATCCCAAATCCACAAGGAGAGTCCGACTCCAATTGTGTCGGTTGCGATGCCTGACCTTCCCAACACTGGACGTGAAGAGCATGCGCCTTCCACCATTTGCACGCCCCCTGCAAGTGCTGGAAGGAGCACCCGCAGTCCAGTTCCTGATAGTCAGATTGAAGATGTCAGTGTTGAAGTACACCAGGATGAGGAGGATATGGGTGTTGCTGGCGCTGGGGAGGAAATTGACCAGGAGGATTCTGATGGTGAGGTGGTTTGTTTAAGTCAGGCACCCGGGGAGACACCTGTTGTCCGTGGGAGGAATAGGGCCATTGACATGCCTGGTCAAAATACAAAAAAAATCAGCTCTTCGGTGTGGAAGTATTTCACCTGAAATGCGGACAACATTTGTCAAGCCGTGTGTTGCCTTTGTCAAGCTGTAATAAGTAGGGGTAAGGACGTTAACCACCTCGGAACATCCTCCCTTATACGTCACCTGCAGCGCATTCATAATAAGTCAGTGACAAGTTCAAAAACTTTGGGTGACAGCGGAAGCAGTCCACTGACCAGTAAATCCCTTCCTCTTGTAACCAAGCTCACGCAAACCACCCCACCAACTCCCTCAGTGTCAATTTCCTCCTTCCCCAGGAATGCCAATAGTCCTGCAGGCCATGTCACTGGCAATTCTGACGATTCCTCTCCTGCCTGGGATTCCTCCGATGCATCCTTGCGTGTAACGCCTACTGCTGCTGGCGCTGCTGTTGTTGCTGCTGGGAGTCGATGGTCATCCCAGAGGGGAAGTCGTAAGCCCACTTGTACTACTTCCAGTAAGCAATTGACTGTCCAACAGTCCTTTGCGAGGAAGATGAAATATCACAGCAGTCATCCTGCTGCAAAGCGGATAACTGAGGCCTTGACAACTATGTTGGTGTTAGACGTGCGTCCGGTATCCGCCGTTAGTTCACAGGGAACTAGACAATTTATTGAGGCAGTGTGCCCCCGTTACCAAATACCATCTAGGTTCCACTTCTCTAGGCAGGCGATACCGAGAATGTACACGGACGTCAGAAAAAGACTCACCAGTGTCCTAAAAAATGCAGTTGTACCCAATGTCCACTTAACCACGGACATGTGGACAAGTGGAGCAGGGCAGGGTCAGGACTATATGACTGTGACAGCCCACTGGGTAGATGTATGGACTCCCGCCGCAAGAACAGCAGCGGCGGCACCAGTAGCAGCATCTCGCAAACGCCAACTCTTTCCTAGGCAGGCTACGCTTTGTATCACCGCTTTCCAGAATACGCACACAGCTGAAAACCTCTTACGGCAACTGAGGAAGATCATCGCGGAATGGCTTACCCCAATTGGACTCTCCTGTGGATTTGTGGCATCGGACAACGCCAGCAATATTGTGTGTGCATTAAATATGGGCAAATTCCAGCACGTCCCATGTTTTGCACATACCTTGAATTTGGTGGTGCAGAATTTTTTTAAAAACGACAGGGGCGTGCAAGAGATGCTGTCGGTGGCCAGAAGAATTGCGGGACACTTTCGGCGTACAGGCACCACGTACAGAAGACTGGAGCACCACCAAAAACAACTGAACCTGCCCTGCCATCATCTGAAGCAAGAAGTGGTAACGAGGTGGAATTCAACCCTCTATATGCTTCAGAGGTTGGAGGAGCAGCAAAAGGCCATTCAAGCCTATACAATTGAGCACGATATAGGAGGTGGAATGCACCTGTCTCAAGCGCAGTGGAGAATGATTTCAACATTGTGCAAGGTTCTGATGCCCTTTGAACTTGCCACACGTGAAGTCAGTTCAGACACTGCCAGCCTGAGTCAGGTCATTCCCCTCATCAGGCTTTTGCAGAAGAAGCTGGAGACATTGAAGGAGGAGCTAACACGGAGCGATTCCGCTAGGTATGTGGGACTTGTGGATGGAGCCCTTAATTCGCTTAACAAGGATTCACGGGTGGTCAATCTGTTGAAATCAGAGCACTACATTTTGGCCACCGTGCTCGATCCTAGATTTAAAGCCTACCTTGGATCTCTCTTTCCGGCAGACACAAGTCTGCTGGGGTTCAAAGACCTGCTGGTGAGAAAATTGTCAAGTCAAGCGGAACGCGACCTGTCAACATCTCCTCCTTCACATTCTCCCGCAACTGGGGGTGCGAGGAAAAGGCTCAGAATTCCGAGCCCACCCGCTGGCGGTGATGCAGGGCAGTCTGGAGCGACTGCTGATGCTGACATCTGGTCCGGACTGAAGGACCTGACAACGATTACGGACATGTCGTCTACTGTCACTGCATATGATTCTCTCACCATTGAAAGAATGGTGGAGGATTATATGAGTGACCGCATCCAAGTAGGCACGTCACACAGTCCGTACTTATACTGGCAGGAAAAAGAGGCAATTTGGAGGCCCTTGCACAAACTGGCTTTATTCTACCTAAGTTGCCCTCCCACAAGTGTGTACTCCGAAAGAGTGTTTAGTGCCGCCGCTCACCTTGTCAGCAATCGGCGTACGAGGTTACATCCAGAAAATGTGGAGAAGATGATGTTCATTAAAATGAATTATAATCAATTCCTCTGTGGAGACATTCACCAGCAGCAATTGCCTCCACAAAGTACACAGGGAGCTGAGATGGTGGATTCCAGTGGGGACGAATTGATAATCTGTGAGGAGGGGGATGTACACGGTGATATATCGGAGGATGATGATGAGGTGGAGATCGTGCCTCTGTAGAGCCAGTTTGTGCAAGGAGAGATTAATTGCTTCTTTTTTGGTGGGGGTCCAAACCAACCCGTCATTTCAGTCACAGTCGTGTGGCAGACCCTGTCACTGAAATGATGGGTTGGTTAAAGTGTGCATGTCCTGTTTATACAACATAAGGGTGGGTGGGAGGGCCCAAGGACAATTCCATCTTGCACCTCTTTTTTCTTTAATTTTTCTTAATTTAATTAATTAATTTTTCTTAATTTAATTTTTTGCGTCATGTGCTGTTTGGGGAGGGTTTTTTGGAAGGGCCATCCTGCGTGCCACTGCAGTGCCACTCCTAGATGGGCCCGGTGTTTGTGTCGGCCACTAGGGTCGCTTATCTTACTCACACAGCTACCTCATTGCGCCTCTTTTTTTCTTTGCGTCATGTGCTGTTTGGGGAGGGTTTTTTGGAAGGGACATCCTGCGTGACACTGCAGTGCCACTCCTAGATGGGCCCGGTGTTTGTGTCGGCCACTAGGGTCGCTTATCTTACTCACACAGCTACCTCATTGCGCCTCTTTTTTTCTTTGCGTCATGTGCTGTTTGGGGAGGGTTTTTTGGAAGGGACATCCTGCGTGATACTGCAGTGCCACTCCTAGATGGGCCCGGTGTTTGTGTCGGCCACTAGGGTCGCTTATCTTACTCACACAGCTACCTCATTGCGCCTCTTTTTTTCTTTGCGTCATGTGCTGTTTGGGGAGGGTTTTTTGGAAGGGCCATCCTGCGTGCCACTGCAGTGCCACTCCTAGATGGGCCCGGTGTTTGTGTCGGCCACTAGGGTCGCTTATCTTACTCACACAGCTACCTCATTGCGCCTCTTTTTTTCTTTGCGTCATGTGCTGTTTGGGGAGGGTTTTTTGGAAGGGCCATCCTGCGTGCCACTGCAGTGCCACTCCTAGATGGGCCCGGTGTTTGTGTCAGCCACTAGGGTCGCTTATCTTACTCACACAGCTACCTCATTGCGCCTCTTTTTTTCTTTGCGTCATGTGCTGTTTGGGGAGGGTTTTTTGGAAGGGACATCCTGCGTGACACTGCAGTGCCACTCCTAGATGGGCCAGGTGTTTGTGTCGGCCACTAGGGTCGCTTAGCTTACTCACACAGCTACCTCATTGCGCCTCTTTTTTTCTTTGCGTCATGTGCTGTTTGGGGAGGGTTTTTTGGAAGGGACATCCTGCGTGACACTGCAGTGCCACTCCTAGATGGGCCAGGTGTTTGTGTCGGCCACTAGGGTCGCTTAGCTTACTCACACAGCTACCTCATTGCGCCTCTTTTTTTCTTTGCGTCATGTGCTGTTTGGGGAGGGTTTTTTGGAAGGGACATCCTGCGTGACACTGCAGTGCCACTCCTAGATGGGCCCGGTGTTTGTGTCGGCCACTAGGGTCGCTTATCTTACTCACACAGCTACCTCATTGCGCCTCTTTTTTTCTTTGCGTCATGTGCTGTTTGGGGAGGGTTTTTTGGAAGGGACATCCTGCGTGACACTGCAGTGCCACTCCTAGATGGGCCCGGTGTTTGTGTCGGCCACTAGGGTCGCTTATCTTACTCACACAGCTACCTCATTGCGCCTCTTTTTTTCTTTGCGTCATGTGCTGTTTGGGGAGGGTTTTTTGGAAGGGCCATCCTGCGTGCCACTGCAGTGCCACTCCTAGATGGGCCCGGTGTTTGTGTCAGCCACTAGGGTCGCTTATCTTACTCACACAGCTACCTCATTGCGCCTCTTTATTTCTTTGCGTCATGTGCTGTTTGGGGAGGGTTTTTTGGAAGGGCCATCCTGCGTGCCACTGCAGTGCCACTCCTAGATGGGCCCGGTGTTTGTGTCAGCCACTAGGGTCGCTTATCTTACTCACACAGCTACCTCATTGCGCCTCTTTTTTTCTTTGCGTCATGTGCTGTTTGGGGAGGGTTTTTTGGAAGGGACATCCTGCGTGACACTGCAGTGCCACTCCTAGATGGGCCAGGTGTTTGTGTCGGCCACTAGGGTCGCTTAGCTTACTCACACAGCTACCTCATTGCGCCTCTTTTTTTCTTTGCGTCATGTGCTGTTTGGGGAGGGTTTTTTGGAAGGGACATCCTGCGTGACACTGCAGTGCCACTCCTAGATGGGCCAGGTGTTTGTGTCGGCCACTAGGGTCGCTTAGCTTACTCACACAGCTACCTCATTGCGCCTCTTTTTTTCTTTGCGTCATGTGCTGTTTGGGGAGGGTTTTTTGGAAGGGCCATCCTGCGTGCCACTGCAGTGCCACTCCTAGATGGGCCCGGTGTTTGTGTCAGCCACTAGGGTCGCTTATCTTACTCACACAGCTACCTCATTGCGCCTCTTTTTTTCTTTGCGTCATGTGCTGTTTGGGGAGGGTTTTTTGGAAGGGACATCCTGCGTGACACTGCAGTGCCACTCCTAGATGGGCCAGGTGTTTGTGTCGGCCACTAGGGTCGCTTAGCTTACTCACACAGCTACCTCATTGCGCCTCTTTTTTTCTTTGCGTCATGTGCTGTTTGGGGAGGGTTTTTTGGAAGGGCCATCCTGCGTGCCACTGCAGTGCCACTCCTAGATGGGCCCGGTGTTTGTGTCAGCCACTAGGGTCGCTTATCTTACTCACACAGCTACCTCATTGCGCCTCTTTTTTTCTTTGCGTCATGTGCTGTTTGGGGAGGGTTTTTTGGAAGGGACATCCTGCGTGACACTGCAGTGCCACTCCTAGATGGGCCAGGTGTTTGTGTCGGCCACTAGGGTCGCTTAGCTTACTCACACAGCTACCTCATTGCGCCTCTTTTTTTCTTTGCGTCATGTGCTGTTTGGGGAGGGTTTTTTGGAAGGGACATCCTGCGTGACACTGCAGTGCCACTCCTAGATGGGCCAGGTGTTTGTGTCGGCCACTAGGGTCGCTTAGCTTACTCACACAGCTACCTCATTGCGCCTCTTTTTTTCTTTGCGTCATGTGCTGTTTGGGGAGGGTTTTTTGGAAGGGACATCCTGCGTGACACTGCAGTGCCACTCCTAGATGGGCCAGGTGTTTGTGTCGGCCACTAGGGTCGCTTAGCTTAGTCATCCAGCGACCTCGGTGCAAATTTTAGGACTAAAAATAATATTGTGAGGTGTGAGGTATTCAGAATAGACTGAAAATGAGTGTAAATTATGGTTTTTGAGGTTAATAATACTTTGGGATCAAAATGACCCCCAAATTCTATGATTTAAGCTGTTTTTTAGTGTTTTTTGAAAAAAACACCCGAATCCAAAACACACCCGAATCCGACAAAAAAAAAATCGGTGAGGTTTTGCCAAAACGCGGTCGAACCCAAAACACGGCCGCGGAACCGAACACAAAACCAAAACCCGAAAAATTTCAAGTGCACATCTCTCTAATTAATCACAGTAACAAACAATAATCCTAATAGTAATAATAATAATATATAAAAATAAAACGTGATAAATAAATAATAAAAAATAATTACTGATAAATAAATGATGAATAATGAGATCAATGATCCTTTCACATTAGAAAAATAAACCTTCTGGGGATCGAACTCATATCACTTGCTATGGTAAACCAACACTCTACCTCAAAGCCACCCTCGTCCCTAGTTCAACACAGCAATATATATAGAAACATCATATATTGGACCCATAGTTGTTTTATTCAATATAAACAATCACCATCACATCCTAGTGTTATATACAAACAATACTCCATAAATTCAAATGATTAGAGTATATATATAAAAAAAGTAGGCACCATAAGAGTGCTATTCATTAATTAGTTTATTTTACTTTAAATTTAATTTATTGTAAAGCAACAGGGACTCGATCCTGCGATCTTAAATCTATAACCACACACATGTACCTCTACTCTTTATACCCATACCTAAAAGCTCTAGTGATCTCTAATATTATAAGGTGATCGTTCTATTTCTAATAAAACATTGTAGAAACGTTATAGAAACATTATAGAAAGCTACCCCCACATTTGAACTGTTAACTGAATTAAGTAGTGATGATTTTATAATTAGTTGATACCCCCCCCATGAACGCGGAACCTGGAAATGGCCGGTATCTGCTGGACCACCATTCCCCCCCACGTATCAAGGAGGACCCAACATTCCTTAATTGGCGAATGATTCAAAGTCTATGCATTCATTCAATCCTGCGGGAGCTAACGTTCTTAACTGAAAAATCCACAAAGCTTCCTTCTCACACAACTTGCGATATCTGTCACCCCCTCGAATAGTAGTCTTAACATGGTGGACCCCTATCACACGCAATCCATCAATCTTACCTTGATGGACATTGGAGAAGTGTTGGGACACACTGTGGTGAGAGAACTGTTTGAGGATGTTTAGTCTATGCTCCCTAAATCTAGTTTTGAGCGAACGAGTAGTGCGACCCACGTACTGCAGGCCACAAGGGCACTGCAGTACGTAGATGCAGTATGTGGTGTCACAGTTGATAAATTCACGTATCTCAAATTTCTCTTTTGTGGTATTGGATTCGATACTCAGAGCTCTGTTATCTATAAAACTACATGTAATACAACGACTTTTGCCGCATTTAAAGCATCCTAATGTGGGGGTTTATGTGAGCAATTGGATAAGTTTATTCATCGAGAGAGATATAAACAAAGGCTTCAAATATATTACACCATATGATATCTAATCATGAATTATTCATGAGCACATCTGATGAGAATGTCCTACTTGAAAATTAAAAACAAGGACGTTATTAATGTTTAGCCCACTGTGGTCACTGCTAGTTATATGATCCACCTCTTATGCTCAATAGTAGTTTTATTATTAGTAATGTTTTAGTTTTATTTATATGCGTATATTACAGTTGTCAATTAACTATATATGTGTTCACATTTGATCAATTTTATAGATAATAAAATTATCTTGTAATTCTAATCTTCTTGAGTTCATTCATGCTTTGTTGCCTCTAATTGAGTCTAAATAGCGCAAGGGGTTTTTCTGTTTGTTTTACTAAAGATAATGGCCCTCATTCCGAGTTGTTCGCTCGCTAGCTGCTTTTAGCAGCTTTGCACACGCTAAGCCGCCGCCTACTGGGAGGGAATCTTAGCACAGTAAAATTGCGAGCGAAAGATTAGCAGATTTGCGAATAGACACTTCTTAGCAGTTTCTGAGTAGCTCCACACTTACTCGGCAACTGCGATCAGTTCAGTCAGTTTCGTTCCTGGTTTGACGTCACAAACACTCCCAGCGTTCACCCAGACACTCCCCCGTTTCTTCAGACACTCCCGCGTTTTTCCCAGAAACGGCAGCGTTTTTTCGCACACACCCATAAAACGGCCAGTTTCCGCCCAGAAACACCCACTTCCTGTCAATCACATTACGATCACCAGAACGAAGAAAAAACCTCGTAATGCCGTGAGTAAAATACCTAACTTACTAGCAAATTTACTTGGTGCAGTCGCACTGCGGACATTGCGCATGCGCATTAGCGACTAATCGCTCCATTGCGGAAAAAAAATAACGAGCGAACAACTCGGAATGACCACCAATGCTCCCAACAGGAACAGAAATTAAGAAAAAACAGGGAGGATATAAAGAAACATAGGTGTGTGTCTAGTACAATGATTCACAAACAAATGTATGATTCAAGTCCAGATATTGTGCTAGAAAGGAGCATGGCGTACCACCTCCTTACTTATGTACTTCGGTGTTCGCAAAAATGTCTATATCTTTAATAATCCACACAGTCTTAGTTAGGTATATGCTCCAAATTGATTACCCCCCTTACAGAGCTGTTACCTGTGTCTCCTATGATGATTTCCCAGCGTCCGTCTCCACTCGGCTTCACCTCGCGTCCTCCTGGACGAAGACCCACATGGGTCGATACGCGTAGGAGCAACACAGATTATACCAGTGTTCAAACAGACCCATAGCCTGTAATAGATATTCCACACAGCCCAGCATTTGTTGGCGTACAAGTGATCACGGAGGCGCACAGAAAGGAGAACGGAGCCCGGAGTCACGTGACCGCAAGTCCCGACAACCAGGAAGAAGATTCAGCACCAGGAGCCGGAGGACGCGAGGTGAAGCCGAGTGGAGACGGACGCTGGGAAATCATCATAGGAGACACAGGTAACAACTCTGTAAGGGGGGAAGGACACGACGGAGAGTCCCGTTTCGGGTCTTGAAGTCAGTGTCACCTTTTCCCCCACAGAGACAGGTCCACTTCCCGTCGATCTGGTTGGTGGACGGCGTCTGTCGGAACGGGCGCTTTCCGCCACACGAGACGGAGGTTAGACAGCGGCCAGTCCGGAGCTATTCAGTACCGATCCCTTTGAGTTTCCACCCGTTTACCCACCGGGGGTACCCCTTTCATCTAAACGCTGCCGGAGTAAAGAATCCCACTAAGGACATTTCTTGGTACCATACTTGTAATAGACTCTATATTGCAGAAGAAGTAATCAATTTGGAGCATATACCTAACTAAGACTGTGTGGATTATTACAGATATAGACATTTTTGCTAACACCGAAGTGCATAAGTAAGGAGGTGGGACGCCATCCTCCTTTCTAGCACAATATCTGGACTTGAATCATACATTTGTTTGTGAATCATTGTACTAGACACACACCTATGTTTCTTTATATCCTCCCTGTTTTTTCTTAATTTCTGTTCCTGTTGGGAGCATTATCTTTAGTGTACTGTTTACTTTAGTATCACTTTTTGATATTTTCCTTGCCCTTTTTATTCTTTTTTTTTCTTTTTTCTTTTTTCTATTTTTATTTACAACAAACACGTATATAGCGTTACCCTAAGGTATTTGGTGGTAATCAAATAAAATAGTTACATTAACATACATTGTCAAGTTTTTTAATTGAACAGGCGCAGTTGCAAAACCCTATTGTATAATTTTTTTTTATTGCTTTGCTGCCTTTTATATTCTAGACACTACTATATACTTTTGTTTTATTGATTTAGTACCTTTTTCTCTCCTTTGCCCCAGAGTGCCAGTTCCCATGCTCTCAGCAAATCAGCTTTTCCCATTAATTTCAATGGAAGTGACCGGGAGTGACCTGTCATTTCGCGATTGCACTGTACCAAGGGCCTGATTCATTCCTGATCGCTGCTGTGCGTTTTCGCACAGCGGGTGATCAGGCCCTAACTGCGCATGCGTATTCACCGCAATGCGCACGCGCATCGGACAACAACAAAGGGCATCGCCGGTCAGCGAATGGATGGTGCGAAAAATCCAATCACACGGGCGTTCGCAAGGTTATTGACCGGAGGAAACCATTTGTGGGTGGTAACTGACCATTTATTGGGAGTGTCCGAAAAAACGCAGACGTTCCCAAGCGTTTTCAGGGAGGGTGTCTGATTTCAGCTCTGGCCCCGATCAGCCCAACCCACGTGCTAGCCCAGGGAGGCAGAGGGAGATTAGGGATGTAAATGTGTGGCTTAAAGACTGGTGTAGGAAGCAGGGGTTTGTGTTCCTGGAACACTGGGCGGACATCGCAGTGAGGCGCCATCTTTTTTGATGCAATGAATTGCACCTGAATGAGGAGGGGGCAGCAGTGCTGGGGGAAAGGATGGTTAGAAGGTTGGAGGAGCTTTTAAACTAGGTGCCGGGGGGGAGAGGGAGGGTTCAGCTAGAAACTATGGGTCAAGCAGTGAGAATAGTGAGGATGGGAGTAGTGAACGAAATGGGGTGGAGAAGGGGGGAGGGAAAGAGCAGCTGGCAAGGGTATTAACACGGGTAATAACATGGGTATTACTAAAGGTATTGCCAAAACACTAACTAACGACGATTATGGGTCGTCAGTACTGCATATAGAAAATGATTTCCCTAGCACAAGGGGAAATACTTAAGTTAATTGTATGTATGTAAACGCCAGAAGCCTTACAAGTAAAAAGGGGGAACTAGAAGTCCTTGCAGCAAGCAAACAGTATGATATTATAGGCATTACTGAAACTTGGTGGGACTAATCTCATGTTTGGACAGTAAATCTAGAGGGTTATATGCTGTTCAGGAGAGCTAGATTAAATAAACGTGGTGGAGAGGTATGTCTTTATGTAAAGCCGTTTTTAAAACCTGATATACGGGAAGATATTCACGAGGGGACTGTACATACTGTTGAGACATTATGGGTAGAAATTGCATGTGGGGTAAGGGGAACAAAAAAGATAGTATTGGGGCTATGCTACAAGCCATCTAGTATTAATGTGTCTGATGAGGAAATGTTACTGAAACAAATTGAAAAAGCAGCAGGAGTAAGAGACGTAATAGTGATGGGAGATTTTATCTGGAGATAAATTGGACAAATGATTCATGTGATACTGTTATGGGTAATAGGTTTTTAAACACACTAAATTATAACTACTTACTTCAACTAATTGAGGAACAAACTAGGTACACTGCAATCTTAGACCTGGTATTAGCTAACAATGGGGAATTGATATCAAATATTATAGTAGGGGAGTCCATTGGAAACAGCGAACACAATATGGTCACATTCAATATCAGTTTTCATAAGCAGTCCTATATTGGCACAACTAGGACTCTAAACTTTAGCAAAGCCAACTTTGACATGATGAGGGTAGCTTTAAGGGATATTTAATGGGAAATTTTGTTTCAAGGAAAAAATACTACAGAGAAATGGGAGATATTAAAATCACTACTCGTTAGTAATACTCATAAATTTATTCCCATGGGCAGCAAACAAAGGACTAAAAATTCCAAACCAATGTGGCTTAACAAGAAGATTAGGGAACTAATGGACAAAAAAAGGCGAGCATTCAAAAATACAAATCAGACGGGAATGCGGAGTCATTCCAGCACAATAAGGATTGTAACAAAATATGCAAAAAAGAAATAAGAGCAGCTAAAGTAGAAACTGAAAAGTTAGTAGCAAAGGAAAGCAAATCAAACCCCATTTTTTAAAATATATCAACAGCAAAAGATTAAAGAAGGAGAGTATAGGCCCTTTAAAGGACAAGCTGGGAGTCTTAATCAAAAACGATAATGACATTGTGGACAAATGAAATGAGTTTTTCTCATCGGTATTCACAAGAAAGGACCAGATGCAGGGATTAACACACAGTCACAACAAAGATAATGTCTCACTACTCAGTGCTTTTTTAAGTGAGGAGATAGTATGTGACAGATTAAAAGAAATTAAGATAAATAAGTCACCTGGTCCCGACAGAATTCACCCAAGGGTTCTCATGGAGCTTCACTCCAAACTAGCAAGACCGCTATTTTTGATCTTCAATGACTCACAACAGGCATGGTTCCCAAAAACTGGCGTATAGCGGAAGTAGTGCCAATATTCAAAAGGGAAGTAAAGCTGTACCGCGTAATTATAGACCAGTTAGTCTTACATCTATAGTGGGGAAAGTATTGGAAGGTATTCTAAGGGACAGTATACAGAAGTTCATTGTAGCCAATAAGGTTTTTAATAGGAACCAACATGGATTTGTGAAGGATAGATCATGTGAAACAAACTTACTAGGCTTTTATGAAACGGTTAATGCGAACCTTGATCAGGGTGATGTAATCTTTTTAGACTTTGCAAAAGCTTTCGACACAGTACCGCACATGAGACTTATCTATAAGTTACAAGAACTAGGGCTAGGGAGTACAATATGCACTTGGGTCAGAAATCGGTTAGATAATAGGGAGCAGCGCGTTGTGGTTAATGGATCATTTTCAAATTGGACTGAAGTACTAAGTGGTGTGCCACAAGGGTCTGTACTTGGACCACTATTGTTCAACATTTTTATTAACGATCTAGCAGTAGATCTGGAGAGCATGGTATCAATTTTTGCTGACGATACCAAACTGTGTAAAGTTATAAATATGGAGGGAGATGCTGAGTCTTCAGAATGACTTAGTCAAACTGGAAGCATGGGCAGCAAAATGGAGAATGAGCTTCAATACAGACAAGTATAAGGTAATGCACTTTGGTAGCAAGAACAAAAATAACACCTACATACTAAATGGGGTAAGATTAGGTGATTATGTACTGGAAAAAGACTTAGGTGCTCACATAGATAGCAAACTAAGCAGCAGTACCCAAAGTAGGATAGCAGCAAAGAAGGCTAACAAGGTATTATCAAGTATACAGCGGGAAATTGACGCAAGGGATGAGAGTGTTATAAAAATCCATTATATAAATCCCTAGTGAGGCCACATCTTGAATACTGTGCACAATTTTGGGCACCATACTACAAAAAGTATATCCTGGAACTAGAAATGGTTCAGAGGCGGGCGACCAAACTAATTAAGGGGATGGAGACGCTGGATTACGAGGAAAGGCTTGCAAGGCTTGGCATGTTTACACTGGAAAAGAGGAGACTAAGAGGGGCCATGATCAACATTTACAAATATATAAGGGGGCAGTACACAGAGCTTCCGGGGGATCTGTTTTTGGTAAGATCAACAGAGAGGACACATGGACACCCGCTTAGGTTAGAGGAGAGGAGATTTTGCACACAGTGACGTAAAGGTTTCTTCACAGTTTGGACAATACGTGTTTGGAATTCCCTGCCTGAGAGAGTAATAATAATAATAATAATAATAATAATAATAATTTTATTTATATAGCGCTCTTTCTCCAATAGGACTCAAGGCGCTTGACAGATACATAGCATAATATAGTACAGAAAATAATGAAGTACAGAAAAGCTTTTCATAAAATACAGAAGCATGTAGATACTAAAGGGACATTATGGAAATGCTTGAGTAAACAGGAAAGTCTTGAGTCTACTTTTGAAGGATTCTATAGTTGGGGCCTCTCACACTGTGCAGGGAAGTGAGTTCCATAGAGTCGGAGCCGCATGACTAAAAGCTCGACCCACAGATGAATTACAGGAGATTCTAGGTACTGCTAAAAGTCCTTCATCTACAGATCGCAGTAATCGAGTGGGGCAGTATGGGGTCAGAAGCTGCTTCAGATACCTTGGGCCCTGGTCATGTAGTGCTTTGAAACTCAGTAAGCCAATCTTGAAGATAATTCTTACAGGCAGCCAGTGAAGGGAGTAGAGTATGGGTGTTATGTGGCAAGAACGGGGCTGGTCGGTTAACGGCCTAGTAGCTGTGTTTTGCACCAGCTGAAAGCAGTGCAATTCTTTTCCTGGAGTCCAAGGTAGAGGGCATTACAGTAGACTAATCAAGATGATACAAATGCATGGATGACTTTTGCCAGATCATCTGAGGGAATTAAGTGCTTGATTCTGACTATGTTCCTCAGGTGAAAGAATGAGGATTTGATTGTGGCTGATATCTGATGTTTAAGTGTCAAGCCACCATCCAGGACAATGCCAAGATTCCACACACAATCAGTGGTTTGTAATTCTGAATCCCCCGAGTGTAAGTCGGCTATGCTGCAGTCTTGTCCTTTGATGTTGCGGTCCTATCATAAGGACCTCTGTTTTATCCGGGTTCAGTCGCAGCCAACTGGCACTCATCCACTCCTGGAGTTCAGCTAGACAGCCATTTAGGGTTGCTATTGGGTTTTCAGTGCCTGGAGCAAAGGACAAGTACACTTGTGTATCATCTGCATAGCAGTGGTAGACCAGCCCATGGCGCCTGATTATTTCACCCAGCGGGAGCATGTATACTGCAAAAAGCATGGGGGATAGTATAGAACCTTGTGGGACACCACATGGCAACTGTGACCTGCCTGTGAGAAATGATTTGAACCATCTTAGGACTGTGCCTTCCAGTCCACAAAAATGTATCAGTCGCTCAATCAGAAGCCCATGGTCCACGGTATCAAATGCTGCAGAGAGATCCAGAAGGATTAATATTGAACAGTCACCTCTGTCTCTTGCCATCAGAAGATCATTTAACACACACACCAGGGCTGTTTCAGTGCTATGTCTTCTCCTGAATCCTGATTGGAATGGATCACAGATATCATGGGTTGTCAGGCGGGTTTCCATTTGATTTGCAACCACTTTTTCAATAACCTTTCCTAGAAAAGGAAGGTTTGATACCGGTCTGTAGTTGGTCATGCAGTCGGTATCTAAATTAAAAAACAAGACAATTCCTGGCGCTGTGATTATATAGATATGTAAGCTGCTCTCTCAGAGGCAATGGTTCTTTACCCCTATAATAGAAACTGAAAAACGAACAAATGAGAGAGCGCTAATCACATCCAAGGTGGATTTTTATTTTTCCAATTCCAATAATTCAGAACTTATTGCCGGCTGGCAGTACATAAACACATATTAAAACATGAATAATATAACCATAAAATCCTGAAAATCAATTAATCACTAATTATGCTCAGAATGATTCAATACATGTGCACATGTAGGTATAGTTGCCCCACTTTGTTGAAATTACTTTCCTTATTTCTCAAGTGTCCAGGACTTAAAATATATATCCAGTAAAACAGATATGTATACAACTTGTATCCAACAATGAATCAATTATACTCAGATATACTGCTCAACAGCTTTCCAGACTCATACTGGAACATATGAATGAGTGTTAGTTTTGTTATACTTCTGTCCATAAGTCCGTTAGTCTGATTGATGAGACATGTGTTAGTAATATTAGATAAACTGCATTCTTACTCCCAGCTGGTTAGCGGTATTAAGGTAATTAATGCAAAGCTGATTAATAATAGTCACTGTGCTGCAGCAATCTCTAAATAGAAATGTGGGTATACCATACATGCGCCTCCGTTTAATCACGGTGCAGGTGATGTTCCTCATGGCTACTTTCTCATAGATAGCCTTTTATGGAGTGGATTCAACCATATGCTTTAACCACAGAAAAAAAACTTTTACCCTCCCGGCCGGTGCTCGTTTCCTCGGCCTTATCCGGAGTCCGTAAGCAGATGAATAAACCAGCGTTCCCCTCCTGCAGGGGTGCGATACAGCCGACCAGCTGATATGTTTCCGTCCACTGTAGTCTGTAACCGGAGGTGCTGACAGACACGTTTCCCCGCCTACTACCAAGCATCGGCGGCTTCCTCAGTGTCAAGGTATCTAAATTAGGTTTTTTAAGAAGAGGTCTAACAATTGCTTCCTTTAGAGGTCCAGGAAAAATGCCTGTCTGCAAAGAGCATTGAACAATTTTTGCAGAGACAGGACCAATTATATCCATACAACCTTTTAGAATCTTGGTTGAGGCAGGGTCCAGATCACAGGTGGTGGGACACAAAATCCGAGCAATTTCAGCAATGTCCTTTACATCCACTAGGTTAAAGCTGGTCCATGAAGGCAGGTGGCTTATATTGGCAGGCTTTGTAGTTTGGCACTCCTTTGATGGCACTGTGGAGATTCCAGCCCAGATGGTGGATATTTTATCCGCAAAGAAGTTTGCAAACTTGGTGCATCTTGCCTGGGAGAGGTTTTCATCAGTCTGCAGGCATGCTGGCTTGCAAAGCATCTCCACTGTGTGGAAAAGTTGAGCTGGCCTATTGTTTGCTGCCGTGATCTCATTTGACAGGAACTATGATTTCTTACGGGTGATTGTCGATTGATATTCTTTGTTATGCTTTATTAGTTTTATTTTGTCATCCAGTCAATCCCCTTTTCTTGAGCTCACTAACACTGTTGTCGAACCAGGGAGTTCGACGTTGTGGTTAAGGAGGTCTTATACGCACAGGGGCGATAATATCAATTGCAGCCATAACATCCCTATTATAATAACGGACTAGGGAACAGGGATCTTCACAGGCACCCAGTATGGCAGAGAGATCCAGATTTGCTGCTAGAGCCTGGGGAGTCATACCCCTCCTTGGACGATACCTGGTCAACTCCACGGGCAGAGATCTTATTTGAGGGGTTGCAACTGAGAACCAAAGGGAGTGGTGGTCTGACCAGATGACTGGGTTTATTTTTAGGTCAGTCACTTCTAATCCAATCTGAAAGACAAGATCAAGAGTGTGATCCCTTTTTATGTGTGGCAGAAGGAATGACCTGCATGAAGCCCAGACCATTCATTGTGCACAGGAGGTCTTGGCCAAGACGTGAGAGCTCATCATCCACCCATGCATTGAAATCCCCAATGATGAGCCATCTTTGATGTTCCAGAACCAGGCCAGCAACAGTGTCTGCAATTTCTTGGAGAAATATCTTTCCATCTCCAGGGGGCCGGTAAATGAGAAGTACTCTGATACTTAATCCTGTCGAACTCCGGGCAGCAATACATTCGAATGAGCGAGTAATTTCAATAGGGTGAACCCTAAGTTTAAGGTCTTTTTTGAAGCAGATAGCCACCCTGCCACCTCTGCGGTCCAGTCTTGGGTTGTGGATGACAGAGTGGTTTGTTGGGACTGCAGCCTCCAATATAGGTGCTGCATTTTCATCTAGCCGAGTCTCTGTAATACAAGCTAGATCTGCATATTCAATAAGGTCAGCAATTGTTGCAGTCTTGTTTCTTATAGATCTGGCATTACAAAGGACTGACCTGATTGGGCATACCAGAGGGCCTTCAGTTTTCTTTATGTTAAGTGCAGGAGCTCTGGGTATGGGGGTCACACAGCGAGAATTGACAGTTCTGTTCTTCCAAGCACAGGACCGTCTTTTGGGTATCACTTCTATTTGATTGTCCTTTGAAGCTGGGGGTGAGCAGGTGGGCAAAAGACTTAGGGGGATATTCAATTTGGCCCGAAGAGATATCGGGAGTAAAAAATAAGATTTTACTCACCGGTAAATCTATTTCTCGTAGTCCGTAGTGGATGCTGGGAACTCCGTAAGGACCATGGGGAATAGCGGCTCCGCAGGAGACTGGGCACAACTAAAGAAAGCTTTAGGTCACCTGGTGTGCACTGGCTCCTCCCACCATGACCCTCCTCCAAGCCTCAGTTAGGACACTGTGCCCGGACGAGCTGACATAATAAGGAAGGATTTTGAATCCCGGGTAAGACTCATACCAGCCACACCAATCACACCGTATAACTCGTGATACTATACCCAGTTAACAGTATGAATATAACTGAGCCTCTCAACAGATGGCTCATAACAATAACCCTTTAGTTAGGCAATAACTATATACAAGTATTGCAGACAATCCGCACTTGGGATGGGCGCCCAGCATCCACTACGGACTACGAGAAATAGATTTACCGGTGAGTAAAATCTTATTTTCTCTGACGTCCTAGTGGATGCTGGGAACTCCGTAAGGACCATGGGGATTATACCAAAGCTCCCAAACGGGCGGGAGAGTGCGGATGACTCTGCAGCACCGAATGAGAGAACTCCAGGTCCTCCTCAGCCAGGGTATCAATTTTGTAGAATTTAGCAAACGTGTTTGCCCCTGACCAAGTTGCAGCTCGGCAAAGTTGGAAAGCCGAGACCCCTCGGGCAGCTGCCCAAGATGAGCCCACCTTCCTTGTGGAATGGGCTTTTACAGATTTTGGCTGCGGTAGTCCAGCCGCAGAATGCGCCAGCTGAATTGTGCTACAAATCCAGCGAGCAATAGTCTGCTTAGAAGCAGGAGCACCCAGTTTGCTGGGTGCATACAGGATAAACAGCGAGTCAGTTCTCCTGACTCTAGCCGTCCTGGAAACATAATTTTTCAAGGCCCTGACTACGTCCAGTAACCTGGTATCCTCCAAGTCCCTAGTAGCCGCAGGCACTACAATAGGTTGGTTCAAGTGAAAAGCTGATACCACCTTAGGGAGAAACTGGGGACGAGTCCTCAATTCTGCCCTATCCATATGGAAAATCAGATAAGGACTTTTATATGACAAAGCCGCCAATTCTGATACACGCCTGGCCGAAGCCAAGGCCAATAACATGACCACTTTCCGCGTGAGATATTTTAGATCCACAGTTTTTAGTGGCTCACACCAATGTGATTTTAAGAAGCTCAACACCACGTTGAGAACCCAAGGTGCCACTGGAGGCACAACCGGGGGCTGAATATGCAGCACTCCTTTTACAATGTCTGAACTTCAGGTACTGAAGCTAGTTCTTTCTGGAAGAAAATCGACAGAGCCGAGATCTGTACCTTAATGGAGCCTAATTTTAGGCCCATAGACACTCCTGCTTGTAGGAAATGCAGAAATCGACCTAGTTGAAATTCCTCTGTTGGGGCCTTTTTTGGCCTCACACCAAGCAACATATTTTCGCCATATGCGGTGATAATGTTTTGCAGTTACATCTTTCCTGGCTTGAATCAGCGTAGGAATGACTTCCTCCGGAATGCCCTTTTCCTTTAGGATCCGGCGTTCAACCGCCATGCCGTCAAAACGTAGCCGCGGTAAGTCTTGGAACAGACAGGGCCCCTGCTGCCGCAGGTCCTGTCTGAGCGGCAGAGGCCATGGGTCCCCTGATATAATTTCTTGAAGTTCTGGGTACCAAGCTCTTCTTGGCCAATCCGGAACCACGAGTATCGCTCTTACTCCTCGCCTTACTATTATTCTCAGTACCTTTTGTATGAGAGGCAGAGGGGGGAACACATAAACCGACTGGTACACCCACGGTGTTACCAGAGCGTCCACAGCTATCGCCTGAGGGTCCCTTGACCTGGCGCAATATCTTTTATAGATTTTTGTTGAGGCGGGAAGCCATCATGTCCACCTGTGGCCTTTCCCAATGGTGTACAATCCTTTGGAAGACTTCTGGATGAAATCCCCACTCTCCCGGGTGGAGGTTGTGACTGCTGAGAAGATCTTCTTCCCAGTCGTCCACTCCGGGAATGAACACTGCTGACAGTGTTAACACATGATTTTCCGCCCATCGGAGAATCCTTGTGGCTTCTGCCATCGCCATCCTGCTTCTTGTGCCGCCCCGTTGGTTTACATGGGCGACTGCCGTGATGTTGTCTGATTGGATCAGTACCGGCTGGTTTTGAAGCAGAGGCCTTGCCTGACTCAGGGCATTGTAAATGGCCTTCAGTTCCAGAATATTTATGTGTAGGGAAGTCACCTGACTTGACCAAAGTCCCTGGAAGTTTCTTCCCTGTGTGACTGCCCCCCAGCCTCAAAGGCTGGCATCCATGGACACTAGGACCTAGTCCTGTATGCCGAACCTGCGGCCCTCTTGAAGATGGGCACTCTGCAGCCACCACAGTAGAGATACCCTGGTCCTTGAAGACAGGGTTATCAGCCGATGCATCTGAAGATGTGATCCGGACCACTTGTCCAACAGGTCCCACTGAAAAGTTCTTGCATGGAACCTACCGAATGGGATTGCTTCGTAGGAAGCTACCATTTTTCCCAGGACTCGCGTGCAATGATGCACCGATACCTGTTTTGGCTTCAGGAGGTCTCTGACTAGAGATGACAGCTCCTTGGCTTTCTCCTCCGGGAGAAACACTTATTTCTGTTCTGTGTCCAGAACCATCCCCAGGAACAGTAGACGTGTCGTAGGAACCAGCTGTGACTTTGGACTGTTTAGAATCCAACCGTGCTGTTGTAGCACTTTCCAAAATAGTGCTACCCCGACTAGCAACTGCTCCTTGGACCTTGCCCTTATAAGGAGATTGTCCAAGTACGGGATAATTAAAACTCCCTTTTTTCGAAGGAGTATCATCATTTCGGCCATTACCTTGGTAAACACCCTCGGTGCCATGTACAGTCCAAACGGCAGTGTCTGGACTTGATAATGGTAATCCTGTACCACAAATCTGAGGTACTCCTGGCGAGGATGGTAAATGGGGACATGCAGGTAAGCATCCTTGATGTCCCGGGATCCCATGTAATCCCCCTCGTCCAGGCTTGCAATAACCGCCCTGAGCGATTCCATCTTGAACTTGAATTTTTTTTATGTATGTGTTCAAGGATTTTAAATATAAAATGGGTCACACCGAACCATGCGGTTTCGGTACCCCAAACCGTGTGGAATAGTAACCCCGTCCTTGTTGAAGTAGGGGCACCTTGAGTATTACCTGCTGGGAATACAGCTTATTAATTGCCTCTAGCGCAGCCTCCCTGCCTGAGGGAGTTGTCGGCAAGGCATATTTGAGGAAACGGCGGGGGGGAGACATCTCGAATTCCAGCTTGTACCCCTGAAATACTACTTGAATGAAACAAGGATCCACCTGTGAGCGAGCCCACTGATCGCTGACATTTTTGAGACGGCCCCCCACCGTACCTGGCTACACCTGTGGAGCCCCCGCGTCATGCTGTGGATTCAGAGGAAGCGAGAGAAGAATTTTGATTCTGGGACTGGTGCAGCTTTTTCCCTCTTCCCATGTCTCTGTACAGAAAGGAAGCGCCTTTGACCCGCTTGCTTTTCTGAAGCCTAAAGGACTGTACCTGATAATACAGTGCTTTCTTAGTCTGTGAGGAAACCTGAGGTAAAAATATTTCTTCCCAGCTGTTGCTGTGGATACGAGGTCCCAGAGACCATCCCCAAATAATTCCTCACCCTTATAAGGTAGAATCTCTATGCGCCTTTTAAAGTCAGCATCACCTGTCCAGTGACAGGTCTCTAATACCCTCCTGACAGAATGGACATTACATTCATTTTGGATGCCAGCCGGCAAAATATCCCTCTGTGCATCCCTCATATATAAGACGACGTCTTTAATATGTTCTTATGTTTGACAGGGTCACCGACCACGCTGCAGCAGCACGATCTGCAGGTCTCAGTCTAGTACCTGAGTGTGTAAATACAGACTTCAGGATAGCCTCCTGCTTTTTATCAACAGGTACCTTCAAAGTGGCCGTTCCTAAAAAGGCAGTGCCACCTTTTTTGACAACCGTGTGAGCGCCTTATCCACCCTAGGGGATATCTCCCAGCGTAACTTATCCTCTGGCGGGAAAGGGTACGCCATCAGTAACTTTTTAGAAATTACCAGTTTCTTATCGGGGGGAACCCACGCTTTTCACACACTTCATTCATTCATCTGATGGGGGAACAAAACACTGCCTGCTTTTTCTCCCCAACATTTTTTTTTGTCGGGATCAAGTCACGGATGTTCCTAGTGGATTGTGTATATGTCTCAACCTTGTCGACACTGGAGTCAGACTCCGTGTCGACATCTGTGTCTGCCATCTGAGTGAGCGGGCGTTTTTGAGCCCCTGATGGCCTTTGAGACGCCTGGGCAGGCGCGGACTGAGAAGCCGGCTGTCCCACAGCTGTTACGTCATCCACCCTTTTATGTAAGGAGTTGACACTGTCGGTTAATACCTTTCACCTAACCATCCACTCTGGTGTCGGCCCCACAGGGGGCGACATCACATTTATCGGCATCTGCTCCGTCACCATATAAGCCTCCTCATTAAACATGTCGACACAGCCGTACCGACACACCGCACACACACAGGGAATGCTCTGACTGAGGACAGGACCCCACAAAGCCCTTTGGGGAGACAGAGAGAGAGTATGCCAGCACACACCAGAGTGCTATATAATGTGGGGATTAACACTATAACTGAGTGAAATTTCCCCAATAGCTGCTTGTATATATAATATTGCGCCTAAATTTAGTGCCCCCCCTCTCTTTTTAACCCTTTGAGCCTGAAAACTACAGGGGAGAGCCTGGGGAGCTTTCTTCCAGCTGCACTGTGAAGAGAAAATGGCGCCAGTGTGTCTGAGGGAGATAGCTCCGCCCCTTTTTCGCGGACTTTTCTCCCGCTTTTTTCTGGATTCTGGCAGGGGTATTTACCACATATATAGCCTCTGGGGCTATATATTGTGGTATTTTTGCCAGCCAAGGTGTTTTTATTGCTGCTCAGGGCGCCCCCCCCCACCCTCAGTGACCGGAGTGTGAAGTGTGTATGAGGAGCAATGGCGCACAGCTGCAGTGCTGTGCGCTACCTTGGTGAAGACTGATGTCTTCTGCCGCCGATTTTCCGGACCTCTTCTTGCTTCTGGCTCTGTAAGGGGGACGGTGGCGCGGCTCCGGGACCGAACACCAAGGCTGGGCCTGCGGTCGATCCCTCTGGAGCTAATGGTGTCCAGTAGCCTAAGAAGCCCAAGCTGGCTGCAAGCAGGCAGGTTCGCTTCTTCTCCCCTTAGTCCCTCGCTGCAGTGAGCCTGTTGCCAGCAGGTCTCACTGAAAATAAAAAACCTAATTCTATACTTTCTTTCTAGAAGCTCAGGAGAGCCCCTAGTGTGCATCCAACCTCGGCCGGGCACAAAATCTAACTGAGGCTTGGAGGAGGGTCATGGTGGGAGGAGCCAGTGCACACCAGGTGACCTAAAGCTTTCTTTAGTTGTGCCCAGTCTCCTGCGGAGCCGCTATTCCCCATGGTCCTTACGGAGTTCCCAGCATCCACTAGGACGTCAGAGAAACACCCGATGTTTCTTCGGGTGCTGCGGTCGGGCTATTTAATTAGCTCGGCCGGTAAAACTTGCTTTTTCATCCGTAAACACACAGGTTTTTAAATAGCCCCCGGCGTCGATACTTATCACCCGGCACCCTCGGGACAAATTGAATAACCCCCTTAGGTGGTTACCGGGGAAAAGAAGTTTCAGGCCTGCTCGCTTCCCACAAATTCGCCTGTGTAGTAGTAATGGCGGACTCGGTCAACACTTTTAAGAATGGGCTAGATAAGTACCTAATGGATAAGAATGTACAGGGTTATGGTGTGTAGTCACGCACTATAGTTATTAAAAAATAAAAAATAAAATAAAAGAGGAATAAACACAGGGGCCAACATTAGCAACAGACTAAATTAGTCCTAAAATAATACAGCATAGGAGACCACAAATAGGTTGAGCTCGATGGACAAATTGCCTTCTTTCAACCTCAAAAACTATGTTACTATGGGGGTCATTCCGAGTCGATCGCTAGCTGCCGTTGTTCGCAGCGCAGCGATCAGGCTAAACATCGGCACTTCTGTGCATGCGTATGCGGCTCAATGCGCACGCGCGACGTACTTTCACAAAAGCCGATGCAGTTTCACACAAGATCTAGCAACGCTTTTTAATCGCACTGCTGGCCGCAGAGTGATTGACAGGAAGTGGGTGTTTCTGGGAGGTAACTGACTGTTTTCGGGGAGTGTGTGTAAAAACACAGGCGTGTCAGATACAAACGCGGGCGTGCCTGGAGAAACGCAGGCGTGGCTGGCCGAACGCAGGGCGTGTTCGAGACGTCAAAACAGGAACTAAACAGTCTGCAGTCATCGCACGGTAGGAGTAAGTATCGAGCCACTCTGAAACTGCATGAAAGTTTTTAGTAGCAGAACTGCTAACCTTTCGTTCGCACTTCTGCTAAGCTAAGATACACTCCCAGAGGGCGGCGGCTTAGCGTTTGCACTGCTGCTAAAAGCAGCTAGCGAGCGATCAACTCGGAATGAGGGTCTATGTTACTATGTAACTATGATGTGATCGCACTGTAGGAGTAAGGGCTGCGCAGAGACTGCACACAGTGGATTTTTGCAGCTCGGCGTACACATGGGATCGCACACTTGCACTGTGAATTTACACTCCCCCTGGAGGTAGCAACTATATGAGCGCAAGACAGCAAAGTTAGCAGCCCAGCAATCAGGTCTGAATCACCCCCCAAGTGTACAGTACTGTCCATGGGGATTGAGTTTGTTTTTTTCTGAAGACCTGTGAATGCCTACTTGGATTAAACAGGAGGTCGTTCAAAGGTTTGGTAAGTATAAAATGAATTTCTTTATTTAAAATATTTTTTTATACAGGATTAAAACATACAGGGTGCGAGTCCTATCTTTATTTTAATAATTTCTTTGCAGGCGGACAACAGGTGCCAGCAGGCCCTTAATGTCCATGCATGCAGGCACTTGATGTTCTACAGATGCAGGTATACCGGGGCAGGCTTGCTGGTACCTGTAGTCTGCCGGCAAATAATATTATTTTCAATTCTTTACACATTAGCCGTGCCCCAGCCTAGGGTTTCCTCGGGAGGGGACACTTTTTTGGGGGTGGGATCTCCACTTTCTGAAGCATGACAGGCCTGGGCTGACCAGTTTGGGGCTGGTTAATGTTATGACGGGTGGATCCGACCAGTGGCGTAACTACAGAGGGTGCAGGGGGTGCAGCTGCTATGGGGCCCTGGCTGCTTCCTGCACCTGCCTGACACCCCCTCTCTCTCCCTGAAACTCTCTCTCTTTTTCTCTCCCTTTCTAACACTATCTCTCCCGCTCGCTCCCCTCCCTGCTCTCTTGCTCTCCCTTCCCTCTCTCTCTCTACCCCTGACACTAGGGCCCTCATTCCGAGTTGTTCGCTCGCTAGCTGCTTTTAGCAGCATTGCACACGCTAAGCCGCCGCCTACTGGGAGTGAATCTTATCTTTGCAGAATTGCGAACGAAAGATTAGCAGAATTGCGAATAGAAATTTCTTTGCAGTTTCTGAGTAGCTCGGGACTTACTCTGCAACTGCGATCAGTTCAGTCAGTTTCGTTCCTGGTTTGACGTCACAAACACACCCAGCGTTCGCCCAGACACTCCCCCGTTTCTCCAGCCACTCCCGCGTTTTTCCCAGAAACGGTAGCGTTTTTCCGCACACTCCCATAAAACAGCCAGTTTCCGCCCAGAAACACCCACTTCTTGTCAATCACACTCCGATCACCAGAACGAAGAAATTTCTTCGTTAAGCCGTGAGTAAAATACCTAACTTTTTGGCAAATTTACTTGGCGCAGACACACTGCGAACATTGCGCATGCGCGACTAATCGCTCCATTGCGAAAACCACTAACGAGCGAACAACTCGGAATGAGGGCCTGGGGGTAATTCAGAGTTGATCGCAGCACCAGATTTGTTAGCAGTTGTGCAAAACCATGTGCACTGCAGGTGTGGCAGATATAACATTTGCAGAGAGAGTTAGATTTGGGTGGGTTATATTGTTTCTGTGCAGGGTAAATACTGGCTGCTTTATTTCTACACTGCAATTTAGATTTCAGTTGAACACACCCCACCCAAATCTAACTCTCTCTGCACATGTTACATCTGCCCCCCCTGCAGTGCACATGGGGGGTAATTCTGAGTTGATCGCAGCAGGAACTTTGTTAGCAGTTGGGCAAAACCATGTGCACTGCGGGGGGGGGGGGGGGGGGGGGGGTTGCAGATATAACGTGCAGAAAGAGTTAGATTTGGGTGGGTTATTTTGTTTCTGTGCAGGGTAAATACTGGCTGCTTTATTTTTACACTGCAGTTTATATTGCAGATTGAACACACCACACCCAAATCTAACTCTCTCTGCACATGTTATATCTGCCCCCCCTGCAGTGCACATGGGGGGTAATTCCAAGTTGATCGCAGCAGGAATTTAGTTAGCTATTGGGCAAAACCATGGCCCTCATTCCGAGTTGTTCGCTCTGTAATTTTCTTCGCATCGCAGCGATTTTCCGCTAATTGCGCATGCGCAATGTTCGCACTGCGACTGCGCCAAGTAAATTTGCTAAGAAGTTTGGTATTTTACTCACGGCATTACAAGGTTTTTTCTTCGTTCTGGTGATCGTAATGTGATTGACAGGAAGTGGGTGTTTCTGGGCGGAAACTGGCCGTTTTATGGGAGTGTGTGAAAAAACGCTGCCGTTTCTGGGAAAAACGCGGGAGTGGCTGGAGAAACGGGGGAGTGTCTGGGCGAACGCTGGGTGTGTTTGTGACGTCAAACCAGGAACGACAAGCACTGAACTGATCGCAGATGCCGAGTAAGTCTCGAGCTACTCAGAAACTGCTTAGAAATTTCTATTCGCAATTTAGAGAATCTTTCGTTTGCAATTTTACTAAGCTAAGATTCACTCCCAGTAGGTGGCGGCTTAGCGTGTGCAATGCTGCTAAAAGCAGCTTGCGAGCGAACAACTCGGAATGAGGGCCCATGTGCACAGCAGGGGAGGCAGATTTAACATGTGCAGAGAGAGTTAGATTTGGGTGGGGTGTGTTCACTCTGCAATCTAATTTGCAGTGTAAAAATAAAGCAGCCACTATTTACTAGAGATGAGCGGGTTCGGTTCCTCGGAATCCGAACCCCCCCGAACTTCACGCTTTTTACACGGGTCCGAGGCAGACTCGGATCTTCCCGCCTTGCTCGGCTAACCCGAGCGCGCCCGAACGTCATCATCCCGCTGTCGGATTCTCGCGAGGCTCGTATTCTATCGCGAGACTCGGATTCTATATAAGGAGCCGCGCGTCGCCGCCATTTTCACACGTGCATTGAGATTAATAGGGAGAGGACGTGGCTGGCGTCCTCTCCGTTTAGATAGAAAGTGAGACACTTGATTTACTGGAGCATTAGGAGTACTCAGAGAGTGCAGAGTTTTGCTGATAGTTATACTAGTGGTGACCACCAGTTTTATTTATTATTTAATATAATCCGTTCTCTGCCTGAAAAAAAACGATACACAGTCACATACCATATCTGTGCTCAGCCTCAGTGTGCTGCATGATAATATCATCTATGTATATCTGACTGTGCAGAGTAGTGCTCACTGCTCACACAGCTTAATTGTGGGGGAGACTGGGGAGCAGTTATAGCAGGAGTACATATTTAACAGTGCACACTTTTGCTGCCAGAGTGCCAGTGTGACTGACCAGCAGTGACCACCAGTATATTGTCTGCCTGAAAAAGTTAAACACTCGTGTGGTGTTTTTTTTTTTTATTCTATAAACGCATTCTGCTGACAGTGTCCAGCAGGTCCGTCATTCATTATATTTCTATCTTCTTCATACTAGTAGTTTAGGAGTCTGCAGTGCTGACAGTGTCCAGCAGGTCCGTCATTATACAATATATACCTGTCCTGCAGTAGTGATATATATATATTTTTTATATCATTATCATCCAGTCTATACTAGCAGACGCAGTACGGTAGTCCACGGCAGTAGCTACCTCTGTGTCGGCAGTCGCTCGTCCATAATTGTATACCTACCTGTGGTGTTTTTTTTTTTTTCTATCTTCTTGATACTAGTAGTTTAGGAGTCTGCAGTGCTGACAGTGTCCAGCAGGTCCGTCATTATACAATATATACCTGTCCTGCAGTAGTGATATATATATATTTTTTATATCATTATCATCCAGTCTATACTAGCAGACGCAGTACGGTAGTCCACGGCTGTAGCTACCTCTGTGTCGGCAGTCGCTCGTCCATAATTGTATACCTACCTGTGGTGGTTTTTTTTTTTCTATCTTCTTCATACTAGTAGTTTAGGAGTCTGCAGTGCTGACAGTGTCCAGCAGGTCCGTCATTATACAATATATACCTGTCCTGCAGTAGTGATATATATATATATTTTTTATATCATTATCATCCAGTCTATACTAGCAGACGCAGTACGGTAGTCCACGGCTGTAGCTACCTCTGTGTCGGCAGTCGCTCGTCATCCATAAGTATACTAGTATCCATCCATCTCCATTGTTTACCTGAGGTGCCTTTTAGTTGTGCCTATTAAAATATGGAGAACAAAAATGTTGAGGTTCCAAAAATAGGGAAAGATCAAGATCCACTTCCACCTCGTGCTGAAGCTGCTGCCACTAGTCATGGCCGAGACAATGAAATGCCATCAATGTCGTCTGCCAAGGCCGATGCCCAATGTCATAGTACAGAGCATGTAAAATCCAAAACACCAAATATCAGTAAAAAAAGGACTCAAAAATCTAAAATAAAATCGTCGTCGGAGAAGCGTAAACTTGCCAATATGCCATTTACCACACGGAGTGGCAAGGAACGGCTGAGGCCCTGGCCTATGTTCATGGCTAGTGGTTCAGCTTCACATGAGGATGGAAGCACTCAGCCTCTCGCTAGAAAAATGAAAAGACTTAAGCTGGCAAAAGCACAGCAAAGAACTGTGCGTTCTTCGAAATCACAAATCCACAAGGAGAGTCCAATTGTGTCGGTTGCGATGCCTGACCTTCCCAACACTGGACGTGAAGAGCATGCGCCTTCCAACATTTGCACGCCCCCTGCAAGTGCTGGAAGGAGCACCCGCAGTCCAGTTCCTGATAGTCAGATTGAAGATGTCAGTGTTGAAGTACACCAGGATGAGGAGGATATGGGTGTTGCTGGCGCTGGGGAGGAAATTGACCAGGAGGATTCTGATGGTGAGGTGGTTTGTTTAAGTCAGGCACCCAGGGAGACACCTGTTGTCCGTGGGAGGAATATGGCCATTGACATGCCTGGTGAAAATACCAAAAAAATCAGCTCTTCAGTGTGGAAGTATTTCAACAGAAATGCGGACAACATTTGTCAAGCCATGTGTTGCCTTTGTCAAGCTGTAATAAGTAGGGGTAAGGACGTTAACCACCTCAGAACATCCTCCCTTATACGTCACCTGCAGCGCATTCATCATAAGTCAGTGACAAGTTCAAAAACTTTGGGCGACTGCGGAAGCAGTCCACTGACCAGTAAATCCCTTCCTCTTGTAACCAAGCTCACGCAAACCACCCCACCAACTCCCTCAGTGTCAATTTCCTCCTTCCCCAGGAATGCCAATAGTCCTGCAGGCCATGTCACTGGCAATTCTGACGAGTCCTCTCCTGCCTGGGATTCCTCCGATGCATCCTTGCGTGTAACGCCTACTGCTGCTGGCGCTGCTGTTGTTGCTGCTGGGAGTCGATGGTCATCCCAGAGGGGAAGTCGTAAGACCACTTTTACTACTTCCACCAAGCAATTGACTGTCCAACAGTCCTTTGCGAGGAAGATGAAATATCACAGCAGTCATCCTGCTGCAAAGCGGATAACTGAGGCCTTGGCATCCTGGGCGGTGAGAAACGTGGTTCCGGTATCCATCATTACTGCAGAGCCAACTAGAGACTTGTTGGAGGTACTGTGTCCCCGGTACCAAATACCATCTAGGTTCCATTTCTCTAGGCAGGCGATACCGAAAATGTACACAGACCTCAGAAAAAGACTCACCAGTGTCCTAAAAAATGCAGTTGTACCCAATGTCCACTTAACCACGGACATGTGGACAAGTGGAGCAGGGCAGAATCAGGACTATATGACTGTGACAGCCCACTGGGTAGATGTATGGACTCCCGCCGCAAGAACAGCAGCGGCGGCACCAGTAGCAGCATCTCGCAAACGCCAACTCTTTCCTAGGCAGGCTACGCTTTGTATCACCGCTTTCCAGAATACGCACACAGCTAAAAACCTCTTACGGCAACTGAGGAAGATCATCGCAGAATGGCTTACCCCAATTGGACTCTCCTGTGGATTTGTGGCATCGGACAACGCCAGCAATATTGTGTGTGCATTAAATATGGGCAAATTCCATCACGTCCCATGTTTTGCACATACCTTGAATTTGGTGGTGCAGAATTATTTAAAAAACGAGAGGGGCGTGCAAGAGATGCTGTCGGTGGCCAGAAGAATTGCGGGACACTTTCGGCGTACAGGCACCACGTACAGAAGACTGGAGCAACACCACCTGCCCTGCCATCATCTGAAGCAAGAAGTGGTAACGAGGTGGAATTCAACCCTCTATATGCTTCAGAGGTTGGAGGAGCAGCAAAAGGCCATTCAAGCCTATACAACTGAGCACGATATAGGAGGTGGAATGCACCTGTCTCAAGCGCAGTGGAAAATGATTTCAACGTTGTGCAAGGTTCTGCAACCTTTTGAACTTGCCACACGTGAAGTCAGTTCAGACACTGCCAGCCTGAGTCAGGTCATTCCCCTCTTCAGGCTTTTGCAGAAGAAGCTGGAGATATTGAAGGAGGAGCTAACACAGAGCGATTCCGCTAGGCATGTGGGACTTGTGGATGGAGCCCTTAATTCTCTTAACAAGGATTCACGGGTGGTCAATCTGTTGAAATCAGAGCACTACATTTTGGCCACCGTGCTCGATCCTAGATTTAAAACCTACGTTGTATCTCTCTTTCCGGCAGACACAAGTCTGCAGGGGTTCAAAGAACTGCTGGTGAGAAAATTGTCAAGTCAAGCGGAACGCAACCTGTCAACATCTCCTCCTTCACATTCTCCCGCAACTGGGGGTGCGAGGAAAAGGCTCAGAATTCCGAGCCCACCCGCTGGCGGTGATGCAGGGCAGTCTGGAGCGACTGCTGATGCTGACATCTGGTCCGGACTGAAGGACCTGCCAACGATTACGGACATGTCGTCTACTGTCACTGCATATGATTCTCTCCCCATTGAAAGAATGGTGGAGGATTATATGAGTGACCGCATCCAAGTAGGCACGTCAGACAGTCCGTACGTATACTGGCAGGAAAAAGAGGCAATTTGGAGGCCCTTGCACAAACTGGCTTTATTCTACCTAAGTTGCCCTCCCACAAGTGTGTACTCCGAAAGAGTGTTTAGTGCCGCCGCTCACCTTGTCAGCAATCGGCGTACGAGGTTACTTCCAGAAAATGTGGAGAAGATGATGTTCATTAAAATGAATTATAATCAATTCCTCCATGGAGACATTCACCAGCAGCAATTGCCTCCACAAAGTACACAGGGAGCTGTGATGGTGGATTCCAGTGGGGACGAATTGATAATCTGTGAGGAGGGGGATGTACACGGTGATGAATCGGAGGATGATGATGAGGTGGACATCTTGCCTCTGTAGAGCCAGTTTGTGCAAGGAGAGATTAATTGCTTCTTTTTTGGTGGGGGTCCAAACCAACCCGTCATTTCAGTCACAGTCGTGTGGCAGACCCTGTCACTGAAATGATGGGTTGGTTAAAGTGTGCATGTCCTGTTTATACAACATAAGGGTGGGTGGGAGGGCCCAAGGACAATTCCATCTTGCACCTCTTTTTTCTTTCATTTTTCTTTGCGTCATGTGCTGTTTGGGGAGTGTTTTTTGGTAGGGCCAGCCTGCCTGACACTGCAGTGCCACTCCTAGATGGGCCAGGTGTTTGTGTCGGCCACTAGGGTTGCTGAGCTTACTCACACAGCTACCTCATTGCGCCTCTTTTTTTCTTTGCGTCATGTGCTGTTTGGGGAGTATTTTTTGGAAGGGCCATCCTGCCTGACACTGCAGTGCCACTCCTAGATGGGCCAGGTGTTTGTGTCGGCCACTTGGGTCGCTGAGCTTAGTCACACAGCTACCTCATTGCGCCTCTTTTTTTCTTTGCGTCATGTGCTGTTTGGGGAGTATTTTTTGGAAGGGCCATCCTGCCTGACACTGCAGTGCCACTCCTAGATGGGCCAGGTGTTTGTGTCGGCCACTTGGGTCGCTGAGCTTAGTCACACAGCTACCTCATTGCGCCTCTTTTTTTCTTTGCGTCATGTGCTGTTTGGGGAGTGTTTTTTGGAAGGGCCAGCCTGCCTGACACTGCAGTGCCACTCCTAGATGGGCCAGGTGTTTGTGTCGGCCACTTGGGTCGCTGAGCTTAGTCACACAGCTACCTCATTACGCCTCTTTTTTTTCTTCTTTGCGTCATGTGCTGTTTGGGGAGTATTTTTTGGAAGGGCCATCCTGCCTGACACTGCAGTGCCACTCCTAGATGGGCCAGGTGTTTGTGTCGGCCACTTGGGTCGCTGAGCTTAGTCATCCAGCGACCTCGGTGCAAATTTTAGGACTAAAAATAATATTGTGAGGTGTGAGGTGTTCAGAATAGACTGAAAATGAGTGGAAATTATGGTTATTGAGGTTAATAATACTTTGGGATCAAAATGACCCCCAAATTCTATGATTTAAGCTTTTTTTTAGGGTTTTTTGAAAAAAACACCCGAAACCAAAACACACCCGAATCCGACAAAAAAAATTCGGTGAGGTTTTGCCAAAACGCGTTTGAACCCAAAACACGGCCGCGGAACCGAACCCAAAACCAAAACACAAAACCCGAAAAATTTCCGGTGCACATCTCTACTATTTACCCTGCACAGAAATAAAATAACCCACCCAAATCTAACTCTTTCTGCACATGTTAAATCTGCCTCCCCTGCAGTGCACATGGTTTTGCCCAATTGCTAACTAAATTCCTGCTGCGATCAACTTGGAATTACCCCCCCATGGTTTTGTCCAACTGCTAACAAATTTGCTGCTGCAATCTCTCTGTACATGACACTGGGAGTAATTCCAAGATGATCGCAGCAGGAAATTTGTTAGCAGTTGGTCAAAACCATGTGCACTGCAGGGGGGGCAGATATAACATGTGCAGAGAGAGATAGATTTGGGTGTGGTGAGTTCAATCTGCAATCTAAATTGCAGTGTAAAAATAAAGCAGCCAGTATTTACCCTGCACAGAAACAAAATAGCCCACCCAAATCTAACTCACTGTCTTTCACTCGCTCTCTTCCTGACACTGTAATTTCATTTCTTTCTCTCTCTCTCTCTCTGACACTATCTCACTCTCTCTCCCTGACACTCTTTCTATCTCCCTGACACTTTCTCTCTCTCCCTGACACTCTCTCTGCCTGACAACCCCCCTATCTCTCTCTCTTTCTCTCCTTGACATGCTTTATTTTTCCTGCTCTCTCTCAGTGATGCTCTCATTCCCCTCTATTTCTCTTTCTCTCCCTCCCTAACACACTCTCACTCTCTCTCACTCCACTCGCTCCCCTCCCTCTCTCTCTTACTCCTCCCACCTCTCTCACACACCCTCTTTCTCTCTCTCTCTCTCTTTGTGATGTCCTCTCTCTCCCCTCGCATCCCTTACTTTCTCTGTCTCCCTGACAACCTCTCTCTTTCTTGCTCCTTTCTCTCATTCTCTTTTTCCATGAAACCCTCCTCACTCTCTCTCTCTCTGTCTCTCTCGCTCCTCTATCTTTTTCTCCCCCTGACACCCTCTTTGTCTCTCTCTCACTTCCCTCACACTCTTTCCCTTGCTCCCCTTAGCAGTATTGTAGTGTCAAGGGGAGGGGGGCCCTTTCAAAATGTTGCTATGGGGGCCACACAGTTCTAGTTACGCCCCTGGATCCCGACCTGGGCATCTCCCTGCTATAATGTAAGCCCCCCAGCTGGTTCAGCCCGTTGCTGGTTATAGGAAAAATAAGAATTTACTCACCGGTAATTCTATTTCTCGTAGTCCGTAGTGGATGCTGGGAACTCCGTAAGGACCATGGGGAATAGCGGGCTCCGAAGGAGGCTGGGCACTCTAGAAAGATCTTAGACTACCTGGTGTGCACTGGCTCCTCCCACTATGACCCTCCTCCAAGCCTCAGTTAGGACACCGTGCCCGGACGAGCGTACACAATAAGGAAGGATTTTGAATCCCGGGTAAGACTCATACCAGCCACACCAATCACACCGTATAACTCGTGATATGAAACCCAGTTAACAGTATGAAACAACTGAGCCTCTCAACAGATGGCTCCACAATAACCCGATTTAGTTAACAATAACTATGTACACGTATTGCAGATAAACCGCACTTGGGATGGGCGCCCAGCATCCACTACGGACTACGAGAAATAGAATTACCGGTGAGTAAATTCTTATTTTCTCTGACGTCCTAGTGGATGCTGGGAACTCCGTAAGGACCATGGGGATTATACCAAAGCTCCCAAACGGGCGGGAGAGTGCGGATGACTCTGCAACACCGAATGAGAGAACTCCAGGTCCTCCTCAGCCAGGGTATCAAATTTATAGAATTTTGCAAACGTGTTTGCCCCTGACCAAGTAGCAGCTCGGCAAAGTTGTAAAGCCGAGACCCCTCGGGCAGCCGCCCAAGATGAGCCCACCTTCCTTGTGGAATGGGCATTGACAGATTTTGGCTGTGGCAGGCCTGCCACAGAATGTGCAAGCTGAATTGTACTACAAATCCAACGAGCAATAGTCTGCGTAGAAGCAGGAGCACCCAGCTTGTTGGGTGCATATAGGATAAACAGCGAGTCAGATTTTCTGACTCCAGCCGTTCTGGAAACATATATTTTCAGGGCCCTGACCACGTCTAACAACTTGGAGTCCTCCAAGTCCCTAATAGCCGCAGGCACCACAATATGCTGGTTCAGGTGAAACGCTGACACCACCTTAGGGAGAAACTGGGGACGAGTCCTCAATTCTGCCCTATCCATATGGAAAATCAGATAAGGGCTTTTACATGATAAAGCCGCCAATTCTGATACTCGCCTGGCCGAAACCAAGGCCAATAACATGACCACTTTCCAAGTGAGATATTACAGATCCACGGTCTTTAGTGGTCCCAAGGTGCCACAGGAGGCACAAACGGGGGCTGAATATGCAGCACTCCTTTTATAATTGTCTGAACTTCAGGTACTGAAGCTAGTTCTTTTTGAAAGAAGATCGACAGAGCCGAGATCTGTACCTTAATGGAACCTAATTTAAGGCCCATAGTCACTCCTGCTTGCAGGAAATGCAGAAAACGACCTAGTTGAAATTCCTCTGTTGGGGCCCTTTCGGCCTCACACCATGCAACATATTTCCGCCATATGCGGTGATAATGATTTGCTGTAATCTCTTTCCTGGCTTTAGTAAGCGTAGGAATGACTTCCTCCGGAATGCCCTTTTCCTTCAGGATCCGGCGTTCAACCGCCATGCCGTCAAACGCAGCCGCGGTAAGTTTTGGAACAGACAGGGCCCCTGCTGCCGCAGGTCCTGTCTGAGTGGCAGAGGCCATGGGTCCTCTGATATAAATTCTTGAAGTTCTGGGTACCAAGCTCTTCTTGGCCAGTCCGGAACCACGAGTATCGTTCTTACTCCTCGCCTTCTTATTATTCTCAGTACCTTTGGTATGAGAGGCAGAGGGGAGAACACATAAACCGACTGGTACACCCACGGTGTTACCAGAGCGTCCACAGCTATCGCCTGAGGGTCCCTTGACCTGGCGCAATATCTTTTATAGCTTTTTGTTGAGGCGGGACGCCATCATGTCCACCTGTGGCCTTTCCCACTGGTGTACAATCCTTCGGAAGACTTCTGGAGGAAGTCCCCACTCTCCTGGGTGGAGGTCGTGTCTGTTGAGAAGATCTGCTTCCCAGTTGTCCACTCCGGGAATGAACACTGCTGACAGTGCTAACACATGATTTTCCGCCTATCGGATAATCCTTGTGGCTTCTGCCATCGCCATCCTGCTTCTTGTGCCGCCCTGTTGGTTTACATGGGCGACTGCCGTGATGTTGTCTGATTGGAACAGTACCGGCTGGTTTTGAAGCAGAGGCCTTACAGGCCTCAGGGCATTGTAAATGGCCCTCAGGTCCAGAATATTTATGTGTAGGGAAATCACCTGACTTGACCAAAGTCCCTGGAAGTTTCTTCCCTGTGTGACTGCCCCCCAGCCTCAAAGGCTGGTATCCATGGTCACTAGGACCTAGTCCTGTATGCCGAACCTGCGGCCCTCTTGAAGATGGGCACTCTGCAGCCACCACAGTAGAGATACCCTGGTCCTCGGAGACAGGGTTATCAGCCTATGCATCGGAAGATGCGATCCGGACCACTTGTCCAACAGGTCCCTCTGAAAAGTTCTTGTATGGAACCTGCCTAATGGGATTGCTTCGTAGGAAGCTACCATTTTTCCCAGGACTCGCGTGCAATGATGCACCGCTACCTGTTTTGGCTTCAGGAGGTCTCTGACTAGAGATGACAACTCCTTGGCTTTCTCCTCCGGGAGAAACACTATTTCTGGTTTATGTCCAGAACCATCCCCAGGAACAGTAGACGTGTCATAGGAACCAGCTGTGACTTTGGACTGTTTAGAATCCAACCGTGCTGTTGTAGCACTTTCCAAAAAAGTGCTACCCTGACTACCAACTGCTCCTTGGACCTCGCCCTTATAAAGAGATTGTCCAAGTACGGGATAATTAAAACTCCCTTTTTTCGAAGGAGTATCATCATTTCGGCCATTACCTTGATAAAACACCCTCGGTGCCATGTACAGTCCAAACGGCAGTGTCTGGATTTGGTAATGGTAATCCTGTACCACAAATCTGAGGTACTCCTGGCGAGGATGGTAAATGGGGACATGCAGGTAAGCATCCTTGATGTCCCGGGATACCATGTAATCCCCCTCGTCCAGGCTTGCAATAACCGCCCTGAGCGATTCCATCTTGAACTTGAATTTTTTTATGTATGTGTTCAAGGATTTTAATATATAAAATGGGTCACACCGAACCATGCGGTTTCGGTACCCCAAACCGTGTGGAATAGTAACCCCGTCCTTGTTGAAGTAGGGGCACCTTTGATTCTGGGAACAGGCTGACTGGTGCAGCTTTTTCCCTCTTCCCTTGTCTCTGTACAGAAAGGAAGCGCCATTTGACCCGCTTGCTTTTCTGAAGCCGAAAGGACTGTACCTTTGTCTGTGAGGAAAACCTGAGGTAAAAATATTTCTTCCCAGCAGTTGCTGTGGATACGAGGTCCCAGAGACCATCCCCAAATAATTCCTCACCCTTATAAGGCAGAATCTCTATGCGCTTTTTAAGTCAGCATCACCTGTCCAGTGACAGGTCTCTAATACCCTCCTGACAGAATGGACATTACATTCATTTTGGATGCCAGCCGGCAAAATATCCCTCTGTGCATCCCTCATTTATAAGACGACGTCTTTAATATGTTCTCATATTAGCAAACTAGCATGCTTGACAGGGTCACCGACCACGCTGCAGCAGCACGATCTGCAGTTTTCAGTCTAGTACCTGAGTGTGTAAATACAGACTTCAGGATAGCCTCCTGCTTTTTATCAACAGGTACCTTCAAAGTGGCCGTTCCTAAAACGGCAGTGCCACCTTTTTTTTGACAACCGTGTGAGCGCCTTTTCCACCCTAGGGGATATCTCCCAGCGTAACTTATCCTCCTGGCGGGAAAGGGTACGCCATCAGTAACTTTTTATAAATTACCAGTTTCTTAACGGGGGAACCCACGCTCTTCACACACTTCATTTATTCATCTGATGGGGGAACAAAACACTGCCTGTTTTTTCTCCCCAAACCTAAAACCCATTTTTAGAGGTGCTTGGGTTAATGTCAGAAATGTATAACACATTTTTTATTGCCGGGATCAAGTCACGGATGTTCCTAGTGGATTGTGTATATGTCTCAACCTTGTCGACACTGGAGTCAAACTCCGTGTCGACATCTGTGTCTGCCATCTGAGAGAGCGGGCGTTTTTGAGCCCCTGATGGCCTTTGAGACGCCTGGGCAGGCGCGGGCTGAGAAGCCGGCTGTCCCACAGCTGTTACGTCATCCACCCTTTTATATAAGGAGTTGACACTGTCGGTTACTACCTTCCACCTATCCATCCACTCTGGTGTCGGCCCCACATGGGGCGACATCACATATATCGGCCTCTGTTCCGTCACCATATAAGCCTCCTCATTTAACATGTCGACACAGCCGTACCGACACACCGCAGACACACAGGGAATGCTCTAAACGAGGACAGGACCCACAAAAGCCCTTTGGGGGGACAGAGTGAGAGTATGCCAGCACACACCAGAGCGCTATATAATGCAGGGACTAACTGAGTTATGTCCCCTATAGCTGCTTTTTTTATATATGTATACTGCGCCTAAATTAAATGCCCCCCTCTCTTTTTTAACCCTTTTCTAAACTGCAGGGGAGAGCTAGGGAGCTTCCCTCCATCGGAGCTGTGAGGGAAAATGGCGCCAGTGTGCTTGAGGGAGATAGCTCTGCCCCTTTTCCGCGGCCTATTCTCCCGCTTTTTTATGGAATCTGGCAGGGGTATTTACCTCATATATAGCCCCTGGGGCTATATATTGAGGTATTTTTGCCAGCCAAGGTGTTTTTATTGCTGCCTCAGGGCGCCCCCCCCCAGCGCCCTGCACCCTCAGTGACCGGAGTGTGAAGTGTGTGAAAGGAGCAATGGCGCACAGCTGCAGTGCTGTGCGCTACCTTGGTGAAGACTGAGTCTTCATGCCGCCGATTTTCCGGACCATCTTCTTGCTTCTGGCTCTGTAAGGGGGACGGCGGCGCGGCTCCGGGACCGAACACCAAGGACTGGGCCTGCGGTCGATCCCTCTGGAGCTAATGGTGTCCAGTAGCCTAAGAAGCCCAATCCGGCTGCAAGCAGGCGAGTTCGCTTCTTCTCCCCTTAGTCCCTCGCTGCAGTGAGCCTGTTGCCAGCAGGTCTCACTGAAAATAAAAAAAAAATCTAAGACTATTACTTTCTAAGAGCTCAGGAGAGCCCCTAGTGTGCATCCAACCTCGGCCGGGTGCACGAAATCTAACTGAGGCTTGGAGGAGGGTCATAGTGGGAGGAGCCAGTGCACACCAGGTAGTCTAAGATCTTTCTAGAGTGCCCAGCCTCCTTCGGAGCCCGCTATTCCCCATGGTCCTTACGGAGTTCCCAGCATCCACTAGGACGTCAGAGAAATAGGGGGTACCCCAAGCAGTATTTCCTCTTATTTTCCCAAACTTGCCCAGGCTGAGAGGTCTGGAGCTGGTAATGGGTTTGAAAGGGGACTCTATGCTATTTTGTTTTTAAACTTTTAACTGTTTCCTTGCTTTAACACCTAAGAAGCCTGAGATCATAATGACCTGTGCAGTGCTTCAGTATGGATGGGTTTGACATAGTTTTTAACTTCCATTTGCTGTCATCTTTGAACTGAAAGATCAAAACCCAATGGCATTTAGAGCAGTGGAAAACAACTAACGTTGACATTAGGTTTCAATTGAAGCTGAAACACGACGGATGATAAATCAGAATTGTTTTAGACATCAAAACGACGGTTAGCAAATTTATGCACTTGAGTCACCAGAGGCCGGATGCCCTGTACCTGCTGCTCCGCAACTAGTTCTACTCAGGGCCGGTGCTAGGTCTCTCTGCACCCCAGGCAAAGCTGCAGTCTAGCACCCCCTAACCTGTAAAGCCACCACCACCTCACATGAATTGCATCATTATTAGTGATGAGCGGGTTCGGTTTCTCGGAAACCGAACCCCCCCCCGAACTTCACCCTTTTTACAAGGGTCCGAGGCATACTCGGATTCTCCCGTATGGCTCGGTTAACCCGAGCGCGCCCGAACGTCATCATCCCGCTGTCAGATTCTCGCGAGATTCGGATTCTATATAAGCAGCTGCGCGTCGCCGCCATTTTCACTCGTGCATTGGAAATGTTAGGGAGAGGACGTGGCTGGCGTCCTCTCAGTGTATTGTTGATGCAAATATTTGTGCTTGCTTTACTTATTGCTTAATTGTGGGGACTGGGGAGCAGCTGTATATTAATATAGGAGGAGTACAGTGCAGAGTTTTGCTGATCAGTGACCACCAGTTTTATCCGTTCTCTGCATGAAAAACGCTCCTTATCTGTGCTCAGTGTGCTGCATATACCTGTGCTCACACTGCTTAATTGTGGGGACTGGGGAGCAGCTGTATTATATAGGAGGAGTACAGTGCAGAGGTTTGCTGACAGTGACCACCAGTATACGTTGTCTGCCTGAAAAACACTCCATATCTGTGCTCAGTGTGCTGCTTTATTGTGGGGACTGGGGACCACCAGTATAATATTATATAGGAGGAGTACAGTGCAGAGTTTTGCTGACCAGTGACCACCAGTATACGTTGTCTGCCTGAAAAACACTCCATATCTGTGCTCAGTGTGCTGCTTTATTGTGGGGACTGGGGACCACCAGTATAATATTATATAGGAGGAGTACAGTGCAGAGTTTTGCTGACCAGTGACCACCAGTATACGTTGTCTGCCTGAAAAACACTCCATATCTGTGCTGCATTGTAGACAGTATACAGTAGGAGTACAGTGCATAATTTTGCTGACCACCAGTATATAATATATAGGAGTACGGTACAGAAGGCCACTGCTGTACCTACCTCTGTGTCGTCAAGTATACTATCCATCCATACCTGTGGGGCATTTCAGTTTTGCACAGTTTGCTGACCACCAGTATATAATATATAGCATTACGGTACAGTAGGCCACTGCTGTACCTACCTCTGTGTCATCAAGTATACTATCCATCCATACCTGTGGTGCATTTCAGTTTTGCACAGTTTGCTGACCACCAGTATATAATATATAGCATTACGGTACAGTAGCCTACTGCTGTACCTACCTCTGTGTCGTCAAGTATACTATCCATCTACATTCTATACCTGTGGTGCATTTTAGTTTTGCAGTTTGCTGACACAGTGACCACCAGTATATATAGCAGTACGGTACGGAAGGCCACTGCTGTACCTACCTCTGTGTCGTCAAGTATACTATCCATCTAGATTCTATACCTGTGGTGCATTTCAGTTGTGCAGTTTGCTGACACAGTGACCACCAGTATATATAGCAGTACGGTACGGAAGGCCACTGCTGTACCTACCTCTGTGTCGTCAAGTATACTATCCATCTACATTCTATACCTGTGGTGCATTTTAGTTTTGCAGTTTGCTGACACAGTGACCACCAGCATATATAGCAGTACGGTACGGAAAGCCACTGCTGTACCTACCTCTGTGTCGTCAAGTATACTATCCATCTACATTCTATACCTGTGGTGCATTTTAGTTTTGCAGTTTGCTGACACAGTGACCACCAGTATATATAGCAGTACGGTACGGAAGGCCACTGCTGTACCTACCTCTGTGTCGTCAAGTATACTATCCATCTAGATTCTATACCTGTGGTGCATTTCAGTTGTGCAGTTTGCTGACACAGTGACCACCAGCATATATAGCAGTACGGTACGGAAGGCCACTGCTGTACCTACCTCTGTGTTGTCACGATCCGGGTATCTGGACGCCATTTCTTACCCATCAGATGCCTCCTAAGGCTGGCTCAGCGCTCCAGGACCGGATCCCATCTGTTATCCTGATGTGTACATTCCTGTATCCTCTCCTGTCACTCTGGGACGCTGTCACAGTAAACGCCATATTACACCTGGCATGGCGTCTCCCGCGGCCTCCGCCGCCGTCCCTGAACTTCTGCATGCAGAGTGTCTGAGTGGCGATTACGTCAGCCGCGGCCTCCGCTGTGTCCGCGTGGTTGGATGTGCATCTGTCAGCCTGGCGCCTCCTGTCTCCGGTGGCCGGCGCCGCCATTACTGTTTTCATTACCACATGGATTACAAACCAAACTTCCCTCCAAGTGTCTGCATGGGCGCAGCCATCTTGGATTCTGTCAGCTGATCATTTCCACCAATCTGTTCTCAGTATTGATAATCTGCATAATTGCCTAGCCAATCCCTTCCTTGCTGCAGGTATAAATACACTGTGCCTGAGCAAGGAAGGCGTCAGTGCTTTGGTTGTCAAACCTAGTTCCTGTTTGTCTCTCTCCTGTGATTGTCTTCCAGGTTCCAGCTCCTGTCTCAAGACTTCCACCATAGAGACCCGCACCAGCATTCCACCTGCGGTGTAGCCTGACTCTCCAATCCATTGTGGATTCATCTGTTTCCAGCTACAACATTACCTGCTTCCAGCTCAGCTTCCAGCAGAGTACAGCTTCTCTTAAAGGGCCGGTGTCCTTTCTACACTTTACCACTCTCCACCGGTATTATTATTTCTCCGCTCTCAAGTTCTACATTTCAGTTCATATTTCATCGCTCCCAAGTTCATTTATTATTTAACTGGTTCCAGCCAGTATCCACTCCGTGCTAACAACAGTCTGGTTCCAGCCAGTATCCACAGCAGCCGTTTTATCTTCAGCAACCCAGCTTTTCCTGGAACACCAGCTGGCACAATCCTGGGTTATCTCCATTGCTACAGTCGGGCCTGGTAAGGACTTTCCATCTAGAAGATTATAAGAACTATCTCACACTACCAGTGCCCTGGGGCTCCTGCCATCCTGTAGTACCTAGGAACTGTATTTATTCTTTGCTGACTTTTACGTTTTCTTTTACTGCTGCTGTGTTGCGGAGTTGTCATAATAAACATCATTGACTTTTATCCAAGTTGTCGTGGTCACGCCTTCGGGCAGTTATTATTCATGTTACTTACATGTCCAGGGGTCTGATACAACCTCCCAGGTTCCGGTACATCTCAGCCTCTACAACTGAGGCTGCCTCCCGTCAGCTCAGGCCCTCAGTTGTGACAGTAAGCACTGACCTAATGAATCCAGCCGGAGACCAGGATCAAGCGGCCAGGCCGATGCAAGAACTGGCAGCCCGACTAGAACATCAGGAGGCTGCACAGGGCCACATCATCCGCTGTCTCCAGGATCTCTCTACTCGGCTGGATGGGATTCAGACAACTCTCCGTGGATCAGGCGCGTCTGGTGCGTCAACCACAGTGACTCCAGCTATAACCCCACCCACCTTACCCATTTCTGCTCCACGTCTTCATCTTCCAACGCCAGCAAAATTTGACGGATCTCCAAGATTCTGCAGGGGATTTCTCAACCAGTGTGAGATTCAGTTTGAGCTACAACCTGGCAATTTTCCCAGTGACCGTACAAAAATTGCCTACATTATTTCTCTTCTCAGTGGCTCAGCCCTTGATTGGGCATCACCGTTATGGGAGAGGTCCGACACCCTGCTATCTTCCTACACTGCCTTCGTGTCAACATTCAGGCGCATCTTCGACGAGCCAGGCCGGGTAACCTCAGCTTCATCCGAGATTCTCCGTTTACGCCAGGGGTCACGTACTGTAGGACAATATCTGATACAGTTCCAGATCCTGGCATCCGAACTGGCATGGAACGACGAGGCCCTGTATGCTGCATTCTGGCATGGCTTATCTGAGCGTATTAAAGATGAGTTAGCTACCAGAGACTTACCTTCTAAGTTAGATGAGCTAATCTCACTCTGCACGAAAGTTGATTTACGTTTCAGAGAGAGAGCAACTGAGCGTGGAAGATCATCTGCTCCAAAATCTTCTGCTCCTCCTCCTCGTCAACTGTCACCATCTAAAGATGAGCCCATGCAACTTGGCCGTTCCCGTTTAACTCCTGCTGAGCGCCGAAGACGTCTCTCCGAGTCTCTCTGTCTCTATTGTGCAGCTCCGTCTCACACCATTAATGCCTGTCCCAAACGTCCGGGAAACTCCAAATCCTAGCTCGCCAAGGAGAGGGCCGGCTAGGAGTAATGATCTCCTCTCCATCTCCTCAAGATTGTAATCTCCCAGTCTCGCTTCAAGTTGCTCAACGTTATCGGAACGTCATTGCCCTCCTTGATTCCGGAGCAGCTGGGAACTTTATTACCGAAGCCTATGTTAAACGGTGGTCCCTACCCACCGAGAGACTTCCTTCGTCCATTTCTTTAACTGCCGTGGATGGCAGCAAAATTTTTGATGCAGTTATTTCTTTAAGGACTCTACCAGTTCGTCTGAGAGTGGGAGTTCTTCATTCCGAACTTATTTCTTTTTTAGTGATTCCAAGAGCCACACATCCTGTGGTCCTGGGCCTTCCATGGCTCCGTCTTCACAATCCTACAATTGATTGGACGACTACGCAAATCCTGGCATGGGGTTCCTCCTGTGCTGAGACATGTTTGTTTAAAGTATTGCCTGTCTGTTCTTCCTCCCCCAGGTCGTCTGATGTTCCACCTCCTCCATATCAAGATTTCACGGATGTGTTCAGTAAAGCTTCTGCTGATATCCTTCCTCCTCATAGAGAATGGGACTGCCCGATTGATCTCGTTCCAGGGAAGGTTCCACCTCGAGGCCGAACTTATCCGTTGTCTCTGCCTGAGACGCATTCTATGGAGGAATATATTAAAGAGAACCTAGCAAAGGGGTTCATTCGACCTTCTTCTTCTCCAGCCGGCGCAGGCTTTTTTGTAAAAAAGAAAGATGGTGGTCTGCGGCCGTGCATCGACTACAGAGGTTTGAACGACATTACCATCAAGAACCGTTATCCTTTACCCCTGATTACTGAGCTCTTTGACAGAGTTAGCGGAGCTACCATCTTTACAAAGCTGGACTTGAGAGGTGCATACAATCTCATCCGGATCCGTGAGGGTGACGAGTGGAAGACCGCCTTTAACACCCGTGACGGACATTATGAGTACCTCGTCATGCCCTTCGGATTGAGCAATGCTCCAGCTGTCTTCCAGCATTTTGTCAATGAGATCTTCAGAGACATTCTATACCGTCATGTCGTGGTCTATCTAGACGATATCCTCATTTTTGCCAACGATTTAGAGGAACATCGTTTTTGGGTTAAAGAGGTTCTGTCCCGTCTCCGTGTCAATCATCTCTATTGCAAATTAGAAAAATGCGTCTTTGAAGTCAAGTCCATTCCGTTTCTAGGGTACATTGTGTCCGGTTCCGGACTAGAGATGGATCCTGAGAAACTACAAGCAATCCAAAATTGGCCGGTACCCTTAACCCTCAAAGGGGTCCAGAGGTTCTTAGGGTTCGCCAACTATTACCGAAAGTTTATACGAGACTTTTCCACCATTGTGGCGCCTATTACTGCTTTCACTAAGAAGGGTGCTAACCCGTCCAAGTGGTCTGAAGAAGCCATGCAAGCATTTCATCTTTTAAAACAAAGGTTCATCTCTGCGCCTGTTCTGAAACAGCCTGACATCGACTCTCCTTTCATCTTAGAGGTGGATGCCTCCTCCGTTGGAGTAGGAGCGGTGTTATCTCAGAGGGCTAAAGATGGCCATTTACACCCTTGCAGTTTCTTCTCCCGGAAGTTCTCCCCAGCTGAGCGCAACTATGCCATTGGCGACCAGGAGTTGCTAGCCATCAAGCTCGCTCTAGAAGAGTGGAGGTATCTGTTGGAGGGAGCTTCTCATTCAATCACCATACTTACAGACCACAAGAACCTTTTATATCTGAAAGGCGCACAATGTCTCAACCCTCGTCAGGCCAGATGGGCACTTTTCTTTTCCAGGTTCGACTTTAAACTCCAGTTCTGTCCGGGCTCTCAGAATCGCAAGGCCGATGCCCTTTCCCGCTCATGGGAGCAAGAAAATGAGTCAGAGTCTTCAGACAAGCATTCTATTATAAATCCGTTGGCATTCTCCACGGTAGGGATGGACTCTACGCCCCCATCAGGGAAAAGTTTTGTGAAACCGATGCTAAGGAAGAAGCTCATGCATTGGGCCCATGCTTCCCGTTTTGCCGGACATACAGGTATCCAAAAAACCCTGGAGTTTATCTCTAGGTCCTATTGGTGGCCAACTCTGAAAAAGGACGTCTTGGAGTTTATTGCATCTTGCCCAAAGTGTGCTCAACATAAGGTATCCCGCCAGTCGCCTGCGGGGCAACTGGTTCCACTATCTGTTCCCCGTCGACCTTGGACCCATTTGTCGATGGATTTTATTACAGATTTACCCATGTGCAACAAGTTCAATACCATCTGGGTGGTAGTTGACCGGTTCACCAAGATGGCACACTTCATTCCTCTCACCGGTCTTCCGTCAGCTTCCAAGTTGGCTCAAGTATTCATACAAGAGATCTTCCGACTCCACGGTCTTCCTGAAGAAATTATCTCAGATCGAGGAGTTCAATTCACAGCCAAATTCTGGCGAAGTTTATGTCAAGTCCTCCAAGTCAAGCTAAAGTTTTCCACGGCTTACCATCCTCAGACCAATGGTCAAACCGAGAGGGTGAATCAGGACTTGGAGGCCTTCCTCCGCATCTATGTGTCCTCCTCTCAAGATGACTGGGTTCAATTACTTCCCTGGGCCGAGTTCTGTCATAACAACCAGTATCATTCTTCATCCGCTTCAACACCATTCTTCACTAACTTTGGATTCCACCCTAAAGTCCCTGAGTTCCAACCGCTTCCAGCAACTTCTGTTAACGCAGTGGATATCACCTTGCATCAGTTTGCTAATATCTGGAAGAGCGTACGATCAGCTCTGCTCAAGGCATCGTTCAGGTACAAGAAGTTTGCGGATAAGAAGCGTCGAGCAGTTCCTGCTCTCAAGGTGGGTGATCGGGTATGGTTATCCACAAAGAATTTGAGGTTAAGAGTTCCCAGTATGAAGTTTGCACCTCGCTATATCGGTCCTTTCAAGATTGAACAAGTCATCAATCCTGTTGCTTACAGACTCCAGTTGCCTCCCTTCTTAAAAATACCCAGGACATTCCATGTTTCCCTGTTGAAACCGCTGATCTTGAATCGGTTTCATTCCTCACTTCCTCCAACTCCGAAAGTCCAAACTCAACGAGGCGTTGAGTATGAAGTGGCCAAGATCCTGGACTCACGTCACCGTTACGGTCAACTACAATATCTTATTGACTGGAAGGGTTATGGTCCTGAGGAACGTTCATGGACCAATGCTTCTGATGTCCATGCTCCTGCCTTGGTCCGGAGATTCCATTCCAAGTTTCCTCAAAAGCCAAAGAAGTGTCCTGGGGCCACTCCTAAAGGGGGGGGAGGTGCTGTCACGATCCGGGTATCTGGACGCCATTTCTTACCCATCAGATGCCTCCTAAGGCTGGCTCAGCGCTCCAGGACCGGATCCCATCTGTTATCCTGATGTGTACATTCCTGTATCCTCTCCTGTCACTCTGGGACGCTGTCACAGTAGACGCCATATTACACCTGGCATGGCGTCTCCCGCGGCCTCCGCCGCCGTCCCTGAACTTCTGCATGCAGAGTGTCTGAGTGGCGATTACGTCAGCCGCGGCCTCCGCTGTGTCCGCGTGGTTGGATGTGCATCTGTCAGCCTGGCGCCTCCTGTCTCCGGTGGCCGGCGCCGCCATTGCTGTTTTCATTACCACATGGATTACAAACCAAACTTCCCTCCAAGTGTCTGCATGGGCGCAGCCATCTTGGATTCTGTCAGCTGATCATTTCCACCAATCTGTTCTCAGTATTGATAATCTGCATAATTGCCTAGCCAATCCCTTCCTTGCTGCAGGTATAAATACACTGTGCCTGAGCAAGGAAGGCGTCAGTGCTTTGGTTGTCAAACCTAGTTCCTGTTTGTCTCTCTCCTGTGATTGTCTTCCAGGTTCCAGCTCCTGTCTCAAGACTTCCACCATAGAGACCCGCACCAGCATTCCACTTGCGGTGTAGCCTGACTCTCCAATCCATTGTGGATTCATCTGTTTCCAGCTACAACATTACCTGCTTCCAGCTCAGCTTCCAGCAGAGTACAGCTTCTCTTAAAGGGCCGGTGTCCTTTCTACACTTTACCACTCTCCACCGGTATTATTATTTCTCCGCTCTCAAGTTCTACATTTCAGTTCATATTTCATCGCTCCCAAGTTCATTTATTATTTAACTGGTTCCAGCCAGTATCCACTCCGTGCTAACAACAGTCTGGTTCCAGCCAGTATCCACAGCAGCCGTTTTATCTTCAGCAACCCAGCTTTTCCTGGAACACCAGCTGGCACAATCCTGGGTTATCTCCATTGCTACAGTCGGGCCTGGTAAGGACTTTCCATCTAGAAGATTATAAGAACTATCTCACACTACCAGTGCCCTGTGGCTCCTGCCATCCTGTAGTACCCAGGAACTGTATTTATTCTTTGCTGACTTTTACGTTTTCTTTTACTGCTGCTGTGTTGCGGAGTTGTCATAATAAACATCATTGACTTTTATCCAAGTTGTCGTGGTCACGCCTTCGGGCAGTTATTATTCATGTTACTTACATGTCCAGGGGTCTGATACAACCTCCCAGGTTCCGGTACATCTCAGCCTCTACAACTGAGGCTGCCTCCCGTCAGCTCAGGCCCTCAGTTGTGACATGTGTCGTCAAGTATACTATCCATCTACATTCTATACCTGTGGTGCATTTTAGTTTTGCAGTTTGCTGACGCAGTGACCACCAGCATATATAGCAGTACGGTACGGAAGGCCATTGCTGTACCTACCTCTGTGTCGTCAAGTATACTATCCATCTAGATTCTATACCTGTGGTGCATTTCAGTTGTGCAGTTTGCTGACACAGTGACCACCAGTATATATAGCAGTACGGTACGGAAGGCCACTGCTGTACCTACCTCTGTGTCGTCAAGTATACTATCCATCTAGATTCTATACCTGTGGTGCATTTCAGTTGTGCAGTTTGCTGACACAGTGACCACCAGCATATATAGCAGTACGGTACGGAAGGCCACTGCTGTACCTACCTCTGTGTCATCAAGTATACTATCCATCTACATTCTATACCTGTGGTGCATTTCAGTTGTGCGCAGTATATATAGTAGTAGGCCATTGCTATTGATACTGGCATATAATTCCACACATTAAAAAATGGAGAACAAAAATGTGTAGGGTAAAATAGGGAAAGATCAAGATCCACTTCCACCTCGTGCTGAAGCTGCTGCCACTAGTCATGGCCGAGACGATGAAATGCCATCAACGTCGTCTGCCAAGGCCGATGCCCAATGTCATAGTACAGAGCATGTCAAATCCAAAAAACAAAAGTTCAGTAAAATGACCCAAAAATCAAAATTAAAAGCGTCTGAGGAGAAGCGTAAACTTGCCAATATGCCATTTACGACACGGAGTGGCAAGGAACGGCTGAGGCCCTGGCCTATGTTCATGGCTAGTGGTTCAGATTCACATGAGGATGGAAGCACTCATCCTCTCGCTAGAAAAATGAAAAGACTTAAGCAGGCAAAAGCACAGCAAAGAACTGTGCGTTCTTCTAAATCACAAATCCCCAAGGAGAGTCCAATTGTGTCGGTTGCGATTCCTGACCTTCCCAACACTGGACGGGAAGAGCTTGCGCCTTCCACCATTTGCACGCCCCCTGCAAGTGCTGGAAGGAGCACCCGCAGTCCAGTTCCTGATAGTCAAATTGAAGATGTCACTGTTGAAGTACACCAGGATGAGGATATGGGTGTTGCTGGCGCTGGGGAGGAAATTGACAAGGAGGATTCTGATGGTGAGGTGGTTTGTTTAAGTCAGGCACCCGGGGAGACACTTGTTGTCCGTGGGACGAATATGGCCATTGACATGCCTGGTCAAAATACAAAAAAAATCAGCTCTTCGGTGTGGAATTATTTCAACACAAATGCGGACAACAGGTGTCAAGCCGTGTGTTGCCTTTGTCAAGCTGTAATAAGTAGGGATAAGGACGTTAACCACCTCGGAACATCCTCCCTTATACGTCACCTGGACCGCATTCATCAGAAGTCAGTGACAAGTTCAAAAACTTTGGGTGACAGCGGAAGGAGTCTACTGACAACTAAATCCCTTCCTCTTGTAACCAAGCTCCTGCAAACCACACCACCAACTCCCTCAGTGTCAATTTCCTCCTTACACAGGAAAGCCAATAGTCCTGCAAGCCATGTCACTGGCAAGTCTGACGAGTCCTCTCCTGCCTGGAATTCCTCCGATGCATCCTTGAGTGTAACGCCTACTGCTGCTGGCGCTGCTGTTGTTGCTGCTGGGAGTCGATCGTCATCCCAGAGGGGAAGTCGGAAGACCACTTGTACTACTTCCAGTAAGCAATTGACTGTACAACAGTCCTTTGCGAGAAAGATGAAATATCACAGCAGTCATCCTGCTGCAAAGCGGATAACTCAGGCCTTGGCAGCCTGGGCGGTGAGAAACGTCGTTCCGGTATCCACCGTTAATTCAGAGGCAACTAGAGACTTGATTGAGGTACTGTGTCCCCGGTACCAAATACCATCTAGGTTCCATTTCTCTAGGCAGGCGATACCGAAAATGTACACAGACCTCAGAAAAAGACTCACCAGTGTCCTAAAAAATGCAGTTGTACCCAATGTCCACTTAACCACGGACATGTGGACAAGTGGAGCAGGGCAGACTCAGGACTATATGACTGTGACAGCCCACTGGGTAGATGTATTGCATCCCGCAGCAAGAACAGCAGCGGTGGAACCAGTAGCAGCATCTCGCAAACGCCAACTCGTTCCTAGGCAGGCTACGCTTTGTATCACCGCTTTCCAGAAGAGGCACACAGCTGACAACCTCTTACGGAAACTGAGGAACATCATCGCAGAATGGCTTACCCCAATTGGACTCTCCTGGAGATTTGTGACATCGGACAACGCCACCAATATACTGCGTGCATTACATCTGGGCAAATTCCAGCACGTCCCATGTTTTGCACATACATTGAATTTGGTGGTGCAGAATTATTTAAAAAACGACAGGGGCGTGCAAGAGATGCTGTCGGTGGCCCGAAGAATTGCGGGCCACTTTCGGCATTCAGCCACCGCGTGCCGAAGACTAGAGCACCACCAAACATTTCTGAACCTGCCCTGCCATCATCTGAAGCAAGAGGTGGTAACGAGGTGGAATTCAACCCTCTATATGCTTCAGAGGATGGAGGAGCAGCAAAAGGCCATTCAAGCCTATACATCTGCCCATGATATAGGCAAAGGAGGGGGAATGCACCTGACTCAAGCACAGTGGAGAATGATTTCAACGTTGTGCAAGGTTCTGCAACCCTTTGAACTTGCCACACGTGAAGTCAGTTCAGACACTGCCAGCCTGAGTCAGGTCATTCCCCTCATCAGGCTTTTGCAGAAGAAGCTGGAGACATTGAAGGAGGAGCTAAAACAGAGCGATTCCGCTAGGCATGTGGGACTTGTGGATGGAGCCCTTAATTCGCTTAACCAGGATTCACGGGTGGTCAATCTGTTGAAATCAGAGCACTACATTTTGGCCACCGTGCTCGATCCTAGATTTAAAACCTACGTTGTATCTCTCTTTCCGGCAGACACAAGTCTGCAGAGGTTCAAAGACCTGCTGGTGAGAAAATTGTCGAATCAAGCGGAACGTGACCCGTCAACATCTCCTCCTTCACATTCTCCCGCAACTGGGGGTGCGAGGAAAAGGCTAAGAATTCCGAGCCCACCCGCTGGCAGTGATGCAGGGCAGTCTGGAGCGAGTGCTGACATCTGGTCCGGACTGAAGGACCTGCCAACGATTACTGACATGTCGTCTACTGTCACTGCATATGATTCTCTCACCATTGAAAGAATGGTGGAGGATTATATGAGTGACCGCATCCAAGTAGGCACGTCAGACAGTCCGTACGTATACTGGCAGGAAAAAGAGGCAATTTGGAGGCCCTTGCACAAACTGGCTTTATTCTACCTAAGTTGCCCTCCCTCCAGTGTGTACTCCGAAAGAGTGTTTAGTGCAGCCGCTCACCTTGTCAGCAATCGGCGTACGAGGTAACTTCCAGAAAATGTGGAGAAGATGATGTTCATCAAAATGAATTATAATCAATTCCTCCGTGGAGACATTCACCAGCAGCAATTGCCTCCAGAAAGTACACAGGGACCTGAGATGGTGGATTCCAGTGGAGATGAATTAATAATCTGTGAGGAGGGGGATGTACACAGTGAAAGGGGTGAGGAATCGGAGGATGATGATGAGGTGGACATCTTGAGCCAGTTTGTGCAAGGAGAGATTGATTGCTTCTTTTTTTGGTGGGGGCCCAAACCAACCAGTCATTTCAGTCACAGTCGTGTGGCAGACCCTGTCGCTGAAATGATGGGTTCGTTAAAGTGTGCATGTCCTGTTTATACAACATAAGGGTGGGTGGGAGGGCCCAAGGACAATTCCATCTTGCACCTCTTTTTTTATTTCATTTTTCTTTGCATCATGTGCTGTTTGGGGACAATTTTTTTGAAGTGCCATCCTGTCTGACACTGCAGTGCCACTCCTAGATGGGCCAGATGTTTGTGTCGGCCACTTGTGTCACTTAGCTTAGTCACACAGCGACCTCATTGCGCCTCTTTTTTTCTTTGCATCATGTGCTGTTTGGGGACAATTTTTCCGTATTTTGGAATAACTGCATGCCATAATGAGATATCATGGTGATGGGACCAAAGTCTAAGCACAGAATGCATTTATGTTTCATATACACCTTATACACACAGCCTTAAGGTGATTTAATACAATATTTTTAATAACTTTGTGTATTAAACAAAGTTTGTGTACATTGAGTCATCAGAAAACAAAGGTTTCACTATCTCACTCTCACTCAGAGAATTCCGTATTTCGGAATATTCCGTATTTTGGAATATTTGGATATGGGATACTCAACTTGTACAGAGAAAAGGGACAAAATTCAAGAACTTTTATATTGTAAACAAATTTGTTCACAATATACTTTCACTTTAAAAGTCCTTGAGTGCGGTCAATTCTTTATATACTGTAAAATACTGTATATGGGGTCTAGTGGGGATATTTAATTGGGGTTGGGTACAGGATGCCGCTGTCAGAATACCGACAGCAGTATCCCAAGTACCATTATACCGACATTTTGAATGAAATTAATGAACCTTACCCTAACCCTCTCCAGTATATTAACACTCAGGATGCCAGCTGTCGGGATGCCGGCTTTCGGGATTCCAGTGTCGGTATTCTGATAGGTGTAGGGATTTGGGCGTCTGTTTTCCGAATGCCAACATTCCGTCAGCCGGACTACATCCCTGTAATTGTATGTATACATACATATATACGTGTATGTATATACATACAATTACATTTTATTTTGTTACATCCCCCCCATCTGTAAGTAATTACTAACCCACATAAAGAGATATCCTTCAGTATTTTTCTAGATGAATTCAGTGATGCGGTGCCCTCCAGTGGCCGGCGCCCCTAGGCAGCCGCCTAAAGCTGCCTAATGGTAGAGCCAGCCCTGGTTTTACTGCTGGTAACAGTCTGTTCTCCCTGTCTATAGAGCTCAGTTCCGTAATGCTCCCTTCTCTGCATATTACACCATCTGTGTAGCAAACGGTGGAAGTGAACTGTCACAGTGGCAAATGATTTCATTAGGAGGTGATTGCAAAGTAACTGACAGACATGACCTGCAAAGCGATACAGGAGACATCCGGAAGGAGAAGTCTGTCAGTATACAGTAATGCCAGTCTGTGCATCGTAGACAGTGCTTAGATGTGTGATGAGATGTGACACATCGATGCTTGAAACCAATTGTGGCTACAAAAATATATTTTTTAAAAGCTTTCTTTTTGGTTGGAGGTTTTTTATCCTGTTTTTTACTTTTGCAATTCTGCATAATTGATTTGCAAATCAACATATGTAATACAGTAGTTAGTAAATAGGTGCGAAATCGCCAGAGAATTAAATGTCACTTTAAAAAAAATAGCTTTTAGATTTTTCTTAATATTGAAGGTAGATGTTTGTCAGACATAACAGTGACACAGCTGCCTGCACTATTAAGCAAAATGAAAACTAAATCTATCATTTGAGAAAATGCCCCTCCTCCAAAAGTATCACCAGCAGTATCCCTCAAAGCTTAGGCCTGTAGCAGAGAAATTGGGAGGACAAAGAGTATGGCGCCACCCAAAAGAGGCTGGTGGATTGTCGGCTGTAAGGATTCCGGCGTCGGTATCCTGACCATCAGGATCCCGACAGCTGGCAAATTAAACATATCCCATTCCTGATACTAGCTTGACAGAAAAACAGCAGACTTAGGGGGACATTTAGTAAGCAGTGATAAGAGTGGAGAAGTAAGCCAGTGGAGAAGTTGCCCCATCAACCAATCAGCAGCTCTGTATAATTTTATAGTATGCAAATTATAGATGTTACTTCATTGCTGATTGGTTGCCATGGGCAACTTCTCCACTGACTCACTTCTCCGTTCTTATCACTGCTTAGTAAATGTCCCCCTTACTCTGAGAAGAGCACCGTGGCAAATGTCAGGCTTAGTGCCTGTTATTCCTGCCACACAGAGTAGACAGAGTGGATTCGCGCTGGTCTCAGTGTGAGAAAAGCCTTATGAGAGGTAACTGGCCAACACGGGAGTCTAATCTAAGTGACCAATCAGGGAGATGCATACTTACCTACATGTGTAGTTTTCCCTCTGGTAGAAGCCCATAGAGAAGATGCAGGTGGGTGGTGATGGGGGTGGGGCTGTACTATATGTGTCATTATGCCCCACCTACTCTTGGTAAAATGTCACAAATCGCACCCAATTGAATGAAAGGTGCAGCAAAAATTACACTATTATATTACAATTGCATCACAGGACCCGCCCTCTCCTCACAAACTACAGATCCAGGATATTTCAGCGGTCCAGGGTACTAACTTAATAATTATGAGTCTCTTACAGGTTCTGGAAGAATAGGTAAGTATGGAGTGACGTCACTCTGTAAAGAAGAAAAACCTTAGAAGCTGCCATTTGCATCACTGCTCCTAGCAGCAAGGCGTAGCTACCATAGGTGCAGGCAGTGCAGCCGCTATGGGGCCCAGAGCTGAAAGGGGCCCACCTTTCCTGTCACAGTTACATGTGTTATATACATTTTTCACCATTAATAGATACATAATGGCACTTACAACCTTTGCCTTGGGGCCTACAATATATCTAGTTATGCCCCTGGCCATGATCATTGTAATGTGGTATAAATTGAACTGGAGGGTATTATAATGTGGAATACTATGAACTGGGGACACTATGAGGCAGATGTCTTAAGCTTGGAGAAGTGATAAAGCAGTGATAAGTGCAAGGTGATAACGCACCTACATATTGGAGCTGATTGGCTGGTGCGTTATCTCCTTTCACTTATCACTGCTTTATCCCTTCTCCAGGTTTAATACATCTGCCCCTATATGTCATAATGTGAATTGGGGGTACTGTGTAACAGTAATGTGTACTGGCAGTCCTTCAATGTGACATAATGTGAACTAAGGGGGTCATTCCGAGTTGTTCGCTCGTTATTTTTTTGTCGCAACGGAGCGATTAGTCGCTAATGCGCATGCGCAATGTCCGCAGTGCGACTGCGCCAAGTAAATTTGCTATGCAGGTAGGTATTTTACTCACGGCATTACAAGGTTTTTTCTTTGTTCTGGTGATCGTAATGTGATTGACAGGAAGTGGGTGTTTCTGGGCGGAAACTGGCCGTTTTATGGGTGTGTGTGATAAAACGCTGCCGTTTCTGGGAAAAACGCGGGAGTGGCTGGAGAAACGGAGGAGTGTCTGGCCGAACGCTGGGTGTGTTTGTGACGTCAAACCAGGAACGAAACTGACTGAACTGATCGCAGATGCCGAGTAAGTGTGGAGCTACTCAGAAACTGCTAAGAAGTGTCTATTCGCAATTTTGCTAATCTTTCGTTCGCAATTTTGATAAGCTAAGATTCACTCCCAGTAGGCGGCGGCTTAGCGTGTGCAAAGCTGCTAAAAGCAGCTTGCAAGCGAACAACTCGGAATGAGGGCCTAAGGCTTTACTATGTCTCAGAAAATCAACCAGGGTACTACTGTGGGGCATACAATTAACAACTGCTGCGCAGAGGTGTCTCTATGGAAACATTAAGATGGGGGCCCCTTCAAAATGTTGCTATGGGACCCCCAAGGTTCTGGCTATGCCCCTGCCTAGCAGAGCACGTCTAGCATCTCTCCACGTGTTTGGAGCCCCACGAATTGGAATTAGCTGATCTCTTTATAAAATGAACAGATAATTAAAATCAAGTGTGACATCACTTTGAGGTAGTAGTATTCCCTTCGGCTACCAAAACCCAATTTGGGTGGGCGCTCCCAGGGCCAGCTCCAGGCCTACTAGCACCCTGAGCGAGAAAATATCAAAGCGCCCCCTCCCATACTCTATGCGCGCGCCGAAGGTGCGTGCGCTCCTGGAAAAGTTGGTGTGGCCTCCTGGAAAAGTGGCCGTGGCCTCACAACTTCATATTATCAAACTATAACTAAATATATTTTCACACCCCCTCTACGCACACAATTAGCAGCCTTACACATAACAGCCACAGTAGTGTTCCTTACACACAATGTCTCCAGTATAGTGCCAGCTACACATAATGACATGATATACACCCCAGCAGTGCCAGATAGACATGATATACACCCCAGCAGTGCCAGATAGACATGATATACACCCCAGCAGTGCCAGATAGACATGATATACACCCCAGCAGTGCCAGCTACACATGACATGCCCCCCAGCAGTGCCAGCTACACATGATATACCCCCCAGCAGTTCCAGATAGACATGACATGCCCTGCAGCAGTGCCAGATACACATGATAGTGTTCACAATAGGATTTTTTTAGGGCAGGGTGCTGATCACGAGGAGAGCATATTTTTAAGTTAGAAGGGTAAAATTATGTACATACCGTAATGCTTGGTGCTCCGCAGGCGAAATCATGGACAGTGCGCGGCGAAGGCGCGCTGCAAAATTTAGCGGCATTGCTTCGTGGGGAGGGGACGTGGCCACATAATAGTGGCAATTCGCATTACACCACACAGTAGTGCAGCTAATACACATTGCACCAGGTAGAACCTCCTACACACTGCGACAGGTAGAGCACATTATACACTTGCGCCAGGCAGAGCACGTTATACACTTTGCGACAGGCAGAGCACTGTGACACATTGCACCAGGTATTGCACTGAGACACGGGAAACTACATGATATGCCCCCCAGCAGTGCCAGCTACACATGACATGCCCTCCAGCAGTGCCAGATGCACATGACATGCCCCCCCAGAAGTGCCAAATGCACATGACATGCCCCCCAGCAGTGCCAGATGCACATGACATGCCCCCCACAGTGCCAGATACATAAATGCCCCCACAGTGCCAGATACATAAATGCCCCCCACAGTGCCAGATACATAAATGCCCCCCACAGTGCCAGATATGCCCCCACAGTCCCAGATAAATGCCCCCACAGTGCCAGAAATGCCCCCACAGTGCCAGATCCATTAATGACCCCCACAGTGCCAGAAATGCCCCCAGTGCCAGATACATTAATGACCCCCACAGTGCCAGATAAATGCCCCCACAGTGCCAGATAAATGCCCCCCATAGTGCCAGATATGCCCCCGCAGTGCCAGATATGCCCCCCACAGTGCCAGAAATGCCCCCCACAGTGCCAGAAATGACCCCCACAGTGCCAGATACATTAATGCCCCCCACAGTGCCAGATAAATGCCCCCACAGTGCCAGATAAATGCCCCCACAGTGCCAGATACATTAACGACCCCCACAGTGCCAGATAAATGCCCCCACAGTGCCAGATAAATGCCCCCCACAGTGCCAGATATATGCCCCCACAGTGCCAGATACATTAATGACCCCCACGGTGCCAGATAAATGCCCCCACAGTGCCAGAAATGCCCCCACAGTGCCAGATAAATGCCCCCGACAGTGCCACATATGCCCCCAGTACCTGCTGTACCGACTGTGAGAGAGGAGGAGGAGTGCTGCTGTGCGATCCGCTCCCTGAAACAGAACTGTGCGCACTGTGCGGCGCCGGTGTCTGACATCAGACGCCGGCACCGCATAGCGCGCACAGCTCACTGTGGAGAACAGCTGCTGCGGGCTTCAGGACAGGGCCGGCTCCAGACTCCGACATAGCGGCATCAGCGTGCGGCGCCCTTTAAGGGTGGCGTCCTGCGCAGCCGCTCGAGTCGAACATGCCTCGAGCCGGCCCTGGGCGCTCCTTTGGCAGCAAGGAACCCCGGCAATATGGCGGGTGTAACGGTTAGCATGAGTCAATGCTCTCCCCATAGAAACTGAGCTGCCAACACCACCTGAAGATAAGATTATATAATGGGTCCAAGACTAAAAAAAAAAAAAAGCTTAGCGCTTCAGAGATTGGTCGACTGAGCCAGACCACAGTCCCCATTGAAGATAATGGAGACTGTAGTCTGCAGTGTTACTGTAGGTAGCCTCTGATATCTCCTGCGTTGTTACATTACTGGGATACTTAAACCATGCAGAAAGAAACAGACATTTCCACATTGTCTACCCTTAATAAATACACCTCATAATCTTATACCCCCATTCATAAGTATGTATACTCTTCAGTGTCGGACTGGGGCATGAAGGGCCCACCGGGGGAATGCTGCTATAGGGGCCCATGCTTAAAGGTGTAGCCAAGTTCCAGTGGGGGCGTGGCCAGCCACCACAGAGGTTTGGCTAACCATTACATGTTCTGTGCCCCTTGGTAAATATATAATAAACCAAATTATTGTGAAGCATAATGTAACATATGTATAATGCATAAAACCAGTGCACTATTTATTTATTTATTATTTTTTATTTATTAGCAGTTTCTTATATAGCGCAGCATATTCCGTTGCGCTTTACAATTAGAACAACAATTATAGAACAAAACTGGGCAGAGACAGACAGAGAGACAGACAGACAGAGGTAGGAAGGCCCTGCTCGCAAGCTTACAATCTATAGGGAAATAGGCATTGATACACAAGGATAGATGCTACCTGTCACATAATGGTTCCCCAGGTTGCTAGGTTCTTATATGATATGATCACCCAGCAATGTTGGAAGACAAAATGTGAGTTTATGTGGACTGTACAGAGGGGATGTAACTTGATAGGGAAGCTGTGAAGGTTATGTGTGTGGGTCTGAAATTTGGTAGGCTTGTCTGAAGAGATGAGTTTTCAGAGAACGTTTAAAGGTTTGGAGACTAGAGGAGAGTCTTATTGTGCGTGGGAGTGCATTCCACAGAGTGGGTGAAGCCCGGGTAAAGTCCTGTAATTTTGAGTGGGAACAGGTAATACATGTGGATGAGAGACGCAGATCTTGTGCAGAGCGGAGAGGTCTGGTAGGGAGATATTTTGAGATGAGTGAGGAGATGTATGATGGTGCAGTTTGGTTAATAGCCTTGTATGTAAGTAAAAGTATTTTATATTTGACACGGTAGAATACCGGTAACCAATGGAGGGACTGACAGAGCGGATCAGCAGATGAAGAACGTCTGGCGAGGAAGATTAGCCTCGCAGCTGCATTTAAAATGGATTGAAGTGGTGATAGCCTATGTTTGGGAAGACCAGTAAGGAGACTATTACAATAATCAATGCGGGAGATGATGAGTGCATGGATTAGAGTTTTTGCAGTGTCTTGTGTAAGATAAGGGCGTATTTTGGATATGTTTTTAAGGTGCATGTAACATGATTTAGAGACAGATTGAATGTGTGGAACAAAGGACAGTTCAGAGTCAAGGGTGACACCTAGGCAACGAACTTGTGGGGTGGGGTGGATAGTTGCATTGTCAACAGTTATAGAGATATCAGGTTGGTAACTACTCTTAGCTGGTGGGAAAATAATTAATTCGGTTTTGGAAATGTTGAGTTTGAGGTGGCGAGATGACATCCAAGATGAAATGGCAGACAGGCATCCAGTGACACGAGCCAATACTGGTGGTGACAAATCTGGGGAGGATAGGTAGATTTGAGTATCATCAGCATACAAATGATACTGAAATCCAAAGGAGCTGATTAGTTTACCAAGAGAGGAGGTATAGATTGAGAAAAGCAGAGGACCTAAGACTGAGCCTTGCGGTACTCCAACTGATAGAGGTAGAGAAGAGGAGGTAGAATCAGAGAAGTGAACACTGAAAGAGCGATTAGATAGGTAGGATGAGAACCAAGAAAGGGCTGTGTCCTGAAGACCTAGGGATTGTAGTGTTTGTATGAGAAGAGAGTGGTCAACAGTGTCAAAAGCAGCAGAGAGATCTAGAAGAATAAGTAGTGTGTAATGGCCTTTTGATCTAGCAGTGACTAGATCATTCACTACTTTGGTCAGTGCCGTCTCTGTGGAGTGTTGGGCACGAAAGCCTGACTGAAGTGGATCCAATAAGTTGTGCGAGTTAAGAAAGTGTGTAAGGCGAGTGTAGGCAAGCCTCTCAAGTAGCTTGGAGGGACTGGGTAGCTGAGAAATGGGACGGTAGTTAGAGAGTGTGTTTGGGTCAGAGTTGTGTTTTTTTAGAATGGGAGTAATGACTGCATGTTTAAACAGAGAGGGAAAGATACCAGTAGAGAGAGAGAGATTACAGATTTTAGTTAAGGTTGGGATAAGCACAGGAGACAAAGTTTTACTGACCTGTGAGGGTATAGGATCAAGAGGAGAGGTAGTGGAGTAGGAGGATGAAAAGAGTGTTGATACTTCATCTTCACTTGTGGGATCAAATGAAGAGAAAGTGCCAGACGGTTCAGGTAGGGAATTGAGCAGGTCACTGGCTGAGTTAGAGCATACCATTTCATCTCGGATTTTATCAATCTTATCCTTGAAGTAGGAAGCAAGTTCTTGTGCACGGATAGTAGCTAGTGGGGGAGGTGAGGGAGGGTAAAGAAGTGATTTAAATGTATTAAAAAGTCGCTTGGGGTTGTTGGCATGATAAGAGATGAGAGATTGGAAATATGTTTGTTTGGCAGTGTCCAGGGCCTGACGATAGAAGTGGTAGGTAGTCTTATATGTGAGAAAGTCACTTGGATTCTGAGATTTCCGCCACTGACGTTCTACTTTACGTGACAGTTTTTGTAGGTGTCTTGTTGATTTAGAGTGCCATGGTTGGCATCTAAGCCTACGTGGAGTGTGATGGGTAGCTGGAGCCACTTCATCAAGGGCACTCTCTAGGGTCTGGTGCAGGTGTGATACAGCAGTGTCAGGTGTAGTAAATGTCGAGATTGGTGAGAGCAGTTGTTGCAGAGAAGTGGAAAGTTGTTGAAAATGTATATTGTTAGTATTTCTGCGGGTTAGAGGAGGCTTGCTTGGTTTTAGTGTCCTAGAATTTAAAGTAATAGAAGAGATTGTGAAGGTGATCAGGTTGTGATCAGAGAGAGGGAAAGGAGTGTTAGTGAATTCGGAAACTGAGCAGAGCCTGGTGAACACAAGATCAAGGCAGTGGCCCTCATGGTGAGTAGAGGAGTCGGACCATGCACTAGGACAGTCTTGAACTTGATCCTTAGAGGAGGAGGAGGGCCCACAGGTCAAGGCTGCCGAACCGCGAGCTTTGATTGGCTCACGGATCGGCGCTGAATTGAAGGAAGACACCCGCACCGCCGCCAGAGACTGAGGGGCAGGAGAGGCGCAGGCTGCACTCTCCTCCACACACACACACACACACACACACACACACACACACACACACACACACACACACACACACACAGGACAGCAGCAATTGACAGCAGGGGAAGGGGGGAGAGAATGTGTACCTGGTACTGGGGGCATACCTTGCACTGCGGGGGACATGTGTATCTGGCACTGAGGGCATATCTGACACTGAGGTCATATCTGGCACTGGGGGACATGTGTTTCTTTTTCATCCACTAGGGGTCACTGGAGTACTCTTGGGGATATGGACTGTGCTTTAGCAGGGAGAGACACATTTAAATATTTAAATGTTAAACCCTCCGTCACCTCCATACTCCCAAGATGCCTCAGTTGTTTTTGTGTCTTCGACTTGTAACGATCCCAGTAGTGAATCGCCTGAGTATTTGGCCTACGGGATCTATAGTTGTTGGCCAAGTCAGTTCTCGAACTTAATCGAGAAGTTGCACCGTTGACTTTTGTTGGCAATATGTTATTAGTCCTTATTGGGACAAATTAAGTTCTCAGGCTACTGGAAAGAAGGGTTTCCTACTGTTGCATGGGCAAGTTCCTAAAAGGAAATACGATTAAAAATAAATAAAAAAAATCTTCAACTGTACACAGTAGACGTGGTAGAGGACGTGTTTTCCACACTACCTGTCGTCAAAACAAAGCCAGCTGACAAGCCAATGACATGACGGCTTTCCAGCCTATCTCTGATCTTCCATTGTGAGAGCATGTATTCAGACGTTCCATTTGACGTTGTTGCCGACATACACAGATGGGGCATTCCGCAATTTAGGACAAGTTTTATACCGATCTTTGAGTAGTGCCTAGCCTGGACGGCTCAGTCACACCGATATGGAACTTCACAAGGCTCAATCACGTTGTAACTTTCTACAGATTAGAAATGGGATCGCTGCAGTCAGAGATTGTGGGTTTAAACCACAGGAATTCCGTTTTTCACTACATTTCAAGACGGCGTACTTATACACAGGTTGTATTTTTGGTTTACAGTAAAACAAAACCATTATCACTCGGGCACTGACACTTGGTCTCTCATCTGTGCCTCCGGTATCACAGACGTGATGTCTGTGGAAAGGGAGGTCTGTGTTAATTGCTCATCTCAGCTCCATGGAGGTGATAATAGTTTGTACTCGAGCAACCTGCTCACGATGTTGTTTCAACACATGCGGTTTTCAGCATGCCTTACGGCCGTTCAATGTCCTCTTCTAGCAAGATTTTACCTGTCAGCGGTAATATCAAAGTAGTCATCAATTGGTACTGCTCTAACCACGGCCAATCTCCGTGCGCTTGTGCATTCGACTATTTGGAAAGATAGTAGCATCTTCCATGCAATCCAGTCGGAATATTTCACTTGCGGTCTTTTCAGCTTAGTCTGCTCGCACAGTGGTCGGCCTCTCATCTACAATTTCATCAGAGGGTGTCATTGGATCCAGGGCCAGAGTATCGCTACTCGGGTGGCTCCAAATACAACTTTTCACTGCAAGAAAAAGTTTTGTAGTCTGGGATTGGATACTGCTGACAACTGACGCACTTATCAACCGGGGGGAAGCTATAGTCCAACATGGTCAGCTTCAAGGTCTGGGGCCAGACCAAAAGAGATTACTGTCGATGTCCTGGAACTCGCGCCTGTTTACAAGGCTATGCACAGGCAGTTCATTTCTTAGTCTCACACGGTTCATGTTCGTTCAAACCAAAGAAGGTCTCTAAGTCCCATCACCAGGTAATGTTATCGGCAGTGTTCATTCCAGGAGTGGACACCTACAAAACAGACGCAGTCGTCAGCATTTTTCACCAGATGGAATGGTCTGTACATTCATAAATGTTCCAGATCTTAGTCCAGCGGTGAGGTTACCCACAGGTGGATCTACTGGCATCTCGCCAAATTCATCAGACACTCGGGGTCAGTTTGTTTACCACACATTAGCGCGGCTGTGTTCTCGGAGTGCCCATTGAAACCGCTGTCTTCACAAAATCAAGAGGGCATTCCACAGTCGATTATACCAACCATATTACGTGCTAGGAAGCCAGTTACAGCAGCTCATTATTACAGATTTGGGCGAGTTTAGGTTGGTTGTGGTAAAGCTCGGAGGTTCCGACATCTTCTTTAAATTTCTTCCGTCTGGGACTATGTTTACAGACGGGGTTACATGAAGGACTAGGTTTAGCGACACTAAAGGGCAGGTTTCTATTTGGTCGATTTTCTTTCAGCGCCGCTTGGCTTGGTTGCCAACAGTGCAGACGTGTCTGCAAGGTGTCCTTACAGTCTCTTCTCCGTTTATACCATCTACATGGGACTTCAATCGACTTATTGATTTTTTGTAGTCCTAATATTTTGAACGCTTATAACAAGGGGCTGTTAAGTTTCTCGATTACACACCAGTTTCTTCTAACCTTAATTCGACAGGGTGTGTTCTAAATTGGGTGCATTGTCATGCAAACCACCGTATCTAGTGTTTACAGATTACACGGCGGAACTTCGGAAGAATTCCATTCTTCTACCAGAGGTAGTACCCTCTTTTCACAATCGTGGTTCCTGTTTCTCAGAAGGTTCAGGAACTCCAGCTACTGTGAATGTGGTTCGTGTGCTTCACGTTTATGTAGCCAGATATCAACAGTACATAACACAAATACATTGTTTGATCTCTATAATGCACTCGACGTAGGTTGGCCAGCTTCCAGACGGAGGTTGGCTAGCTGAACTAAGCTGACCATGGTCAGGCTTACTTTCATACCAGTTTACAACCGCCGGCATTTATCTCACGTTCCACGCGATCTGGGGGGAACATCATGGATGGCAGGTGGTAAACATGGTTGTCAGTTCACACGTTGGTGCACTTTTACAAGTTCATACTTTTGCGGCACCAGCATCTCGCTTTGGCCGTCTAATGTTACAGATGACAACCAGCTCTCCCGCCCAAGGGGGAAACTTTAATACGTCCCAAGAGTACTCCAGTGACCCCTAGTGGATGAAAAAGAAAATAGGATTTTGGTACTTACCAGGTAAATCCTTTTCTTTGAATCCATAGGGGTCACTGGACGCCCGCCCAGAGTGGTTTCACCTGTCTTGTGGTGGGTTCAGTTCTTATGGTAACACATTCTCACCGACTTCTTGGAAGCTTATGGTAATTCTCGTTTGTCGCGTCAACTTTTCAGTTGTCCGTTATGTGTCAACTTTCCAGTTGTCCGTTATGTTATGGGTCAACATTATAGTTGTCCGTTATGTTATGGGTCAACATTACCATTGTCCGTTATGGGTCAACTTTACAGTTGTCCGTTATGTGTCAACTTTACCGTTGTCCGTTATGTTATGGGTCAACTTTACCGTTGTCCGTTATGTTATGGGTCAACTTTTCAGTTGTCCGTTATGTTATAGGTCAACTTTACCGTTGTCCGTTATGTTCTGGGTCAACTTTTCAGTTGTCCGTTATGTTATGGGTCAACTTTACCATTGTCTGTTATGGGTCAACTTTACAGTTGTCCGTTATGTGTCAACTTTTCAGTTGTCCGTTATGTTATGGGTCAACTTTACCGTTGTCCGTTATGTTCTGGGTCAACTTTTCAGTTGTCCGTTATGTTATGGGTCAACTTTACAGTTGTCCTTTATGTTATGGGTCAACTTTACAGTTGTCCGTTATTTTATAATGTTGTAACTCTCCATTGTTCATCCTCTTTCACTCCTGTTCGTCTCAGCACAAAAACAACTGAGGCATCTTGGGAGTATGGAGGTGACGGAGGGTTTAACATTTAAATATTTAAATGTGTCTCTTCCTGCTAAAGCACAGTCCATATCCCCAAGAGTACTCCAGTGACCCCTATGGATTCAAAGAAAAGGATTTACCTGGTAAGTACCAAAATCCTATTATCTGGCATTTGGGGCATATCTTCACTGGGGGACATGTGTATCTGGCACTGGGGGAATATCTGGCACTGGGGGGACATGTGTATCTAGCACTGGGGGCATATCTGGCACTGGGGGAAAATGTGTATCTGGCACTGGGGGCATATCTGACACTGAGGGCATATCTGGCACTGGGAGGAAATGTGTATCTGGCACTGGGGGCATTTCTGTATCTGGCACTGGTTGCATATCTGGCACTTTGGGGACATTTATGTATCTGGCACTGTGGGGCAATGTATATCTGGCACTGTGGGGCAACGTGTATCTGGCACTATTGGAGTCATATGTGTATCTGCTCCTCCCCCCATATGTGTATCACGCCCCCATTTTCATTGGCCACGCCCCATGTGGCATTTGGACACACCCATTTTTTGGCGCGCGTACACAGTACCTGTAACACATTTTTTCTACTTGCACCACTGATTTAGGGTGACATGTACTAAGCAGTGATAAAAGAGTGAGCCAGTGGAGAAGATGCCCATGGCAACCAATCAGCATTGACGTAACATTTATAATTTGCATACTATAAAATTAAACAGAGCAGCTGATTGGTTGTCATGGGCAACCTCTCCACTGACTCACTTCTCCACTTTTATCACTGCTTAGTACATGTCCCCCATAGTCTGGCCTTCCTCACCGGGGGGGTCAAGGTCTTTGGCTGTCTGGCCGGCCCTATTATGGTGTATTGGGGAAAGGGTTGGGGCCTCACTAGTTTATTTGGTGTAGCCAAATGGGACGAACTAAAGTCATGTCATGGACATGGAGATCAGCACTAAGACGTAAAGTCACTGATCATCTGGCCGTTCTTTCTTATGGCACCATACTTATTTAATGTTTTAAATAAATAAAGGTTGACCGATTTTAATGGCAATTTCAGTGGTCTGTGTCGTTCTTTTTAGATAAGTTATAAGATAAGTATTATTGTTAATTAAGGTTTATGTGTGGTGGTGTCAGGCGATCTAATATCTGACGATAGAATGTTTATATAGATTGAAAGCTCCACTGGGGCAGGGACTGATGTGAATGCCTAAATACTCTCTGTAAAACGCTGCGGAATATGTGTGCACTATATAAATAACTGGTAATAAATAAAATAAATAAATAAATAAATAACTCCAGAGTGATAGATAAACAGTAAATTATGGTTTGAGTACCTTTGACCAGAGGCGTAACTAAGGCAGGGTGAGTGGGACACGTGCCCTGGGCGCCTTGGCAGGCCCAGCAGAGGGGGGCGCCACCGGCGGCCAGGGCATCATGCCCACTCGCCCCGTCACGCTGCAATGTGAGGGGAGGAGAGCGCAGCGTCTCTCCTGCCCCTCAATGTGGTAACTGCCGCGCTGCGTGTGTCCAGTCTCCGGCGGCGTTAGACAATCAGAGCTTGCGGACCGGCTCCTGGTTAGCTGCCGGTCCGCGAGCCCTGATTGGCTAACGAACCGGCGCCACATAGCCGCCGCCAGAGACCTGGAGCGTTGAGGGGCAGGAGAGGCGCTGCGCTCTCCTCCCCTCACATAGCAGAGGGAAGGAAGCGGTGAGTGACAGGGGGGTCTTATATCTGGCACTGTGGGGCATGTATCTGGCACTGTGGGGCATTGTATCTGGCACTGTGTGGGGCATGTATGGCACTGTGGGGCATGTATCTGGCACTGTGGGGCATTGTAACTGGCACTGGTGCAATGTAACTGGCACTGTGGGGCATGTATCTGGCACTGTGGGGCATGTATCTGGCACTGTGGGGCATGTAACTGGCACTGTGGGGCATTATATCTGGCACAGTGGGGCATGTATGGCACTGTGGGGCATTGTATCTGGCACTGTGGGGCATTGTAACTGGCACTGTGCGGCATGGTAACTGGCACTGTGGGGCATTGTAACTGGCACTGTGGGGCATGTAACTGGCACTGTGGGGCATGTATGGCACTGTGGGGCATGTATGGCACTGTGGGGCATTGTAACTGGCACTGTGGGGCATTGTAACTGGCACTGTGGGGCATGTATCTGGCACTGTGGGGCATTGTATCTGGCACTGTGGGGCTTTGTATCTGGCACTGTGGGGCATTGTATCTGGCAATGTGGGGCATTGTATCTGGCACTGTGGGGCGCTGTATCTGTCATGTGGGGCACTGTGTATCTGGCACTGTGGGGCACTGTGTATCTGGCACTGTGGGGCAATTGTGTATCTGGCACTGTGTAAAAAGGGGATTCTGCATGCGTACTGTGCAAAAATTGAATGAAGGTGTGCTGAGAGACGACACAAGGGGTAGGTGATAGCGTGCTGAGAGGCGACCCAGGGAGTAGGTGATAGTCATGTTGGCACTCCCCATTTTCAGTGGCCCCACCCCTTCTGGTGTGTGGCCACACACCTTCTGGCACGTGGCCACGCCCATTTTTCAGCACGCGCACATACTTCTTTTGGTGTGTGATTTTTTTTAAATTATTTTTTTTGGGGGGGGGGGGGGGGGGCGCTACTTTTCATCTTGCCCTGGGCTCCGAAAACCCTAGTTACGCCTCTGCCTTTGACTGAGGCAAGAACAAAAGAACAAACTGATAGGCAGGGGTGTGAGCCAGAATTATGTCAATATTTTCTTCATTACATCACTTCCCGACACCTGGAAGGTAAGTAGGCCAACCCTCCCCGACTAACCCTCCCTTCCTGCAGGCTGACCCTAACCGCCCCCCATCCACAGCCTAAACCTAACCCTCGCAGCCTAACCCCATAACCCTCCCCGGTAGTGCCTAACCCTAATCCCCCCTCCCTGCAGCCTAAATCTAAGCCCGCCCCCCACCCCGCAGCCTAACCCTAACCGTCCCGCCGCAGCCTAAAACCTAACCTCCCCCTACACACAGCCTGACCCTAAGGAGACCTGGCATACTTGCAGTCGGTATGCCGGCAGTGGAAATTTTCAGCGCCAGCGTGTTGATCCATGACGTGATCCCAGCGTCGGCATTCTGACCAGTATCTGGATTCCGTTATCGATATTCCGGCTGCTGGCATCCTAAACACCGGTACGGTATGCCGACCGCATCCTGAATTATGTTTTGTATTTCAATATAACTTTCAAATTATTAGTTAAGATGTTAATTAGGAAATATATGCAAAGACTTGGAGGTCCCTCTGTTCTCTAAGTTTAAACTGTAGACTATTGTTGTATAGAAGCTAGCTGAGCCCCGCGCTGCATGCTTACTTCGCAATAGAAATTATTAACTTAGTGGTGACTTAATGCACTTTTAAACAAGAAAAACAAACATTATTTCAAGATATTTAGTTCATATAAACACAAATCTGTCTAAGGTTAAAGGGCCCATTTAGTGTTAGAACAAGAGTGTTCTGTAATTGTTATTTCTGGGTCACATATCTATGGTAGGTGCTCACGTGTTAATTCTCTGCCATTGTGACATTGTGTTCTACATCGATTACAGTGTGGTGAGTGGCACAATGGTTAGCATTGCTACCACAAGTGCCAGGGCCATGGGTTTTATTCTAGCCAACAAAGGGCTGTGGCCTCATGGGAAAGGGCCTTGTTGCATGCCCCCCTTTCAATTACTCTGGCGTACCCAGCAATCCCAGAGATGGAGGTTGTCCCCAGGCTCTCCCAGCACTGCAAAGATACTGCGCATGCACATAACATCTATTCATCCGCTGCTCCCCCCTATCCCTCACCACCCTACATCACTACATCCCATGGGTTGGATGGCAGGACAGTCCCCAAAAAGCAGTACTGTCCACCAAAAGCGAGACAGTTGTGCGGTAGGTGTACATGTTGTTATTACTTTTTACTTTTTAAATGCCTAAAGAGGGACCTTGGCGCGTGCGCCCGAAAAGAGGCGTGGCCTATACGAAAGTGGGCATAGCCTCACGGCAGAGCCGCTATCGCGAGTCACGCCCCCTTATACCGTCACTGAGGGTGCCTGCCCAGCGCTCTCTGAGCTGCTGGCATGCCCCCTCTCCCTCTGTCACCTGAGAATAGACGCTTTGCGCATACGCACAGCGTCTATTCAGCGCTGCTCTGCTAAGCAGAGCAGCAGTGACAGGAGCCTACCAACTGCACACCCCACAGCAGGACACTGCGGCCCACAGGTGGGACAGCGGGACAGTCCCAAAAAAACGGTACTGTCTCGGGACAGTTGGGAGGTATGCATGTTGTAGGGCTTACAGACTGTAAACTTCATGATGGAAGGGACTGATGTGAATGGTTAAATATTTAACTTCCATGTCCTACCTCAATTCTAAATGGCAGTGTATAAATATAGATGGCAAGCATTTGGATCCTACATGGAGACGTAGAAAATATTTTTTTCCCGCATGCTAAACAAATTGTATTTGCCTTCTGTCATATCATCTCTTTAATTCCATCGCACAAAGGGTTGTATGTACATCAGCCGCAATTGCGCTTGGTAATCTGGATTACCTGCATGCTTAATTTTCTGCACCTAGGTGTCCACATTGCCCCAATTTATATGCTTGGTTCCATAACCATCATCATTAGTGACAATACTTGGTGCAACCCTTCAGAGCTCGCAATTCTGAGTACACATCATCGACACGCCCTCAGAGAACCTAGCCTATGTGATAGGTTGCCATCCAGTGAATCCGGTACGACTCCGAATTCCCCATAGATACCACTGCTCAGCAACAGAACATGTGCAGTGCAAAAACACGCAAGATCCTTCCATCCAACTGGCTTGCGTCCAACAATGCATTATCCCAAAGTGTCATGCACAGTGTGTGCACACATGGTCATCATAGGTAGAGATGAGCGGTTCAGATTCCTTAAAATATTAGCTGCTCCGAACGTCCGGGATCTGCATCTTGCCAAGCCGCGGCTTGAATTTTCCCCGTCAGGCTCGGATTCCACTTTGAGGCAAAACGTCATCCTCCCGGTGTCGCATTGTTGCGGGTTTTGGATTCTATATGCAACGCCAGGCCACTCGCATGCTTCTGTATGATGCGCTCTACTCTGCTGTATTGGTTGTGCTGTGTCCGTCTAAAGTGGCTATAGTATTCACAAGCAGCACTACATTCTATATTCTGTGACTCACTGTCAGATATTCTTCTATTGTTTGTACTGTTTTGGTGCGCTTTACCCTGGTGCGCTTTGTTCACATGCATATATAAGCCCTGTGACTTCACGCAGTTTGAACAGAGCTGCAAATAAAAAAAAAAAAAATATATATAGAGAGAGCTATTGTTTGTACTGTTTGGTGTGCTTTACACTAGTGCGCTAAAGCTACTATATATATATATATATATATATACACACACATATATATATATATATATATACATACACAGTACATATATATATATATATATATATATATACACACATATATACACACAGTATATAGTATGCAAAAAGTGTGGCACTCATCAAAATTATTATGAGGATGAAAATAAGAATTTACTTACCGATAATTCTATTTCTCGTAGTCCGTAGTGGATGCTGGGGACTCCGTCAGGACCATGGGGTTTAGCGGCTCCGCAGGAGACAGGGCACAATAATAAAAGCTTTAGGATCAGGTGGTGTGCACTGGCTCCTCCCCCTATGACCCTCCTCCAAGCCTCAGTTAGGATACTGTGCCCGGACGAGCGTGCATAATAAGGAAGGATATTGAATCCCGGTTAAGACTCATACCAGCCACACCAATCACACCGTACAACCTGTGATCTGAACCCAGTTAACAGTATGATAACAACGAAGGAGCCTCTGAAAAGATGGCTCACAACAAGAATAACCCGATTTTTGTAACAATAACTATGTACAAGTATTGCAGACAATCCGCACTTGGGATGGGCGCCCAGCATCCACTACGGACTACGAGAAATAGAATTATCGGTAAGTAAATTCTTATTTTCTCTAACGTCCTAAGTGGATGCTGGGGACTCCGTCAGGACCATGGGGATTATACCAAAGCTCCCAAACGGGCGGGAGAGTGCGGATGACTCTGCAGCACCGAATGAGAGAACTCCAGGTCCTCCTCAGTCAGGGTGTGCCCCTGACCAAGTAGCAGCTCGGCAAAGTCGTAAAGCCGAGACCCCTCGGGCAGCCGCCCAAGATGAGCCCACTTCCTTGTGGAATGGGCTTTCACTGATTTTGGCTGTGGCAAGCCTGCCACAGAATGTGCAAGCTGAATTGTACTACAAATCCAGCGAGCAATCGTCTGCTTAGAAGCAGGAACACCCATCTTGTTGGGTGCATACAGGCTAAACAGCGAGTCAGATTTTCTGACTCCAGTCGTCCTGGAAACATATATTTTCAGGGCCCTGACAACGTCAAGTAACTTGGAGTCCTCCAAGTCCCTAGTAGCCGCAGGTACCACAATAGGTTGGTTCATGTGAAAAACAGAAAACACCTTAAGGAGAAATTGAGGACGAGTCCTCAATTCTGCCCTGTCAGAATGAAAAATTAAGTAAGGGCTTTTATATGATAAAGCCGCCCATTCTGACACACGCCTGGCTGAAGCCAGGGCTAATAGAATCTTCACCTTCCATGTGAAATATTTTAATTCCACAGTGGTGAGTGGATCAAACCAATGTGACTTTAGGAAACTCAAAACAACATTGAGATCCCAAGGTGCCACTGGGGGCACAAAAGGAGGCTGTATATGCAGTACCCCTTTTACAAACGTCTGAACTTCAGGCACTGAAGCCAGTTCTTTCTGGAAGAAATTTGACAGGGTCGAAATTTGAACCTTAATGGACCCTAATTTTAGGCCCATAGACAGTCCTGTTTTCAGGAAATGTAGGAAACGACCCAGTTGGAATTCCTCTGTAGGGACCTTCTTGGCCTCACACCACGCAACATATTTTCGCCAAATGCGGTGAAAATGTTTTGCGGTTACATCCTTCCTGGCTTCGGCCAGGGTAGGGATGACTTCATCTGGAATGCCCTTTCAGGATCCGGCGTTCAACTGCCATGCCGTCAAACGCAGCCGCGGTAAGTCTTGGAACAGACAAGGCCCCTGCTGGAGCAGGTCCTTTCTTAAAGGTAGAGGCCACGGTTCTTCCGTGAGCATCTCTTGAAGTTCCGGGTACCAAGTCCTTCTTGACCCATCCGGAACCACGAGTATCGTTCTTACTCATCTCCTTCTTATGATTCTCAGTACTTTTGGTATGAGATGCATAGGAGGGAACACATACCCTGACCGGTACACCCACAGTGTTACCAGAGCGTCCACCGCTATTGCCTGAGGGTCCCTTGACCTTTTGCAATATTTGTCTAGTTTTTTGTTCAGGCGGGACGCCATCATGTCCACCTTTGGTTTTTCCCAACGGTTTACAATCATGTGGAAGACTTCCCGCTGAAGTCCCCACTCTCCCGGGTGGAGGTTATGCCTGCTGAGGAAGTTTGCTTCCCAGTTTTCCACTCCCGGAATTAACACTGCTGAGAGTGTTATCACATGATTTTTCGCCCAGCGAAGAATCCTTGCAGTTTCTGCCATTTCCCTCCTGCTTCATGTGCCGCCCTGTCTGTTTACGTGGGCGACTGCCGTGATGTTGTCCCACTGGATCAATACCGGCTGACCTTGAAGCAGAGGTCTTGCTAAGCTTAGAGCCTTGTAAATTGCCCTTAGCTTCAGTATATTTATGTGGAGAGAAGTCTCCAGACTTGATCACACTCCCTGGAAATTTTTTCCTTGTGTGACTGCTCCCCAGCCACTCAGGCTGGCATCCGTGGTCACCAGGACCCAGTCCTGAATGTCGAATCTGCGGCCCTTTCATAGATGAGCACTCTGCAGCCACCGCAGAAGAAAACACCCTTGTCCTTGGAGACAGGGTTATCCGCTGATGCATCTGAAGATGCGATCCGGACCATTTTCCCAGCAGATTCCACTGAAAGGTTCTTGCGTGAAATCTACCGAATGGGATCGCTTTGTAAGAAACCACCATTTTTCACAGGACCCTTGTGCAATGATGCACTGATACTTTTCCTGGTTTTAGGAGGTTCCTGACTAGCTCGGATAACTCCCTGGTCTTCTTCTCCGGGAGAAAACATCCTTTTCTGGACTGTGTCCAGAATCATTCCTAGGAACATTAGACGTGTCGTCGGAAAAAGCTGCGATTTTGGAATATTTAGAATCCACTCGTGCTGTCGTAGAACTACTTGAGATAGTGCTACTCCGACCGCCAACTGTTCTCTGTGTTCTCTGGACCTTGCCCTTATCAGGAAAGCGTCCATATTTCTTTTAGGAAGAATCATCATTTCGGCCATTACCATGGTAAAGACCCGGGGTGCCGTGGACAATCCAAACGGCAGCGTCTGAACTGATAGTGACAGTTCTGTACCACGAACCTGAGATACCCTTGGTGAGAAGGGCAAAATTTGGACATGTAGGTAAGCGTCCCTGATATCCAGTGACACCATATCGTCCTGGTTCGCTATCACTGCTCTGAGTGACTCCATCTTGATTTGAACCCTTGTATGTAATTGTTCAAATCTTTTAGATCTCACCGAGCCGTTTGGCTTCAGTACCACAATATAGTGTGGAATAATACCCCTTCCCTTGTTGTAGGAGGGGTACTTTGATTATCACCTGCTGGGAATACAGCCTGTGAATTTTTTTCCAATACTGCCTCCCTGTCGGAGGGAGACGTTGGTAAAGCAGACTTCAGGAACTTGTGAGGGGAAGACGTCTCGAATTTCCAATGTACACCTGGGATACTACGTGTAGGATCCAGGAGTCCACTTGCGAGTGAGCCCACTGCGTGCTGAAACTCTTGAGATGACCCCCCACCGCACCTGAGTCCGCTTGTATGGCCCCAGCGTCATGCTGCGGACTTGGCAGAAGCTGTGGAGGACTTCTGTTCCTGGGAATGGGCTGCCTGTTGCAGTCTTCTTCCCTTTCCTCTAACCCTGGGCAGATATGACTGGCCTTTTGCCCGCCTGCCTTTATGGGTACGAAAGGACTGAGACTGAAAAGACTGTGTCCTTTTCTGCTGAGATGTGACTTGGGGTAACAAAAGTGGATTTTCCAGCTGTTGCCATGGCCACCAGGTCCGATGGACCGCCCCTTTATACGGCAATACTTCCATGTGCCGTCTGGAATCTGCATCACCTGACCACTGTCGTGTCTATAAACATCGTCTGGCAGATATGGACATCACATCTACTCTTGATGCCAGAATGCAAATATCCCTCTGCGCATCTCGCATATATAGAAATGCATCCTTAAAATGCTCTATAGTCAATAAAATATTGTTCCTGTCAAGGGTATCAATATTTTCAGTCAGGAAATCCGACCAAGCCCCCCCAGCGCTGCACATCCAGGCTGAGGCGATTGCTGGTCGTAGTATAACACCAGTATGTGTGTATATACTTTTTAGGATATTTTTCAGCTTCCTATCAGCTGGCTCTTTGAGGGCGGCCGTATCTGGAGACGGTAACGCCACTTGTTTTTATAAGCGTGTGAGCGCCTTATCCACCCTAAGGTGTGTTTCCCAACTCGCCCTCACTTCTGGCGGGAAAGGGTATACCTCCAATAATTTTCTATCGGAGGAAACCCACGTATCATCACACACTTTAATTTATCTGATTCAGGAAAAACTACAAGTAGATTATTCCCACCCTACATAATACCCTTATTTGTGGTACTTGTAGTATCAGAAATATGTAACACCTCCTTCATTGCCCTTAACATGTAACGTGTGGCCCTAAAGGAAAATACGTTTGTTTCTTCACCGTCGACACTGAAGTCAGTGTCCGTGTCTGTGTCGACCAACTGAGGTAATGGGCGTTTTTTTCAAGCCCCTGACGGTGTCTGAGACGCCTGGACAGGTACTAATTTGTTTGCCGGCCGTCTCATGTCGTCAACCGACCTTGCATCGTGTTGACATTATCACGTAATTCCTAAATAAGCCATCCATTCCGGTGTCGACTCCCTAGAGAGTGACATCACCAATACAGGCAATTTGCTCCGCCTCCTCACCAACATCGTCCTCCTACATGTCGACACACACGTACCGACACACAGCACACACACAGGGAATGCTCTGATAGAGGACAGGACCCCACTAGCCCTTTGGGGAGACAGAGGGAGAGTTTGCCAGCACACACCAAAAACGCTATAATTATACAGGGACAACCTCTTATACAAGTGTTTTCCCTTATAGCATTTTCACATATGTAATCATATCGCCAAATAAGTGCCCCCCCTCTCTGTTTTAACCCTGTTTCTGTAGTGCAGTGCAGGGGAGAGCCTGGGAGCCTTCCTCACAGCAGAGCTGAGCAGGAAAATGGCGCCGTGTGCTGAGAATAGGCCCCGCCCCCTAAAACGGCGGGCTCTTCTCCCGGAGTTTGTGAGATCTGGCAGGGGTTAAATACATCCATATAGCCTCAAGGGCTATATGTGATGTATTTTAGCCATAAAAAAGGTATAATACATTGCTGCCCAGGGCGCCCCCCCCAGCGCCCTGCACCCTCAGTGACCGCTGGTATGAAGTGTGCTGACAACAATGGCGCACAGCTGCAGTGCTGTGCGCTACCTTATGAAGACTGAAAGTCTTCTGCCGCCTGTTTCTGGACCTCTGGACCTCTTCAACTTCGGCATCTGCAAGGGGGGTCGGCGGCACGGCTCCGGGACGAACCCCAGGGTGAGACCTGTGTTCCGACTCCCTCTGGAGCTAATGGTGTCCAGTAGCCTAAGAAGCAAATCCATCCTGCACGCAGGTGAGTTTACTTCTCTCCCCTAAGTCCCTCGTAGCAGTGAGCCTGTTGCCAGCAGGACTCACTGAAAATAAAAAACCTAACTTAAACTTTTATTCTAAGCAGCTCAGGAGAGCCACCTAGATTGCACCCTTCTCGGCCGGGCACAAAAAATCTAACTGAGGCTTGGAGGAGGGTCATAGGGGGAGGAGCCAGTGCACACCACCTGATCCTAAAGCTTTTATTATTGTGCCCTGTCTCCTGCGGAGCCGCTAAACCCCATGGTCCTGACGGAGTCCCCAGCATCCACTTAGGACTTTAGAGAAAGACAATATTTATATCAACGTTTCCGTGCTTTAATAGTTGCACTATCTTCAGGATACAAAGGATAGTGCATCTATTAATGCACTGAAACGTTGATATAAATATTGGATTTCATCCTCATTATAATTTTGCTGAGTGCCACACTTTTTGCATACTTTACCAATTGTTTGTGAGGGCACCAGGGTATTCCTGCTTTGTTGACTGCCACCAATCATGCCCCACTTTTCATTTCTGAAACTGCTGTAATGTTTCTTATTTGTGCTGTAAACTGGTATGTGTTTGTGCCGCTGCTCTGTCGCTTAGTAACCAGCCAAAAACTGAAGCCTAAAACAATATTGTGAGTCGTGAGGGGGTCAAAATTGAGTGGAAATTAATGGAAATTAATATTATTTAGGTTAATTTAAAAAAAAATCCAAAACTAAAACCAGTCACGGACGAAATCCAAAACCGAATCCAAAACCAAAACCGGACAACGTATTAGAACAAAAAACAAAACCAGCAAAAATGATCCTAATCATAGGTTAGACTAAGGACATATGACCGTACATAGCCGTCAGATAAGCACAACTGTACAACAATTTTATGCGGCTCCTCTGATGTATTTGGAGCAACAACAAAAAAACAACAATTTGTAGTTGAGATAAACAGCTGAATAAATTCTGTATACGCACAAAAAAAGCAGAGACTGACAGATTAATGGGGCCGTGGGCCTAATTCAGCTTCAGTTGCAGTTTTTCTAAAATAGAAACACTGCTTACGATCGCATGCTGGAGGCTGCCCAGCACAGGGCGAGGACACCCACCATGCTAAGTGCTGCCCTTTGATACGATTGCAATCTAACTGTGATCACATTGCAGCGTTCGCTGCAGTTAAGGTGAACCCCTGACTGCACAGCCTGGGTGCAAAGGCATGTGCACCACCGTCATGTGCTACCCCGCAGCGGCTGCGTGTGACATCACTTGGCCACGTTGTCCAGGACACTCCGCCCTAATGCCGTGTTGCCACCCACCGCTGTCAATCACAGTGGCGGAATGTGAAAGACCACGCACGCGCTGTGCAGCCGTAGTGCATGTGTGATTTTCGGATATCTGCGACTGAAGCTGAATTAGGCCCCATGTGCAGAGCCATCTTTCCATCGCCATTCGAAATGGGTATAGGGAGGGGGTGCCACATGGGCAGCTACAGTAGTCGGTCCTGGGTGCAGTGTGTGCATTGCCGCCGGCCACCCTGGAATCACGGGCCTGTGTTCATCGCACACCCATGATAGGCGAGCTCAGGTAGGACAGAAATCTCCCACGGCACAGAAAAACACCATCTAAGTGTTAACCTCTCTATGCTTAAATACAATTTAAAAAAAAGGAGATCTTGCTAATAACTTGGGATTTGCAAATTATGTCATTTAGGTTAAGAAGTATTAATAAATATTCATCAAAATGTCACATTTGTACCAGTAATGGGGATACAGCTCAAGGCATTTGAAACTTTCATCTTTGACCAGTGACGTACTGTATAGAGGGGTAAATCACGCATCTGGAACCCGATACCATCTATAAGGCTCAAGGCAACACCAGGCCATATGCTGTATTTACTGTTCAATTTAGCTTTTCCTTTGTGGCCAACCAGGAAATTCCAGTCTGGGCTTCATCCCTGCCAGCTCTGGACTTGCTCCAAATGAAACTTATAGTCAATAGTGGAAGCACATTTTCTAGAGTCCCAATTTCTAAGGATCACAACAAGGGGTGTTATGCTCCCCTGTCAACACGGTCACTGGACGCACGTTCTGTAAGCGGTTTAGCACCTACTATCATCAGCAGGTTTGGATGAAGTCCATATTTATATAGTGCTTGCTGTAGTAAAAATGGACTTACAGTATTTCTTATAGAGTTTGGAAGTAATGACTAAAACTGAACACCTACAGCTTAGAAATTGCAGTATAATGTTGTCTAGGAGAATAAGTCAGCTCTTTGGTCTGTGACTACAAGAAAATGTTATAATAATGTTATAAGAGATTACCAACCCATCCCCTCTTCCACGCCAACTCCCAGGCTTTGTGTGTTAGAAAACATAGAAACATAGAATTGTGATGGCAGACAACAACCACTTCGCCTATCCACTGCTTCAAACTCCCGAGATTGAAGTCCACCTGAAAATCTTCAAGAAACAATCAATCTCAATAATGAGGTCAGCTCTTCTCTAGGCTATTGTCTCCCCATATCCATTCTCCTCGAACAAAACAAAGGTTGGGGATAATAGTGAAGTACAGTTTATTGTAGTACAAATAAAATGAAGAACAACTTCAATAAAATCAGTTCCATATAAAATCCACCAAAATTCTAGGTAGAGTGTGCGTACCAAAATACGTGGGGTGTCATCAGATGCCCACCCATCAGCGTTTGTATACTGTTACTGGGGTACCTCCCGGGATGTCTGCACCCTTTCACCGCTGGCCAGGCACTTTCTTTTCCGTAGTTGGTCTGCTACAGTCTGTCCCAGATACCACCGACGCGTTTCAGCTCCTGAGAGCCTTTTTCAAGGTGTATATGTATACACCTTGAAAAAGGCTCTCAGGAGCTGAAATGCTTTATTATCCCCAACCTTTGTTTTGTTCGAGGAGAATGGATATGGTGAGACAATAGCCTATAGAAGAGCTGACCTCATTTTTGAGATTGATTGATTCTTGAAGATTTTCCGGTGTCCACTAATTGCAAGTTATCCCAGAAGGAGCGCGCATCTGCAACTGTGTATTTATATTGAGGACCTTTTGGAGTGGAGGTGAGCACTCTAGCAGCTGCTGCAGCCCCACTGAGTTGGAGCGCGGGTTTGAAACTATATCTTTCATTCAAGTCCACCTGAGCCGTCAGACTCGATCACACTTCAAGGCCGAAAGTCATCCTCCCGGTGTCGAATTCTAATAAGACTTGGATAATATATAAGGTGCAGTGGCCGGGACTCATCGCCATTTCACTATGCTACTGCTGTATGCTGCACTGTAGTTTGCTGTATTGGCTGTGCTGTTTTCAGACTCACAAGTGGCTGTGCCCTGTCTAGTGACTGTTTTGCATGCTGCTGTATGCTGCGCTGTTTGCTGCTGTAAATTGTACTGTTTGGTGCGATTTACCTGAATATGATTTGTTCGCATACATCTATAAGCCCTGTCACTCCACATGTAATGAGCTGCAAGCTCAAAAACAGAAAAAGTAAGAAAAAATATATAGTTCTATTGTTTGTACTGTTTGGTGCACTTTACCCTAGTGCGCTTTGTTCACATGCATCTATAAGCCCTGTGACTCCATGTAGTTTGAACCAAGCTGCGAGTTCAAAAAAGAAAAAGAAATAAAAATATAGAGATCTATTGTTTGTACTGTTCTGTGCACTGTACCCCAGTACGCTGTGACAATGTTTCATAGATGTGCTATAAACTGCTGTGTGTTTCTGCCGCTGCTCTGTCGCTTAGTAACCAGCCAGCTCACTGCAGCCTTTGGCCAATATTAGTGAAAACAATATTGTGAGGTGGTCAAAATTGACTGGATATGACTGGATATGTTATTGAGGTTAATAATACTCTAAGAACAAAAAGACCCACATTATGTAATTTTAGTCAACTTTTGAAAAAATAAATACGAATACAAACACAAAACCAGTCACGGCGGTTTGGCAAATCCAAAATCAAACGACAAATTACAGCCAAATCCAGCAAAAATAGTCTGGTGCTCATCTATACCCTAAAACACGTACATGCACACACACACTAGGGACTATTTTTTGTTAGGAGCCTATTAACCTACCAGTATATTTTTGGGGAGTGTGGAAAAAACCAGAGCACCCAGAGGAAACCCACGCAAGCACTGGGAGAATATACAAACTACAAACAGTTAGGGCCATGTAAGGAATTGAACTCATGATCTCAGTGCTGTGAGGCAGTAATGCTAACCATTACACCATCTGTACTGCCCCAAATGAGTGAGGATATATGATCATTTATAATGGGCTAATATTGGATTCACTGCATTTAGTACTGTTGGGAGAGTGAAAGAAGCAGATACTATACAGCATGGATAATAAAATGAAGCAGGTAAATGAGACAGAGAAAAAGTTTCATATACAGTAGCAAGCAAGGGCGTAGCCAGAACTTTGTGGGCCCCACAGCAACATTTTAAAGGGGTATTCATCTCAGTGCTTCTAACGAAACACCGCTCCGCAGGAGTTGTTAATTTATGCCCAAAATAGTGCCCTAGTTCATTTTTTGAACCATATTAGTGCCTTAGTTAATGTTATGCCTAATAGTAGTGCCCTAGTTTATTTTATGAACCATCACAGTGCCCCTAGATTACATTATGTAATATTGTAGGGCTGCCAGTACACATTATGCAACACAGTGCCCCCAGGTCATATTATGCCACATCACAGTGCCCCGCTTCATATTATGTAACATTATAATGCCTTCCAGTTCATTTTATGCAACATTACAAAGAGCATTTCCAAGGGCATAACTAGATATAATCTAAGCACCAAGGCTAAAGTGTGTAAGGGCCCCTATGTATCACCCAATGCTGAAAAATGCATATGACACCTGTAACTGTGACAGGGAAGGTGGCCCCTCTCAGTTCTGGGCCCCATAGCAGCTGCACTGCCTGCACCTATGGTAGCTACGCCCTTGGTACCAATGTAAAAAATGGTGTCGGTCGTCATGGAATGGGGGAAGGAATAAACAGCAATTGAAACATTTCAGTATGAGGTACAGCAGACATGCATAATTTTACACAAAACAACGCAAAGTTGAAGTTTATAAGTTCATTCCCATTCACATAACACCACAAAGCAAGATTACAGTCTATGATTCTAGAGCGTGGAGACTTACTAATGTCCAGACTGGAGTTTCTGTCGCAGTACCCCCACTCTCTGTCCCTGTCGTAGTTTCTTGTTGTTGCGCACCTGCAATGTGATTTACAGTTATATTTTCTACTTTTCCTTTTCTGATTTACATGGGTACAACATATAAAAACAATATTATATCTCCCTAAAATCAGGGCGGGGTGTCCGGCCACAATATAATGAGGGCATGGTCACAAACCCCCCGAGGGTGTGTCAACTGTCTAGTGATTTTTGAGTTCTATGCTGCCCCCTTCAAACAATCAATGATCGCAACATGCACCAATAAAAAGTGTGTGTGGTACTGATGCTGCCAGTCGCAGGAAGTTCCTGTGCAGCCATGGGGGAGAATCATGTAAGTAGAAGGACAATGGGGAGCACACCAGTGGGCACAGGGGTATATGACACGCATTACGCATTGTGCAGGTTTAAAGGTATTTCACTTTTTCTTTAAAAGTGCATAAAACATAGGAAGAAACATGATTTATCATGTATTCATTTTTCAAAATCAGCGGTTTATCTGCAATTTATTTTTCCACGTTGAGTTACAAATACCTGGTTTATTAATGGCATAACCTGGTGTGAATGAAAATATAGTTTTATTTGGGGGGTGTATGGTTTCAATTAAAACCTCCGAAAGAACATAGTGTGGCAGTCCAGTCCGGATTCCACCCCGGGTGTTTGCAGGACAGGGCACAACATTTTGGGTGCCCGGGCTAAGGCAACCTGGGTTTAGGACTGGACCAAGAGGAAGCCCCAGGGAGGTGTTGGAACACAGCAGGTTGTCCCTTTAATGTTGTGCCAAAGATTATCTGGCAGTTGGAAATTAAAGTATTGCATACTTGCCTACCTGACCCTCTCCATGAGGGAGAAAATGCTCTGTTCCTGGACTTTCCTGGTAATGTATGATTGCCATCACCTGTGGTGAAACACCTTTCTTATCAATTATCTAGCTCACCACAGGTGCAGACCCTCCAACATGACCCGCCCCACTAGGTACAAAATGCTCTGTTCCTGGACTTACCTCTTAATTTATGATTTCCATCACCTGTGTTGAACTAGTCAAATGATAAGAAAGCTGTTTCCTCACAGGTGATTGCAATAATAAATTAACAGGGAAGTCAAGAAACAGAGCATTTTGTACCTAGTGGGGCGGGTCATGTTGGAGGGTCTGCACCTGTGGTGAGCTAGATAATTGATAAGAAAGGTGTTTCACCACAGGTGATGGCAATCATACATTACCAGGAAAGTCCAGGAACAGAGCATTTTCTCCCTCATGGAGAGGGTCAGGGAGGCAAGTATGAAGTATTGTATTGCTGTTGATACACAGAAATACCCTGCAAGTTCATACATGAGATCCCATCCATGCAGGTCCGGTCCAAGTATTGGTGCAAGCGCTCCCAGCAATCAGGCACACCTGTACCACACTTTTCTAAAGCTCGTTAGGGCAAGGGCTCAGGGCTCCTGATGCATACCCCCCAACATGACCCTCTCCAGGAGGGACACAATGCTCTGCTCCTGGACTTTTCTCTTAATGTATGATTGCCATCACCTGTGCTGAACCACCTTACTTATCCATTAACCTGTTCAACACGGGTGCAGGCAATCATACATTAAGAGGAAAATCCAGAAGCAGGGCATTGTGTCCCTCCTGGAGAGGGTCATGTTGGGAGGTATGCTGATGCCAACAAGTGGCCAGGCGATAGCGGGCATGCCAGTGGGTTAGAGACAGGGAGCCTGAGATTGTGTACATGCTGTTTATTGTTTATGAACTGGTGCCTAATTAAGGTACCCATTGAAACTTGCTGTGAAAAGTCTGCATTTCTTTCATACATCTGTGTCAGCGTCTTGTCTGGTGGAAGGTCGCTTGTTACAATAGAAAACCACCAATTTTGAAAACTTGTAATTTTATATATCACGCCCCAACAAATGGTTATTGTTGGCTTATTGCAAAGTTTAATATTTTTATTATTTATCTCTAAAATCTAAACAAACATAGGGAACACCCATCTGTTAAACCTGCGTTTGCCCTTGGGCAGCAGTGGAGCCTGAACAATGTTTTGCACAACTGAACTGTAGCCTTTCCAGCCAACCAGTCAGAGGAGTGAAGAGATATTGTTTTTATTTTACAAAAATCAAGTATGCAAGGTTCTGGGAAGTGGGTATTATGAGGAGGCATTTGCCTAAGGTGCCATGCCATGACACTTTGACCAGCACTTGTCTAATTTGGGATGTTTTCATATTACTCTCCAGATATCTGCAGAGAAATGTTGGTGTTGCCACAAGTATCAGATTCTGTCATACTTCTAGTCTAATTCCAAAATAGAACCAACCATGGTGATTGCTCTCCGTTACTTCACGGCTACCAGTTGAGCAGTTTTTTATAATGTTTCACCAGCTTGTATCTTATACATCTTTCATTTACACTTATTCCAATTGTATGATAAAGAATAAATTACACTGCATGCAGTATTTCCCTCACCATTTTCTTTGAAAGAGACGTCCCGATGTACAAGAGAAATGCAAGCGTCCCCCAGCCCGAAATGGGAACTTGCATGGTTTACCGTCTTCTGTCATGACTGGAGAGAAGAAAAAGAAGCTGTTACTATGTATTGCTACCAGCACGTATTCTTTTCACTTAGCCCATGTTTCGCAGTCTGCAGAGGTCATTTTTGGATAAAGCAAAAGCATCATAGATGTCTTTGTTAATATACTTGGCCTGGGGATCCGGTCTGAAGATCGACAGTGTCTAGGTCGACCACTATAGGTCGACAGTCACTAGGTCGACATGGATGGAAGGTCGACATGTGCTATGTCGACAGGTCTAAAGGTCGACATGAGTTTTTTCACTTTTTTTGGGGGGGGGGGATTTTTTCATACTTAACGATCCACGTGGACTACGATTGGAACGGTAAAGTGTGCCGAGCGAAGCGGTAGCGGAGCGAAGGGACCATGCCCGAAGCATGGCGAGCGAACGCGGTGCACTAATTTGGGATCCCGGTCACTTTACGAAGAAAACGACACAAAAAATAAATAAAATCCTTATGTCGACCTTTAGACCTGTCGGCCTAGCACATGTCGACCTAGAAACCCTATCAACCTTCCATCCATGTCGACCTACTGACTGTCGACCTATAGTGGTCGACCTAAACATTGTCGACCTAGACACTGTCGATAAAACGAACCACACCCCTTGGCCTGATTGACAGTGTAACAGTGTCCTCTAGTCATGGGGTGGCATTTTTTGCTGAAGGCATAGAACTAAGATGCCCATACACGTAGCAATCTGACCAATCTGATCATTTTAGACCAAACTTACATGGAAAGATGCTTATGTTGACCTTAGTGCACCTAATTTGCATATAGTGCCACTGGACAGGTGTCTGGCTGAGGGGTCACAAGCGCCACTTGCTGGGTTCATGGATCCGGGTAACATCAGATGATGTAATAAAGACTGTTTTATCTGTGTGCAGGTTGTGGGTCAGTACTGAAACATGCTGTTCTGCATTGTATATAAATTAAGCTGAAGGTTTCTGGCTCGTTGCCTCTATATATAGCATTCTACATATATACATTAGCACACGCACTGTAACATACAGTCCTTGGTGCTAGTTACAAAGATATTTTTTTATTATTATTTCAATAGAATGTTTACCAATAATTACCATAGAAACACAATGTTACGTGACTAAGCACAAGGCCTTCTGCATAAGACAGGTATATGTGAAGGTCACCTAGACATTCTTGTCACGATGAGGAATTGTATTTGTATTAATATACTAAATTATTAAATCCTGTTGCTAGGGCCCAAATGTTCCAACAAAGCGCGAGAGAGAGAGAGAGAGAGAGAGAGAGAGAGAGAGAGAGAGATCACTGGCACTCCACAATACAATAACAATATCTTGTCCTGGTACCCTCTTGAGAACAATCCATACCAATCAATATCCAATGTAAACTCCAAAAGAAAACAGCACTCGGAGACGGTCACGGATGCAGACTCGAAATTGATGTTATTAAGGTTAATAATACTATGATAACAAAAAAGGCCCAAATTATGTGATTTTAGTTTTTTTGTCAATTAAGAAAAAGAAGAAAAAAAAGAAAATCCACATCCAAAACCAATCACGGCGGTTTGGCAAATCCAAATAAAAAACAAAAAACAAATCAGAGCCAAATCCAGCAAATATGGTGCAGAACACATCTCTAATCTACAGTCATACATACTGTAACTAAAATAGTAGAGATTAATGAGAACACCCCATATTATAGGTAATCATTCCATAGGGAAAGTTATGGACACTTATTTGGAATGAAGTCCAAAGTGTCTACAGCAGTTCGGGGAGGGTCCCAGATATATTTAACTAATCAACCAGTCGGCAGAGACTTGGGTAACATCATCCTAGGCGTGATGCTCTGCTGATAAAATGGCTGAGCACCTTTTGTTCTAGGTTCAGACTGAGGGATCAATGTCGGTGTTGAAGTCTGTAATCTGTGGTTCCTGCATTTCTTACCATCCTTCCGGGCAGATTTTAGTGTGTAAGGGGTACTAAGCCTTGGAGAGAGATGCAGCTGAAAGAGGTGAAATACCAGCCAACCAGCTCCTGACTTACAGGGTGGTATTCAATTGTTTGAAAAGTCAGTTGGGTGTCTGGTTTTTCCTATCTAATAGACAGAATAAACAGACACCCAACCGACTTTTCAAAGAATTGAATATCCCCCACAGACTGGGTTTGAAAAATGATAGTTAGGAGCTGATTGGTTGGTAATTTTGTCTTTCTTCAATTTATCACTCATCAAGGTTTAGTACATCTGCCCCTTAATCTGTAACTTCTGGTCCTACTGTATCTTATTTTGTAATTGAATGTACCTGTAACCATTTTCTTTTTTGTACTGTCTGTTCCATTAGTCATTTCTATACATGCTCTAAAACCCAGTCTGTGAGTAGGCTAACACACTGCTTTTTTTTTTTCTTTTTCTACTTGAAGCCCGAGGTGCGGTGCTTCATCACCCAGTGTCTGTGACCAAACGTGCTGGGGGCATAGGTTCTTGGACCCTCTCCCAAAGGAGAAGGGCCCCGTTACTCCTCTAACCCTCAGAGCCAAAAGGCCTACTGAGGGAACAAAGGGACTGTGGGTCCCCCTTTGCCGAAGCGCAGGGGAACCCTCGGGTGTCCCCAGGGTTGGCCGAAGCGTCCCCCTGGGGACCGATAACTGCGTCTGGTCCTCCCCCCGTGGAGAGGACCTCAGCAACGTAGAGGAGAGGGCGGCCCATAAGGGTCTCACCTAAACCCCAAACGAAAACGTGAACGTGACACACTACAAAAAAACATGAAAAAAATGCTAATGCTTGTGCAAGTGCAGGTGCAAGTGCAAAAACATAATGTGGGCATAAATAAATAAATAAGCCCCAGCCAGAAGGCCGGGGGTGGGTAAAAAATTATCCTTGCCCTAGCCAAAAGGCCAGGGCAAAGGATGTGGTGCAACAGAAGTTGGGGAGGTGAGCGGTGCAAAGTGCCTTACTGTGCACGTGGTGGGAGCCGATTCACCAGTGCGGGTTCGGGCACCCCTGGCATCCTGAACACCAGGGGCACGTTTCACCTCGAGCTTCTAAGCTGCTTCCAGCCTCTCAGCCAGACCAAGCTTCGTACTGTCTATGCCAGGGTCAACCCCCAGTACAAGAGTAGGTACTAGACCAGGCTGTTCCTAAACAACGTAAGGGTTCCATCAGCCCATACGAAGATAGGAATACTCAGCCCAGTTTTTCTCCACTCTCGACCAGGGGCCCGCCACACCCCGGCACGATACTCCACAGGGTGTTTCTCCATTCCACATCTAGGAACCTCTCACGCTCCTAGTGTAAGAACAGGTACTCCACCCTGTGTTTCTCTACCGCGGATACTACACCAGGCCATTCCCTTATACATCGTAGGGGGACAATTACCCCCACGACGCAGGGATAGGCGGCCCGGTGATTCTCCACTGATAAGAACAGATACTACACTTGATCTTAGCCAAAAGGCCGAGAAGCGAACACACTGCTACTGTACGATATAACTATTATTAATTGCTAGAGGCAGTCTCAAACTAACTGCATGGGACTTTGAGTTACAGGGCCAGCGCAATTGTGATACAGTGTTTGGAGACCTGTGGCATCGCTGCATACCTTAAGAGCTTCTCCTGAAGAGGAGACACTGCTTGCACCACCGGGGGGGGGGGATGGGTACAGGGCTGTCCGTCACCAGTTCCCGCCCCTAAATTATGCAATTTGCCGCTCTGTGAATAGGGGACGGGGCTTAATATGCAAAATTGTGTCATTAAGCCCCGCACCCTCCTCAAGAGATCCAGAACCCCAGCCTGCTTCACTAGGAAGCGGACGAGATGTGGGAGATCTTGCCACTCATCCATGAGTGCGGGGTCTGCCCGAAAAATCAGGGGTCTCACGCAACTTGCAGGAGAGTAGGCAATTATGACCTGTGGTCCTTTGTAATCATTACCTGTGGGCCTGTATAATACCTTTGACCCTCTGGGGTTACTATATTCAGGTCTGATGCAAGCTACTATACAGCATATCACATTTTTACAAATGCATTTCCCTTTCTGTGAATAATCTGCAGCTTGAGCTATTTTGGTCACGGAAGCCAGTGCCACGCGTTCCCGAAAAGTCATCCCAATTTCAAAGTGGCTCAGACATCCTCATGCAGCCATGCTGCCATAATTATATGCAACTAGGGCAGTTCAGCATTTTTATGACCCTCACCGTGCATCTTATTTGCTTTATTAAAATGCATAAATGGGTTTTTATATGCTTTTTGTGCCTCATTAACCCAGGTGCTTCCATGTTTTGTCCGCTACGGTATCTGTAGTTTTATAGCGGAGCTTTACTTCAGTTTCAGACAAAGGCATTCAATTCAGCAGTCAGCTGTTTCTCCAAGGTTTCAGCCATTTTCTGCACTGCACTGCACTGTTATTTTATTTATTTCTCACATTATAACGTCAGTATTCTGCTTCTGGGAAACAGAAGAATAGGGGGAGCACACTGTGCTTATCTACAAAATTGCGCAAACAATAGAAAATAACTATACTGCATAGATAGATAAATCCTGTAATGTTTCAGCTGTCTTATTTTAGCCGTAAGCAATTCAGCATTTTCACAGATGTTAAACTTTTATTTAATATTTACAACTCAAGCGGCAATCTGCTCCGGTGACAAATCTATTTGGAAAGCCAGCTTAAAGTAGAAATCCCACTTAGAAGGTTTTTCTCAGAATATAATTTCTCTATGTACTCACTGTACATCCCCAGAAAAAAGGTAAAATGTATGCTAGAACCTATGGCAACTTTTCTGGTTTATTTGAATTCATCAAGAGTTTAAATCATGTAGTGCTTGCAGTGTTAGACTGGGGCATGACGGCCTACCGGGGAATGCAGTGGTAGGATTCCATGCTTAGGGGTGTGGCCAGCCACCGCATAGGCTTGGCCAACCATTACAGAGTGCATAGTCCGAGCCCCTTAACAGATTAATAACAGCAATGCACTGTTGAAAATACATCTTAGTCCCCTGCAGTATAATGTAATGTATGTATAGTTCAAGTGCACAGTCTGGAATATGATCCCTATAGAGGGGATGGGTCCCTTGGGCAGTAGTCTCACCAGGGGTTTCTCCTGTTGTCCTATGAGCCAGTCCAACCCTGAGTGCTTGTCCTGTTTCTATAATTTAGCAAAACTTTATTGAATATTAAAATGATTGTATATAGCAAGCAATCATCTATTTTCTACATTCTTTGCACCAGTTTCAAGTAAAACCTATGTGCACAGAATGTCCCCTAATGTACGATCAGCCAGTGACACAGTTGGCAACAATGCCAGGTGTTTTTTTTTTGAACATTTGTTTATGCACAGTTTTTGGATGTCTCCTAGCCCTGTCATGGTAGTGGTAACTGGCACCCTGAACCTGGTAGAGGAGAATCTGACCAGGGATAGGTTTATGTGCCTCACCGAAACTGAAGGTAATTGCAACAGTTACACTTGTCCGAACGAACATCACTATCTGAGTTCCATTTATGAAGCAGTGAAGACAGGGCCGTAACTTCGGGTGTGTGATCAGTGCCGTTCCCCAGGCACAGGGCCTGCACCAACGGCACCCTGCAGCCTGTACTTCCTGGAGCCAAAGGCCACACCTCCTTAGAGTGACATTATGATGTCACGTATTCAAGGGGCGGGGCAGCAAGGGTTCACTGCCACCCTGTTCCGGAGTAAAGAGTATATTTACTGGCAAATCTACTTTGTGCCATTTATTAAAGAGTTAACGATGAAGAAATCAGAGTTTTATCCAGTCTTAACCCATTTACTGGCACCTCTGTTGTCCCTATATAGTCCGCTATGGGGATGGCAGCATCTGGCAATGGCAGTTTACCAAGCAGCAGAAAGCAAAGAGCTTTGTCTGTAGGTAATTCCTACCTGAGATGCTGTCACCTATACTAGGCAATGGGAACCCATGAAGATGGAGAGGCAAAGTAGACTACTGCTGTATGTGCACGCATGGATGATGGCCACACATTATTAGGCTGCTGGTGAAACTCACCAAGAAGGGATTTAAAAAGAGCTCTTGTCAATTTGCAAGGGTACATCATTATATATTACTGCAACATACAGCAGTACATACAGTAATGGTAAATACCGCATGGTCTTGTTGAATAGACCTCTGTATGACATCTGAAGGGCTCAGTGAAAGAGAGGAACATGCCACGTCTACATGGATTTTGAATTTCTGCTGCCATCAAGTAGCTTCTGCCATCTAGTTTCTAACATAGTGGCATGTGCCGATTTCTCACCAGCAGCAATATACATATCCCTGCTATTATTTTTCAAGACATATCTAGTTATAAAGGGCCACTTATGGCATATACCTCTTTTCCATTGAGCCCCTCAATTGTTAGCTTTGTGGTGCTAATGTGCAACCTGTTTATAGTTATACTTTGGAGCTAAGCAACGGCACCCACAACCATGAACAAAGGGTTCTACTGGACATGGATTTCGGGAGTGGTATTGTATAATAGACAGTGTCTAGTTAGACAATCAATAGATAGACACCACATGTTAGACCAGGGGTGGCCAATTATTTCAGCTGGGGGGCCGCTTAACACTTCCAGCGAATATTCGAGGGCCACACACAAAATATTTAAAAAGAGTCCCCTTTTTTACACATTAAGGCAGACAGCGTCCCCTTTTTACACATTCCGGCAGACAGCGTCCCCCTTTTTACACATTACGGCAGACAGCGTGCCCTTTTTTACACATTACGGCAGACAGCGTCCCCTTTTAACACATTACGGCAGACAGTCCCCCTTTTTTACACATTACGGCAGACAGCGTCCCCTTTTTACACATTACGGCAGACAGCGTCCCCCTTTTTACACATTACGGCAGACAGCGTGCCCTTTTTTACAGATTACGGCAGACAGCGTCCCCTTTTTACACATTACGGCAGACAGCGTCCTCCTTTTTTACACATTACGGCAGACAGCGTCCCCCTTTTTTACACATTACGGCAGACAGCGTCCCCTTTTTTACACATTACACCAGACAGCGTCCCGTTTTTACACATCAGCTTAAGCTCTGATCCAGGCGCTGGCTGGACAGGGGGTTTACCTGTTTTTCACACTGGCAGACGATCCCCGCTGTCCGATGATCCGCGCTGCTGCCCGGAGTCACTGCTGCTGTGGCCTCTGCCTGCTCCCGCTCGCTGCCCGCCGCTCCTGCTCACTGGCCGCCCCCTCCCCCCCTTCTCCCCATGCCGCCCAGCGCATAACAACAGAGGAAATCCCAATCAGCTGACCCTGTGACGTGACCGGGATTTCCTCAGCGGCGTCGCATCTGGGAGCAGTGTAGCGCAATGACAAGCAGCTCAGCCTGTTGGGCCGCTTGTCATTGCACTCTGATGGGGCACAGCGGGCTAGGCAGGATCGGTCCGCGGGCCTGGCCCGAGGGCGGTATGTTGCCCACCCCTATGTTAGACAGTCAAAAGATCGATAGGGTCAAAATGTAGACATAAAATAAGTAGACAGTACAAAAGGTTGACAGGTTCAAAAGGTCGACATTAAATTTTTTTGGGTTTGTATGGATAGTTTTGTCATCTGGGACCCTCAATTGTAGAAAGGCATCCCATCGCGGGGCTTGCTGCGCTCGCCACAAGGTTTATGACCGACTCTATGCTGACATGGATAAAAAAGGTATGAAAAAGTCTAAAAACATGTAAAATTTAAAAAAAAAACGGTCTACCTTTTTTATGTCGACCACTTTCATGTGAACCTTTTGACCCTGTCTACCTTTTGTGTCTACCTTTTTCATGTCGACCTTTTGACCCTGTTGACTGTTTGACCCTGTCGACCTAATATCTGTCTAATGCTGGCCATACACTTGCGCATGCGATGCGATATCGGGCCCGATTTTCCTTGAAGCTCACATTGCGATAAATCGCTTCGAAAGTGCTTTTTTTGTGCATTCGATGCACATACAATCTTGCGATTTATCAGATACCCCTTGCGACCAGAAATCGGGTGACCAGAAATGGGTGGAGGGGAGTGTCCAGGAAGTGAGCTAAATACCTCACAGATTGCACATCGCAGTGCGATAAATCGAATGTGGTAAAAACAGCATGCAATCGCGCTTGCGATACGATAAATATTAAGTGCAGCACATAAGATCTTGAGACACGAAATTTGACTGGCGTGCCCGCGCACCGCGTTGCATGGTACATAAGATGTGCATACAATCCTGCGACTTATCACACAGATGCGTTCGAAATCGTAGGATTGTACCAGACATCTCACAAGTGTATGGTGACTATCTATTGACTGTCTAACTAGACCAGTGATGGCTAATCTTGACACTCCAGCTGTTGTTGAACTACACATCCCAGCATGCCCTGCATCAGTTTTAGCATGGCCAAATAACAAAACTGTAGCAGGGCATGCTGGGATATGTAGTTCAACAACAGCTGGAGTGTCAAAGTTAGCCATCACTGAACTAGATACTGTCTATCTATCATCCGGATACCATGGATTTCCATGTCATTACGAAGGGAATTCTACTGAGCATCACTGCGGCAGCACTTGTACCTGCAAAGTTCCTGTTACCGTATGTTATCCCCAATCTCATAGTGCCCATATATAACAACTTTTTTTTTTCTCATGATGTATTTTTTTTGAAGCATTTATTTATTTTATATTAATGGAGCTGAAAGCTGAAATCTAGGCTTTCAGTTCCACAGCGGATGCAAAGGGTTCTAATGCTTGTGCATGCCCATATCTACTACACAGATTTTTTTTGGGGGGGTAATTGAGTCAGAAAGGAATTTTTTATAAATGCCAATAAAAAATTATCTTAAAGAAAGACACCTATTGTCTCTATATAGTAAAAGTGGTGAGTGGTCTAGTAGCCTATCTGATACAGGGAAGACAGTGTTTGAATTAAGGGCAACTTACAGGCCTACTGTATTTTAGAACCTTTGCATTTTAACCGTAAGAAGTGTCTGTGCTCATCACTGCATATTCGCAGTGTATAAGCCATGTCTTTTCCGTTCTGGTGAAAAGAACACAGTAATAGCTTTCACTACCACTTTACTATTCGGACCCGGTTTACTGTACCTACTGCGCAGACTTAGCCATCAGGCCGTATGTGCACACACTATAGGCTGGCGGGTAAGGATCAGAAGACCCCTCTCCAGAAAAAATGTAGCCTATAGTCAAAGTGGCCAATACCATCTGAAGAAAGCGCATATTTACCTACTCTGCCAGAAGGTGTGGGAGACTCCCAATTTTTCAGTTAGTCCTCTGGACCCCCGGAAAAGATTGTCCAGATCTCCCACATACTGCCTACTTCCTAGTGATTGGCCAGGAAGGGGGAGTTAATACAGGGGATCACCATTCTGTAGAGAGGGGCGGGGCTAAAATGTCGCAATTTGCATCATTTTCACACCATCCCCTCCAACCAGACCAAAGTGGGGTGGGGCCTAATGATGTGGAACTCTTGCACCAGCCCTCGAAGCGGTACACAGCATCTCCTCTACAGGTTTCTCCCAGAGAGGAGATTTTGAAAGTAGACAAGTATGCGTTAGCTCTCTGGCAAAAGCTTTGTAAATTGCTGCAGCTTGCCATTCTAGTTATGCCCTATGTATACTTACCTTACAAATGGGCCTCTTTCTGCTTTTATTTCATACTGTTTATTTGTACTTCTGTTGCTGCAGCTGAATAAAGATTATGAAGTTCCTGACTCTTTTGCTTTATTCTGGAGAATTTACTTGTAGCGCAATGGACTTTGTGCCAGTCTACTGAGCATGTGCAGGTCTCTGGGAACAGGGTGTCCACGTTGTGTTCCCGAAGACATCCCTAATGACACTCCCCCACTACAGTGTAATACTCGCCACTGAGTATATAGAATGGATAGGATCTAGAGATGCGCGTGGAACTCCCGTGTTTTGGTTCTGGTTCTTCATCAAGTGTTATGTTCGGATTCAAATTTCGGTTCAATTTAAAATCAATAAAATAAATCAATAATCATAGAATTATAAATCTCTAAAAAGCTAAAATCATGTAATTTTTGCAATCCAAAATCAAAAATTCAGATTTGATATCCAAATTCTGAACCATGGGAAGACTGTAACCAGGACTCGGGGGATCTGAACTGAGTTTTAGTTTGGTTCAGATCCACAAAATTTGTGTGGATTTGGATTTGTGGAGAACCGAACCGCACATCTCTAATAGGCTCAGAGAATTAGGTTCACTGTAGCAGATGTGGATGTGCTTAATGTTTCTTCCTTCATAGAGAGGTGAAGGCAACCCCAGACACTATAAACATAATGATATCCGTTTACAGTATGTACAGTAGAATACTTCTTCAGCCATTACATGTTGAATCGAATAAAGGTTTTAAACGAGGTTACCATACAAGATTTCTCCACAGATAAGTATCAACAAGTTTGTGTAACACATACTTGCCTACCTGACCCTGAACAGAGCATTTTCTCCCTCATGGAAAGGGTCAGGTAGGAAAGTATGGTGTAACATCAGTGGGGAACGCATCATTTACACATAGCAGATTTGCAATTCAGCATTTTTAAAGTAAACCAGAACTCTCTTAACCTGTAATAAACAAGTTCCTCATTTAACAAATACAGAACAGAGGGGGACATTTACTAAGCAGTGATAAGAGCGGAGAAGTGAGACAGTGGAGAAGTGGCCCCAACAACCAATCAGCAACTCTGTATCATTTTATAGTATGCAAATGATAGATGTTACTTCAGCGCTGATTGGTTGCCATAGGCAACTTCTCCACTGGCTCACTTCTCCGCTCTTATCACTGCTCAGTAAATATCCCCCTTAGTTACTTATATCCCTTTTAGACCGCCAGCTTTTAACACAGGTTATTGCGCATGAGCGCACATAACCCGTGTTGCTCTGCGGTCTGAAAGGGGCCAGATGGAATAATCTAGGTCGAGCGACCCGGTATTCCAACTCGGGTAGCATCAACCCGGCTCGCTGTGCTGTGTGAACGGGAAGCCAGGTCGATGCGACCTGCTTCCAGTTCACTCTGTGTGGACGGGCGGCGCTTGGTGATCATGTGATCTCTAAGCGCCGTCCCCGCCGCGTCACTGCTGACGTCGCCAACCTGGGTTGGGGACAGTGGCGGCGAGGGGCCTGAGGCAGGTTGCACACAGCAAGCACCCGTGTCAGAATCCTGGGTGCGACCTGCCTCAGGCGGTGTGAAAGGGGTATTATTATGACTTCTATTAACCCCCTTAATTGAGCTGAGAATAAAATCCCAATTAGTGCTGGCCAGCCTGTCTCCACTCTCTCTCTCCCGCTTACCTACTGTACATATACCATCTATGTCATAGATATGAACTCACTTCTCAAACTTATTTACCAGGTACCAGTAGATTCTGTATCATATCCCAATGGACAGGATGCTGGCGGTCAGACTACAGACAGCGGCATCCTAACCATCGGAATCTCGACAGCCCCCCAGAAAGTACCCTAACTCTCCCCTGCCCCCTACCGTAACCCCAACCCTCTATTGTGGGTGTTAACCCTAACCCTCCCTGGTGGTGCCTAACCCCATACACTAGAACAATAATGCCCGATTTCATCCAATTTCGGGCATTCGGGACAATATATCGGGTGAAATCGGGCATTTTGGATGTGTTTCCGATCCGATCCGCATTCCCATGAGGGTCGGATCGGCTCCCCTAGATCGTTAGTGCTGCACTCGTGATATGTCGGTTCCCGCAGGCATGGCTGGGATTGTATAAGCTGTATCGCATGCAAAATGTACCAAATCATATGGAATCATATGGAACCATTCTCGGGAAACTCCTGGGAGAGTTCAAAGGAAATCGCCTCAGACGTATCGTTGTAGTGTACGGGGCCCTTAACTCTCCCTTCCCCACTGCCTAAACCTAACCCTCCCCTCTTGGTGCCTTACCCTAACCTACCACTCCGGTACCTAACCATATGCTTCCCGTCCCTGCACCCTAACCCCCTCCCAATGCCTAAACCTAACCTCCCGCCGGAAGAACGTCCTGCCGGAAGAACGATCGAGATTCCGGAAATTAGTATTTTGACGCCGGGATCCCGAGCTACGTTGGCCTTATACCGTCATTCGGGATTGTGGCATTGGTATTTCAACCGCCGGTATCCTGTCCGATGGCATTTTGATTACATCCCATACCAATATACTTCAATGCTAGTATTAGCAAACATTCACAATTTTATATGAAATATTACAGGTGGTGCATATGAATTGGTCCTGGAGTTTGCAGCAGGATTTGTAACGAATGATGCTCCTGTTTCTTTATATTCTACATAATGTATCAGTGTGGGTGTTTGTTTGGCTCCTTTACTCTGGATAAATGGTACTTATATAGATGCAGCTGTACCCATCTGATGCCAGTTCATGTTGGTTTGGTTTACTTTATATTTAACTCCAAGGTCTAAATTGTTTTAAGCAGTACTTTATCACGCTCCATTATATCTTTCTCCAAGGCTTAGTACATAGACTACACTGTCTGTGACTGTTAGGTGGGAAACTTTAATGATAATATGTATTCTCTATGGTGTAGAGCACCCATGGGGAAACTTCAGCCCTCCAGCAGGTTTTGTTGACCTACACATACCAGCATGCCTTGCTACAGTTTTGCAATTTGGCCATGCTAAAACTGTTGCAGGGCATGCTGGGATGTGTAGTTCAACCAGGGCTGCCAAGAGAAATCCTGGGCCCCGGTACAACAACTTCCTGGAGCCCCCTGACCCCACTGGAGGGGCTGTGACCACAGCATGGCCACTCCTCTTTGGGGGCGTGTCTAGCACATCAGTAGCACCCACTCACAGGAGCATGGCATGCCTCCCAGCCAGGGCAGTAGAGAGCCTGGCTGGGCCCCGGTACTTTTAAGGGGGGCATGGTCTAATCAAAGGAGGCGTGGCCCCTCCAACAGACCTGGGCACAGGTAATTTGTACCCTATCCCCCCCTCTCTCGACGCCACAGAGTTCAACAACAGCTGGAGGGCCGAAGGTTCTCCATCCCTGGTGTTGAGGTATTGGGTGGAAGGTACTAAGCATTGCATCCACGCTGCAGTATATCCCGCCTCTTATCAGGAACAAACCAGCATAAATAACGCCAGTATGCACCTAGAAATGCGATTAAAATCACAAAGGAGAGAGAGCTGTCATTTGCGATAAGAGGACTTCCAGGTTTAGGACCCGAGAGTCCTATCTGTGCAAGCGCATAGTGACGCGGCGGCCGCATGGGGTGCTGAGAGGGATCCGATTGGACCCTTCTCAGAGGGAATTGTGTGGAAAAGGATCAGAATAGAAAGCGCTGTCCAAATATATAAGGGTATTATTTATTAAAAGGAAATTAAATATATAGCACAAAGTTACAATTAAATTGCATTAATACCTGCACAGTTAAGCAGAAGACATCATAAAACATTTTAAAATATATAAAAGCACAAGTAACGTGTTAGTAAATACGAGAAGCAGAAATAAAGCAGTCTTTTTCAATATTAATGTGATTCCTTAATTTACGCAGCAGCATATAATTTTGCACAGTCTAAACTTGTAGCATGCAGTTAGTATAGATGAATGTCACACAATTTACACTGCTCCGTGTGTTTACAGCCACAGCATTACTGAGCCTTCATACACACAGCCTTTAAGGGAAATTATAACAGTTTCTCACCCACTTCTGTTTATAGCATTGGCAGAATATTTGTAAGATCCGCTTTAATAGAAAGCATCGTCCCTCTGTATTATGCTTAGCACTGCATCTGATATCCACTAAACGGTATTCATCTGGCTGGAATAATATGTGGGACACACTTTGGTTAGCTTCGGTTTTTCAAATCCGTATAGTAGATGAAATCGTCTCACCAGGCTGTTCAAGCGGATCCCTCCGGCTCAGGTTCTTCGTTACCCTTGGAACCAGTATGTAAAAGCCGGTCCGCTGTGTCGTGCTGCTTCCACCTATGTCACTCGGCAAAGTGGGGGTGGGGGGGTGCCTTAACGCGTTTCTCAGCCAATACACACTGGCTGTTTCATCAGAAGCGGCTACCCATTGTTAGGGACTGCTCTTTATTCCAAACTCACACCAATCAGCTATAATCCTATTTCTGCAGCTGGGTACACTGGTATTCCACAGGGAATAACATAGGGGTGTAGAGTTGGATCTTGATCCGAGGCACCAACAGGCTAAAGCTTTGACTGTTCCCAAGATGCAGTGCACCACCTCCTCTGTATCCCCGCCTCTAGGCACTGGAGCTCAGTTTGTTAGTTGGTGTCTGCAGTGCACGTTAGGCAGCCCTGAAAAGAGCTTTTCTGAGAAAAAAGAAGACTTCAAGGGCCGCAGCATAGGACACTTGGTGCTATATGTCATACTGACATATCGTGCTGCAGCTCCCTCACCTCCCCCAGCGGCGCTGTATACTCCCGCGCCCTGGTTGCCGGGTACTTACAGCGGAGGACACACATACCGCCGCTGCTCTCCTAGATCGCGCGGCCGCACGATAGGGAGGAGGTAAGAGGGCCCCCCCGGTGGGACCCACCGCAATCGCGATCCGGTCGCGGTCTCCGGAGACGGACAGCGCTACTGGTGTGGACACTGTGGCCATGCAGGTACCCCACTATATCCACCAGGGCAAGGCGCACAGGTCGGATTTAATAAAATCCATTTAGTACAGGCTCCATAGTACCCGGTGGTGAAGTCTAGCAGAGGGGATAAGGCGCTGACCTGCAGCCCCTCCCCCAGCCCCAGGCGCCATCTACAGCAGATGTTCCTGCCCTGGAGCTGCATCTCTCTCTCTCCCTCACTCCCTGTCAGCGTTTGGGTGCCATTACACAGAGCTGCGCTGATTCTGGGACTGCTGGGCACTGTCTCCTCTGTAAAGCCGCCTGCATCATCAGCGCTGTGCATTTACAGGACACTTAAGTATTCTACATGTCGTTTACACAGTGTTAGTTAAGAACAAGTGCATAACTACAGGAATATTTAGTACAAGTATTCTGTGATATACATCCAGTATTTACTGTGCATTGTTATATCTGTATACATACATAGCTTTACGTAGTATTGCTAGTCCAGTGCAGTTTTATTGTTGTTTATAATAAATCTGCATTGTACATGTGACTGTGTGTGCCAATAGCTGCTGTGTGGTTCCTATTCCGTGTATCTCGCACATATTGCTATGCCTATATTCTGTACCCTGACGGGGGCTAAGTGCATCAGGGTCCTATATATATATAGTGTTTCACAGGATATACTGTTTGGTATTTTTCTCTGTGTATTTCAGTCACCGTATACCACTTAAATACTCTGTTTGTGATCTGCATTGCATTCACACTCCACAGGGTTTTTTTGTCAGGTACTGTGTCTGGCTATATTGTACTGTTACGCCCTAGGGCTACATATTGTCCCTATTGTAAATCCACCATGGGTGGATTCTCTGTCAACAGCAGTTAAATCAGTCTTTGGTTAAACAAAAGCCTGACTCTCGCCCTCCTAGGACCAAAGGGTCATCTAAGTGGGCCATTTCTTCCTCACAGTCCACGCATGTTTCGGATACTTCATCCAATGAAGATGGCATATATACTGACCCATCAGACACTGATGCAGATGCTTCTGATGGGGAATCTACAACACGGGTGGATGTTCCCCACCTCTTGGAGGCTATCAAACTGATTCTTCAGATTGATGATGAACCTGAACCTGCAGATACGTCTAAGAAACCTGATAAGTTCAAACGTCAGAAGGTTATTAAATTAGTTTTGCCACATTCTCACCATTTAGTTGACATACGTCAGGAATCCTGGGAGTCTCCAGGAAAGACATTCTCCCTGTCTAAAAAGATGCTAGCTCGTTATCCCCTCGCTGCAGAGTTAAGTAAAAATTGGGAAACACCGCCGTCGGTGGACTTATATTGCTCGTCTTGTGGTGTCTTCTACTCTGCCTGTCACTACCGTCACCTCGCTGGAGGAACCGACGGATAAGTGTGTGGAGGCTTGCTTGAAGTCTATTAACACTCTTGCAGGTGCTGTACATAGACCTACTATAGCAGCTTCTTGGGCTGCAAAAGCTATTGAAGCCTGGGTTCAAGAAGTTGAAGCAGAGCTACCTCTGAATTTTTCTGATAATGCCAGACAGTATATAACCACAGCCTCTCATTACATTCAGAAGACGGCCTCTGATGCCAGTGTGCTATCAGCCAAAGCATCTACTACGTCCATTCTGGCTCGCAGAATTCTGTGGTTGCAGTCCTGGTCTGTGAATCTGGTCTCCAAAAAGACCTTGGAGGAGATCCCTTTTAAGGGAAACATCCTTTTTGGGGAAGATCTGAACAAGATTGTTGCTGACTTAGCGTCTGCTAAAACTGCATGTCTGCCGAGTACTAATCCTTCGCTGCGAAGGCTAAGAGTACCACCTTTCGTTCCTTTAGACCTCCAAGTAAAGCAAAGGGTCAGGCGTACCAAAAACAGGTTCGCATTTCCAAAACCTCTAAGCCTAAACCTAAACGTTCATGGGCTGCCCGTCAGCCTGCTTCCAAACCAGACAAGCCTGCTGCATGACGGGGAGGGCCTCCCCCTGGGGGACCCCAGGGTGGGAGGCGACTTCTGTGGTTCACCAAGGTATGGTTACAGACCACTTCAGATGCCTGGGATACGCTATCTCTTTCAAGAAACGTCCCCCTCGCCAGTTTTGCTCGACAAATATCCCTTCTGATCCGTTGAAAGCAAATACTCTACATTTGGTGGTACAATCCCTCCTGGACACAGGAGTGATAGTGCCAGTGCCTCTGTCTCAGAGAGGCAGTGGGTACTATTCAACGCTGTTCCTAGTTCCGAAACCAAATGGATCCTCCCGGCCCATTCTCAACCTCAAGTCTTTGAACAAATTTGTGAAGGTTTCCAAATTCTGTATGGAAACTCTTCGCTCTGTTGTTCTGACCTTGGAGCCCAAGGACTATATGGTATCCCTGGACATACAGGATGCTTACCTACCTTTACCTATTGCCATGTCACATCAGCAATATCTGCGGTTTGCTATTGGCAACCTACATGATCAATTCCAGGCCTTGCCTTTTGGACTAACTACGGCTCCGCGAATCTTCACCAAGGTCATGGCGGTCATGACGGTCCTTCTCCGCCGTCAGGGTATCAGGATCCTGTCCTATCTGGACGACTTGTTGATCATGGCGAACTCCCCAGAGGTTCTCCTCCGTCATCTGGAACTGATGGTCCAATTCCTTCAAACCCATGGGTGGCTCATCAACTGGAAGAAATCCTCACTGGTCCCTGCTCAGAGCATGGTGCACCTGGGGGCGTTACTGGATACACACAATCAATGGTTGTTCTTGTCTCCGGAGAAGGTCCTGAAACTTCAGGACATTATAGGATGCTTCCTATCTCGCCCGCGTGTGTCGATACAGCCGGCGATGTAAGTACTAGGCCTCATGGTGTCAGCTTTCGACATGGTAGAGTACACTCAATTTCATTCTCGCCCTCTGCAGAGGTTAATCCTTTCCAAGTGGGACGGCCTGCCTCACCGGATCAGGACTCACTTGATTTCCTTGACTCTGGAAGTTCATCTGTCTCTGAGCTGGTGGCTCCAGGACCAATGATTGAGCAGGCGTCGTCCCATCTGGATCTGCAACTGGGTCCTCCTAACGACGGATGCCAGTCTGCGGGGTTGGGGCGCGGTGTTGAAGCAACACTCTCTTCAGGGTCGGTAGACCAGGGAGGGATCTCTCCTTCCGATAAACATTCTGGAGTTGCGGGCAGTGTTCAATGCTCTGAAACTGGCCCTGCCTCTGGTGCACAGGCCTGTTCAAGTACAGTCAGACAATGCCACCATAGTGGCATACATAAATCATCAAGGCGGCACTCGAAGCCGCATGGCAATGATGGAAGTGTCAAAGATTCTTCTATGGGTGGAACGCCATCTGCCAGCCATATCGGCAGTGTTCATTCCAGGGGTCCTCAACTGGGAAGCGGACTTCCTCAGTCGTCAGGACGTACACGCCGGAGAGTGGAGCCTTCATCCAGAAGTCTTATTACTCCTAGTGGACAAGTGGGGCCTACCAGATGTAGACCTGATGGCGTCTCGACACAATCACAAGGTTCCGGTCTTCAGAGCAAGGACAAGGGATCCTCAAGCAGCATTGGTGGATGCGCTGGCAATTCCATGGAACTTTCAGCTGCCATACGTGATTCCTCTGGTGTCACTCCTGCCCAGGGTAATAAGTAAGTTCAAGCGAGAAGGAGGATTACTACTTCTAATCACTCCAGCGTGGCCCAGACGGCATTGGTTCTCAGATCTGCAGGGTCTCTCGATAGAACGTCCTCTTCTACTTCTGCAACGCCCAGACCTCCTCGTTCAGGGCCCTAGTGTCTACCAGGATCTGGCTTTGAGGCATGGCTCTTGAAGCTTCCGTTCTGAGGGCCAAAGGATTTTCTGAGGCGGTCATTCAAACTATGTTGAAAGCCCGTAAACCGGCTTCAGCTCAGATTTATTATAGGGTCTGGAATTCTTACTTCACCTGGTGTGCGGCTAGGAATTATGATGCATACAAGTTCAGTACTGCCAAACTTTAGCTTTTCTGCAACAGGGCCTGGATTTAGGCCTTCGTCTGGTCTCCCTCAAGGTTCATATTTCAGCCTTGTCGGTATGGTTTCAGCGAAAAATTGAGGCTCTGTCTGACGTTCATACTTTCACTGAGGGCGTTTTACGGATTCAAACTCCCTATGTCCCTACTGTGGCTCCTTGGGATTTGTCGGTTGTTCTGAATGCCCTACAAGAGTCTCCGTTTGAACCTCTTGAGTCTGTGGACCTTAAATGGCTTACACTTAAGGTCTAATTTTTGCTAGCTGTTGCTTCTGCTAGAAGGGTTTCAGACTTGGGTGCCTTATCCTGTCGGTCACCCTTTCTGATTTTTCACCGTGACCGTGCTGTTCTTAGAACTCGCACTGGTTATCTGCCTAAGGTGGTGTCGTCTTTCCACCTTAACCAAGAGATTGTGGTTCCGGCCTTTATCACTCCTGGTTTGTCCTCCAAAAAACAGTTTTTGGATGTGGTACAGGCTCTCCGTATATATGTGAAGAGAAGCGCCTCTCTTAGGAGATCTGATTCTCTCTGTGTCCTTTTTTGGTTTTCACAAACGTGGCTGTCCTGCGAATAAGCAGACCTTAGACAAATGGATTAGAATGGTGATTGCACAAGCTTATGTACAGGCTGGACTTCCAGCTCCTGCTACTATGAAGGCCCATTCTACTCGGTCTGTTGGACCTTCTTGGGCGGCCCGCCCTGGCGCGTCCCTAGAACAATTGTGCAAGGCGGCTACGTGGTCCTCAGTGAACACGTTCATCAGGTTTTATGCCTTTGATACTTCCGCCTCCCAGGATGTTTCCTTTGGACACCGGGTTCTTGTGCCCGCTACAGTGCGTCCCCTCCCATGAGGAACTGCTTTAAGACATCCCCGATGTTATTCCCTGTGAAATACCAGTGTACCCCGCAGCAGAAAAGGAGATTTATGGTAAGACTTACCATTGTTAACTCTCTTTCTGGGAGGTACACTGGTTTCCACAAGGCGCCCACCATGACGCAATGGTACCTTCTCCTGTCGTGAGAATGTGGTTATTTGTGGCTACCAACTACTGTCGTCTCTTTTACCCGCTACTGCATTGGACTGGTTAACAAAACTGAGCTCCAGTGCCTGGAGGCGGGGATATAGAGGAGGCGGTGCAGTGCATCCTGGGAACAGTCAAAGCTTTAGCTTGTTGGTGCCTCAGATCAAGATCCAACTCTACACACCGATGTTATTCCCTGTGGAATCCAGTGTACCTCGCAGAAAGATATAACAATGGTAAATCTTATAATAAATCTCCTTTTTAACCCTTTTAATCCCAAGGACCGGGTAACGTGGCTGGAGTCCGTTTGATGGACTAATTAACTTGCTTCATCATAAGTCCTCTCAACTCCCAATGTAGTCTGTCATAATATCATTAAAATAAATAAAATATAATATATTGCTATATACACTAATACAATTCATCTTTATATTCCTTTCACAGTTTGTATAATTACATAAATGCAATTATAAACTTTTATAATTATATACCTATTGGTGCAAAAAAATAAGGGGAACTAATATTTGATGTAATGTGAATAAGGGGAACTACTGTGTGTTGTAACCTGAATAAGAGGCACTACTGTGTGATGTAATGTGAATAAGGGGCAATACTACAGGTATGTGGTGTAATATGAATCAGGGGCACTATGGGGGTCATTCCGGGTTGATCGCTCGCTAGCAGTTTTTAGCAGTTGTGCAAACGCCCTCTGGGAGTGTATTTTAGCTTAGCAGAAGTGCGAACGAAAGGATCGCAGAGCAGCTACAAAAAAATTGTGCAGTTTTAGAGTAGCTCCAAACCTACTCAGCGCTTGCGATCACTTCAGACCATTCAGTTCCGGATTTGACATCACAAACATGCCCTGCATTCGCCCAGCCACGCCTGCGTTTTTCCTGGCACACCTGGGTTTTTTCGAGCACTCTCTGAAAACGGTCAGTTGACACCCAGAAATGCCCCTTTCCTGTCAATCACTCCGCGGCTGCCATTGCGACTGAAAAGCTTCGCTAGACCTTGTGTAAAAATACAACGGCCGTTCTGAAAGTACATTGTGCGTGCGCACTGCGCCGCATACACATGCGCAGTAGTGCCGTTTTTTTACTTAATCGCAGCGAACATTTTCAGCTAGCGATCAACTCAGAATGACCCCCAATGTGCGGTGTAATGTGAAGATTGATCTACAATGTCACATAATTTGAATTGTCAGTGGCGCACCCAGGGGGGGTTTCCGGGCACCCAGAAACCCCCCTCCAGCCAAAAAAAATAATATTTTTTTTTTTTTTTTTTTAGCTGCATGAGTATTATTAATGGCTGTCTAGTGTCCTCTGCAGTCTGCTGTCTTCCTGGTGGCCCTTGTAAGTGCTTAATAAAAGTTTACTTTATTTCAATTATAGTACATATATATCCATGTGCATACATATATACACATGTATATACATACATACATACATATAAACACACACACACACACACACACACACACACACACACATATGATATATATACATGCGTATATACGTGTACTGTATGTATATATATATATATATATATATATATATATATAGAAAAAGGCAGGGGTCCGGCACAGCCACTTAATAATAATAGTACACTGGGTGCCCTCACAGAGAAAAGTACAAACAGCGCAAATGGTGCGGATATCCTGACGAAAATGCCACATTAAAATAGGGCATTGAAACGTTGAATCTACGTCTCATCTGATTTCTGAATCATTGGAGTGCCGCACCATTTGCGTTGTTTATATATATATATATATATATATATATGCATGTTTAATATGCTATGTGTATATGTATATATGTATTATATGTATGTATATATATATATATATATATATATATATATGTGTGTATGTGTATATATACAGCATATATATGTGTGTGTAGATAGATAGATAGATAGATAGATAGATAGATAGATAGATAGATATATGCATACCTCCCAACTCTCCCGATTTTCGCGGGACAGTCCCATTTTTTGAGGACTGTCCCGCTGTCCCACCCGCGGGCCGCAGTGTCCTGCGGTGGGGGGTGGCAGTTGGGAGGCTCTGTCTCTCACTGCCCTGCTTAGCAGAGCAGCGGTGAATAGACGGAGGGAGAGGGGGCATGCCAGCGGCTCACAGAGCGCTGGGCATGCCCCCTTAGTGACGAAAATAGGGGCGTGGCTCGCGATCGCGGGTCCTTCGCGAAGCCACACCCCTTTTCTTAGGCCACACTCCTTCCAGATATGAAAAGTTGGGAGGTATGTATATATACACACAGACACACTAGTTTTACGGACCCAGCATATACTCGGTCACCTCAGTCCCCTCCCCCGTGCTTGGCTCCACCCAGTTCTGGAAACCCCCCCATGCAAATCCTGCGTTTGCCACTGATTGTGGGTACTAATGTGTGACCACACCCATCCTTGTAAGATCACACCCCTTTTTTGCAACCAGCTTAAATTAAGGAATCACATTAATATTGAAAAAGACTACTTTATTACTGCATCTCACATTTACTAACAAGTTACTGTACTTGTGCTTTTATGTATTTTAAATGCTTTATGATGTCTATCGCTTAACTGCGTAGGTATTAATGCGGTTTAAGCGTAATTTTGTGCTATATATTTAATTTCCTTTGAATAAATAATACCCTTATATCTTTGGACAGCGTTTTCTATTTTGGTCCTTTTTTTGTTTATTACTGAGGGTCAGCGCCTTAATTTTGAAAGCAGCAAGCCATATTATAGGGTTAATTTTGATCTAATAGGTGCAGCAACTGACACACACTCCAACTAAGCGCTTTCCTAATTGGTTATTCGTTTTGGTTAAAAGCCCATAGGCTCCTATTGGGTAACGCCACATAAAGATAGCATTACCCACCGCATCCAAGCTCCGGAATGTATAAAATTATGGAGCATGGTACATATCAGAAATGCGGACAAATTTAGAAAATTATAGTTTTCTGATTTTTAGTCCATTTTCCCTTTAGTACATCCTCCCCATTATGAGGAACAGAGCTGTCCTCTGATGTGTGGCTAGGTCCCGCTTTTCTCTCACACAGGGACCTCCAATGATGATTCTCTGCACAGCTGAGGGGAAGTTCCATACTGTCTCGTAAGCCAGAAGGGCCGATGGTGTGGAGAGCCGGTCACACAGAGAGCCTGGAAGGCCGCGTGCAGCGCAGCTTCTGGCTCCCTGTTTTGCTCTCCCCTCCACCCAAAGTGCCATTCTCAAAGAAAGATGGGGGCGTGCCGCGAGTTCACGCACCCTGACTCATGGTTGACCCCATAAGCAGTGTCTGCACCCCCTTTCACACGCGCCCTCCCTTGGCGGGCACATGTGCACTTAAATGGCAGTGACGAAAAGCAGCCTCAGTTTGTCCCTGCCTGCAGATACCCTTCCCTCAGACTCTCTCTGACTGGCTGCTGCGCTACTTCACTCCAAGGAATCACCACAGCTCTCTCCTGACTGTGTCTCACCCGTCCCCTCTTTCTCTGACAGGGCAAATCACACAGAGCTGTATCACTCTGCACCTCTTTCTCTGACAGAGCAATTTACAGGAGTCACTCAATATGGTTTCACAATATAGTTCCTATAGCCGTTATACAGAGGCATGTGCCCAGTGGCGTCACCACAGGGGTGCGGGGGGTGCAGTGGGTGTGGTGACACAAAAGTGCTGACTCCTCTTCAGTGATAAGAGCAGGGTGCTGCACTGTGACATTATGTGCAGCACCCTGCTCCTGTCACTGTGCATGAGCCGGCAACTGCATTTACACTGGTCCCTGGGGGCAGACCGCATCTCCAGAACCCCCGGAGCAACAAAACTGGGGTCCGGGGCGTGAGGCCACGCCCCCTGCTTGCAAAACCATGCCCCTTCCAGTGGGGCCACACACCCTTTTTGTCAAAGCACGGCTTGGCCGTGCACTTGCTGTGCCCTCCTGCACCAGGTGTCACTGGAATTGTGACGCCACTGTATGAGCCAGTGGCGGACCTAGCGAGCGGTGGGCCCAGGTGCGACAAAATGCTTTGGGCCCCCCATCCCATCCAAGTCCACCCCCTCACCCCTGGACAGGATCTGGTGAGGGGTACCTGCTCAGGGCCAGAGAAATGGATACCTAGCAACAGTGCCGTAACGAGACATTTTAGCACTGTGTGCAAGAAACGGCATCGGAGCCCCACCCCTGCATGTAAAACAGGGGCAGTGCGCGCCGTAGGGGCAGTGCGCGCCGTAGGCGCGCGCAAAAATACATAGTGGCGTGGCTTTGTGGGGAAGGGGTGTGGCCACAAAATAATACCAATTCATAAAACGGTGCACAGTAGTCTCAATTATTCAAATTACGCCGCACAGTAGCACCACTACACCAGGTAGAGACCCTATAACACCTTACGGCGGACAGATTCCTCTTTTTACACATTACAACAGACAGTTTCCCCTTTTTACACATTACGGCAGACAGCGTCCCCCTTTTTACACATAACGGCAGACAGCGTGTACTTTTTACACATAACGGCAGACAGCGTCCCCTTTTTACACATAACGGCAGACAGTGTGCCCTTGTTACACATAGCGGCAGACAGCGTACACTTTTTACACATAACGGCAGACAGCGTGCCCTTGTTAAACATAGCGGCAGACAGAGTACACTTTTTACACATAACGGCAGACAGCGTGCCCTTTTTACACATAACGGTAGACAGCGTCCCCTTTTTACACATTACGGCAGACAGCATCCCCCTTTTTACACATTACGGCAGGCAGATTCCCCCTTTTTACACATTGCGGCAGACAGTGTCCCCTTTTTACACATGACGGCAGACATCGTGCCCTTGTTACACATAGCGGCAGACAGCGTACACTTTTTACATATAACGGCAGACAGCGTGCCCTTGTTAAACATAGCGGAAGACAGCGTATACTTTTTACACATAACGACATACAGCGTGCCCTTTTTACACATAACGGCAGACAGCGTCCCCTTTTTACACATTATGGCAGACAGTGTGCCCTTGAAACACATCACGGCAGACAGATTCCCCTTTTTTACACATCACGTCAGGCAGATTCCCCCTTTTTACACATTGCGTCAGGCAGATTCCCCCTTTTTACACATTGCGGCAGGCAGATTCCCCCTTTTTACACATTGCGGCAAGCAGATTCCCTTTTTACACATTGCGGCAGGCAGATTCCCCCTTTTTACACATTGCGGCAAGCATATTCCCCCTTTTTACACATTGCGGCAGGCAGTCCCCCATTTTTACACATTGCGGCAGGCAGTCCCCCATTTTTACACATTGCGGCAGGCAGTCCCCCTTTTTGTACATGGAAAGAAAGAAAGAAAGAAAGAAAGAAAGTAAGTAAGAAAGAAAGAAAGAAAGAAAGAAAGAAAGAAAGAAAGAAAGAAAGAATGAGAAAAGAAAGAAAGAATGAATGAATTATACTTACCCTCTCCGCTGGCTCAGGCTCCTCGGTGCAGCTTCTGGTCACGATTCCCGGGCAGGAGAGAAGGAGGAGGATGGAGGTGGAGGAGGGAGCCGCAGCAGCGCTGTGTTATTGGTGGAGGCGCTGCTGCTGCTGCCCCTCTGCTTCACTATAGGCTGTTCTCGGAAGACAGCCTATAGTGAAACAGAGGGAAAGCAGCAGCAGCGCCTCAACCAGTAGTAAAATGCTGCTGCGGCTCCCTCCTCCACCTCCCTTCTCCTCCTTCTCCCCCGTACCGCTGCGCTCCTCTCCTCTCTGTCCGGGCGGCTGTGTGCTGCGGGCAGCGGTTGCCAGCAGAACACAGCGGCATGTAATGAGTCAGTTTGACTCATTACATGCTTTGGGCCCCTGGACAGTGGCGGGCCCCAGTGCAACGCACTGGTTGCATTGGCGGTAGTTCCGCCTCTGGCTATGAGCCCTTCTGAGCCCCACTAGTCTCCTTGGGGGGGATGTACTATCAGTGATCGCTGGTCATCGCAACAATGCTAATCGCATATCTACTTACATATGCGATTAGTATCGCAATGCGATGCCAGGGGCGCCCTGCAATCCCTGATGGTCCGGAGGAGAGGGTTTGCGACTGCCTCCATCACCTCCCAGCACCGAGAGGTGACATGTGCTGGGAGTCCCTGGGCTCCTCCTCCTCCTGCAGCCGGAAAGAGACAAGGCTGTGATGCAAGAGAGGAGGCGGTGGATCCTGGAGCAGAAGAAGCAGGCTGCCAGGACAGAGGTGAAAGGGGTCGGCGTGAGCGGCGAGTGTGACGGGTTGCGGAAAGAAGCCCATAGGCATCTATAAGGTATCGCCATAAAAAGACGTCGATACCCTCAGCGGCTATATGTGGGCGGTCGGATCTTAGTACATTTGAAAATGTGGTAAAATCCCCGAAAACGAGGGTTTTACTGCATTTTCCCTTTGTACATCCCGCCCCTTGTGCCAGCACTGTTAAGTGATGCCCCAGCTCTGGGGTATCACACATGCTGTGTGTGTGTGTGTGTGTGTGTGTGTGTGTGTGTGTGTGTGTGTGTGTGTGTGTGTGTGTGTGTGTGATATCAAGGAGAGGGACCCTCAGACAGTGGTCCAATCACAGACTGCACCCTATATAATGGCAGGCGAATCAGACATTGCTGTGATCTTACCTGTCCGTGAAGTGTGCTTCAGTGTGACTGGGGACATCCGATCATGTCTGGAGTTGTGGTGGCCGGGTTTCTGTTAGAATATAACAGCATGTAAATTAAACCCAAAATAATTTCACATTCAAATCAATAACTGATTATATTTTTAAACTATATTTATCGCTATTACCATTTGTTTTTAAGGTGTGTTTGACAAGTAATTAAATCATCCATTCCTGCTCATCTGGGATTTCCACAGTTTGCACGTAGATAGGATAGAACAACTTATGGCCAATCGGGTGATTAGTATGTTCACAGAAGCACATTGTATTTCAGGAGCTTAGTGTGTTGTTGATCTGTAGGAAGCAGCTACCTGCCCACTTGTGCAGATGTACTAACCCTTGATGAGAGATAAAGTGGAGAGAAATAAAGTACAGCCAATCAGCTCCTATCTGCCATGTTACAGGCTGTGTTTGAAAAATGACAGGAGCTGACTGGTTGGTACTTGATCTCTCTCTACTTTATCACTCCCCAAGGCTTAGTACAGCTGACCAACATAGCACTGGACTACAGAGAGCATGAAGGACAAACTAAGAAATAAGAAGTGGAAGAAACAGGGCACTCCAATAGCACATATATGAGCAGGGCCGTCTTAACAGCAGTGTAGGCCCCTGTGCACAGCAATACACCAGGCCCCCTACCCATCCTCCAGCGGTGGTAGTGGGGGGTGCTATCAGCGGTAGCTTTGATGTCCCACGGCCGGTAGGGGGTGTTCTATCTTCCGCTCAGCTATCAGCCTATATATTCCTGGGGCCCTTGGGCAAGAGCCCATTGAGCCCATACGAAAAGACGGCACTGTATATGAGGAACATTTGTAAGCAGTAACTACCAAGGGCGCAGCTGCTATTGGGCCCAGGCTGCTTCCAGGGCCCACAGCTCCCCCTGCACCCAGTCATGGGCCTGCCACTTCCCCTTAAACCCCGTACATGGGAAAATGCCCGTCGTTAATAGCAACCCCCCCTCCCTCCACCGCTCTCCCAGGCTGCAGTCACGTGGAGGGTGTAGCAAGGGGGGAGAGGGCCCTACCTGGCCAGCTTCTAGTCAGACAGCAGAGCAGTGCCATGATGCATGGGTATTTAGGGGGCAGGGCAAAATGCTGTGAAGTACCCGCTCCAATCAGAGACCTCTGCTGTAGTCAGGTAGTGTATCTCCTGCTCCCTCCCCCTCTCTTTCTCTCCCTGTCTCTCTTTCTCCCCCCGACATTGTCTGTCTCTCTCTCCCTCTCTTCATCTCTCTCTTCTGACACTCAGACTCTCTCTCTCTGCCGGACACTCTCTCTCCCTCAGACACTGTCTCTTTCTCCCTGACACTCTGACCCTCTCTCTCCCTGACACTCTGACTCTCTCTCTGACAATGTCTCTCCCTCTCTTCCTTCATCTCTCACTTCCTGACACTCAGACTCTCTCTCTCCCTCTTTCTGACAATGTCTCGCTCACTCTTTCTGACACTCTCTCCCCCTGACACTGTCTCTCTCTCTCTCGCTCTCTCTCTGCCAGTGTCTCTCTCCCTGACACTGTCTCCGTCTCTCTTGCCCTTACACTCTCTCTCTCCCTGGGGGAGATGTAATAAGCCATGAAAAGAGTGGAGAAGTGAGCCAGTGGAGAAGTTGCAACCAATCAGCATTCAAGTAACATTTATGTTTTGCATACTATAAAATTATACGGAGCAGCTGATTGGTTGCCATGGGCAACTTATCCACTGGCTCACTTCTCCACTCTTTCACTGCTTAGTAAATCTCCCCCCCCCCCCCCACCCCGACACTGTCTCTCTCTGACAGTGTCTCATCTCTCTTTCCCTGACACTCTCTCTCTCCCCGACACCCTCTCTCTCTCCCTTTATCTCTCCCTTTTTATCTCCCTGAAACTCTCTCTCTCCCCTCTCTTTCTCCCTCCCTCTCTGACACTCTCACTTTCGCTGGCACCCCTCCCTCTTTGTCTTGCTCTTCCCCCTCTCTCTCTGACACCCTCTCTCTGATGCTGTCTCTCTTTCCTTGACATTATCTCTCTCTCCCTGACACTGTCTCTCTCTCTACCCCTGGCACCGTGTCTCTCACTCTCTCTCCCCCTGACTCTTTCTTTCTCCCTCACACTCTCCCTGACACTCTCTCTCTCTCCCTGACACACTCTCTCTCTCTCATTCTCTATCCTTCCCTCTTTCTCTCTCTGACACTTTTTCTTGCTCCCCTCTTTGTTTCTTTCTCTCTCCCTCCCTCACACACTCTCTCTCTCTCCTGCTCGCTCCTCTCCATCTTGCCCCTCTCCCTCTCTCTCTCTGATACCCTCTCTCTCACTGATGCCCTCTTTCCTCTAATCTCTATCTCACTCTTTATCCCTGACACCCTTTCTCTCACACCTCTCTCTCTTTCTCTGATTCGCTTTTTCCATGAAACCCTCTCTCTCCCTGACCCCCCTCTTTCTCTTCCTCTCTGTCTTGCTCCTCTCTTTTTTCTTTCTTTCTTTCTTTCTTTCTTTCTTTCTTTCTTTCTTTCTTTCTTTCTTTCTTTCTTTCTCTCTGCCCCGAGACCCTCTTTGTCTCTCTCTCTCACTCTCTCTTCTCCTGCTCCCCTAAGGGGCATTGTAGTGACAACGGCAGGGGGTTCCTTTCCAGATTTTGCTGTGTGGCCCACAAAGTTTTTGTCACGCCTCTGTTTTTAAGTCAGGATTATGCTGGAAAAATGACAAACATATCTACTGAATTTGTGTCAAAATTCAAACTTCCAACATGTTTCTTCCATGTCTTGATTTTCTTGTAGTATAGAAGTGATTTACACAGGAACTAATGCATAGAGAGGGACAAGCAATTACAATGTCCATGTTGCGTAGTCATAAACATTACAGTAACTTCATTTGATGTTCTGCACATTAAAGGACGCTGGTTACAGTGAGTATTATATGCTAGCTGAGATGGGCAAGTGATGATTGAGAAACATTTACTTTTGGTCAACATTTATACTGGAGAGAGAGTTATTTTATATGATCTAGTAGTAACATCTAATAATAATAATAATAATAATAATAATAAAAGCAGCTACTGCGGTAAATGAAGCTATATGTAGCTGTTTAAAATAATTACACAGGTGAAACCTCAAAAAATGTTCTGTTGCAGCTAATAACTGATTGTCCTTAGCAACAACTGAATTGCTTTGCTTATTTTAGTGGTTGTAGTTGTCCCTGAGGTCAGTGATTCCCATCTGTCATTTGGCAGCAACAGAGTCTTTCCGAGGCTTCAATGTGCAATTTCCGGCCTATTTCCGTTATCAGGAGTTATTGCAGCAAGTTGCAGTACTCATTTTGCTTTTCATTAGTTAGAATCTTCAGTGGAGTAGTAGTTACATTTAACATGCACAGCATGACTCGTCACTAGGGTGGTCGCAAGAAATCGATGTCCGAATTTCTTTGACGGGAACTCCTAAAGAGTTGCCAATTGACCCTGGCTGTTGTGAGTGTATTGATATGCATCCCGCGGTAGTGGATCAGGCACCGCCGCATGTAAAAATAGAGGGAGTGTACATATATATATACAGGTTGAGTATCCCTTATCCAAAATGCTTGGGACCAGAGGTATTTTGGATATCGGATTTTTCCGTATTTTGGAATAATTGCATTCCAATCCATAATGAGATATCATGGTGATGGGACCTAAATCTAAGCACAGAATGCATTTATGTTTCATATACACCTTATACACACAGCCTGAAGGCCATTTTAGCCAATATTTTTTATAACTTTGTACATTAAACAAAGTGTGTGTACATTCACACAATTCATTTATGTTTCATATACACCTTATACACACAGCCTGAAGGCCATTTAATACAATATTTTTAATAACTTTGTGTATTAAACAAAGTTTGTGTACATTGAGTCATCAAAAAACAAAGGTTTCACTATCTCACTCTCACTCAAAAAAGTATGTATTTCGGAATATTCCGTATTTCGGAATATTTGGATATGGGATACTCAACCTGTGTGTATATATATATATATATATATATATATGTTCATAAAGGTGTGGCACTCAAGCTTGGTAAAAGGATTTCACACAAACAAATATCTTGTTCAGCGTTTCAATATTTCAGTCATAAATTTGTCATCAGGATCTGTGTAATCTTCTTACCAAGCTTGTGTGATGCACCTTTCCGACCTTTATTCTTGGATTTTTGTGAGGGCACCAGTGCAGCTACGCCTGGAAATTTTGAGTACCAGTCCTGTGTGTGTGTGTGTGTGTGTGTGTGTGTGTGTGTATGTGTGTGTGTATATATATATATATATATATATGAAAGTGGGGGAATAAGGGTACCGGCGACAGGTGTTGTTTAAAAGGCAGTAGGTAAAAAGATAGATGTAACGCGTTTCGTCACAGCTGACTTCTTCAAAGGGACCCTTTGAAGAAGTCAGCTGTGACGAAACGCGTTGGACTCCCTGTGGTGACTCCCTTGCCTATTTTAAAAGCTAAGTTAGAAGTCCTTACTTTTTACTAAGACCTTTTATGCTTATAAGATTTTATCATGTTTTGATCCGCTTTTATATGATATTAAAGCTTGTTTGTATTATTACATAGTTTTTGGCTTTTAAATCTATCTTTTTACCTACTGCCTTTTAAACAACACCTGTCGCTGGTACCCTTATTCCCCCACTTTCAGATTTTTCCCAGCAGTACTGTACCAGCATTGCGCTCTTAAGGGTTGGCGGACACCTTTTAACAAGGTTGCGTGTGTTTTTTAGCAGTTTTTTAGCAATTTTATTATTTCAATTTATACTGAGAACCCTCCTCGCAAGTGGCGCTGTGTCATTTCCTTTCTATATATATATATATAAAGTTCCACTATCGAGCGGCGGGACTCCACGGGTACTTAAAAACCAAACGTACTAATCCATAGTTCTACGTTTCGGTTTTATTAATCAAAACCGTCGTCAGGAATATTCCTGACGACGGTTTTGATTAATAAAACCGAAACGTAGAACTATGGATTAGTACGTTTGGTTTTTAAGTACCCGTGGAGTCCCGCCGCTCGATAGTGGAACTTTGCATATGTTACGTGGAGGGCACCGGGTCATGTAAACGTGGGGAGGCGAGGAGTGCAAGAAGAGACGAATATGCTATATATATATATATATATATATATATATATATATATATAAAATATGTATGTATACAGATATAAAACCACGGGTGAGTGCTGAATTTTCTGTATTCATTTTATATATATATATATATATATATAAATATACAAACAGAAAATTCAGCACTCACCATAGCAAGCTCACTTATCCTCACAATATCAATAAATAAATGATGGGGGTTTAGTTAGTGAATTGGCCAATGCACGGAAGCCTGCAAACCGATCGCCAATGTACCCCACCTTCATGCAGGTCCTACACTATCACACAGTCTTAAAAATTAAAACCTGGCAACTGTATCACACATAATATAACTGCAACTGTAAACAAATATGCCTACTAGGTTTAATTTGTATCTGCCAAACATCTTATGGTTTTTAAAGGTATAAGTGAGCTTGCTATGGTGAGTGCTGAATTTTCTGTTTGTATATATTTAAGTAGGTGGCCATGGGCTACATGCACCCCCCCCCCCCCTATGAGTGGTGAGAGCAGCCATTGCACCCCGCTTCTGGGGTGGCGAGTGCTGTGGTTTTATATTTGATTATACATATATATATATATATATATATATATGTATATGATGGTGTGAACAGCTCTGTATATTGTTAGTGGATCGGGCACCGCAGCATGCCTGCCGGTATACCGGCACTATCCCTCTATTTATTACATGCTGAGGTGCCCGATCCATTAACAATATACAGAGCTGGTCACAGAGGTCAGGCCCGGCGACAGGGGGGGTCAAAGGGGACACCCGTCCCGGGCCCCGTCATTGTGAGGGGCCCCAAGGTCCAGCGGTGGCAGCATATCATAATAAATGTACATAATTCTATAACTCGCGGCACCGCACCAGCCGCGTGTGGCCCGCTGTGTGGTTGAGTTGTTGTTTTTTGCGGCAGCACCCCCCCATCCCCCCAAGCCGTGTGGTCACCCCCTCAGTGCACAGCCCCAGCCAGGTCAGCTGTCAGCCTGAGCCAGCCAGTCCCCGGCCGTGCTGTATGCTGTGCAGTGCACTGACGTTGCACCAGTCACACACGATGACGCCCGTCCGGACCGCCCCTCCTCTTCGAGTCCTCACCGCACGCCTCCCTGTCTCTGCTGTGTGAGCTGTAAGGAGCCGGAGCGCCAAGCAGGAGTGGCCCAGGACAGTACTGTGGGATTCTGAGCCTGGTCAATTAGCGGCGCCGGCGGCTGTGTGTTGCTGCTGGTAAGGCTCTCCAACTCCAGAATGTTTAGGGATTTGGGTTTGGTTTGGGGCTTTGGGATTGGTTTGGATTGGGCTGCGGGCAGGCAGGCACATTATGCATGCAGCATTCTGCACATATAGATGCATCTGCATGCATGCATGTCAGATGAGATCAGAGCAGAATGTCTGTGTGGTGGTGACTGGTCTTTCAGGCTCATCTGCTGCTCAGCACAGACAGTACAGAATGCCTGGCCATTGTGTGTCTGGGAATATTAATTTTGGAAAGAGATGATCCCAATATATCAGTATTGTATTAGGCAGGCGGCGTTGGGATCGGGTGACCGGCGGTCGGGATCCCGGTGGTCAGCATACTGACGCCGGGATACCCACAAGTGGGAATATGGCTGGGCCCCCTGCCGGCATTCTGGCGTCCGGGATCCCGGCGTCGGTATGCTGACCACCAGGATCCTGGCTGCCGGGATCATAACTACATCCCAGGGAGGTGCATGTGACGGTCGTGGGGAAGAACATAGTGCAGACAATGTTTTTAGGGCCGGGTGGGGGGACCCGCAGAGATATTACTGTACCGGGCCCCAAGATTTCTGTTGCCGGCCCTGACAGAGGTACTGCTGTACCCGGGCTCCAAGATTTCTGTTGCCGACCCTGCATATTCTGCAGCACTTTACACAGAATATTTGCCCATTCACATCTGTCCCTGCCCCAGTGGAGTTTACAATCTATGGGGGTCATTCCAAGTTGATCACTAGTTGCCGTTGTTCGCAGCGCAGCGATTAGGCTAAAAATCTGCATTTCTGCGCATGCGTATGGGCCGCACTGCGCACGCGCGACGTACTTTCACCAAAAACTATGCAGTTTGACACAAGGTCAAACGACGCTTTTCAGTCGCACTGCTGATCATTGAATGATTGACAGGAAGTGGGTGTTTCTGGGTGGTAACTGCCCATTTTCCAGGAGTATGCTACAAAACGCAGGCGTGTCAGGTAAAAACGCAGGCGTGCCTGGGGAAACGGGGGAGTGGCTGGACGAACGCAGGGCGTGTTTGTGACGTCAAAGCAGGAACTAAACAGACTGAAGTGATCGCAAGGAAGGAGTAGGTCTGGAGCTACTCTAAAACTGCTTGAAAAAATAAGATTTTACTTACCGATAAATCTATTTCTCGTAGTCCGTAGTGGATGCTGGGACTCCGTAAGGACCATGGGGAATAGCGGCTCCGCAGGAGACAGGGCACAAAATAAAAGCTTAAGGATCAGGTGGTGTGCACTAGCTCCTCCCACTATGACCCTCCTCCAAGCCTCAGTTAGGATACTGTGCCCGGACGAGCGTACATAATAAGGAAGGATATTGAATCCCGGGTAAGACTCATACCAGCCATACCAATCACACCGTACAACTTGTGATCTGAACCCAGTTAACAGTATGATAAACGCAAAGGAGCCTCTGAAAAGATGGCTCACAACAATAATAACCCGAATTTTTGTAACAATAACTATATACAAGTATTGCAGACAATCCGCACTAGGGATGGGCGCCCAGCATCCACTACGGACTACGAGAAATAGATTTATCGGTAAGTAAAATCTTATTTTCTCTGACGTCCTAGTGGATGCTGGGACTCCGTAAGGACCATGGGGATTATACCAAAGCTCCCAAACGGGCGGGAGAGTGCGGATGACTCTGCAGCACCGAATGAGAGAACTCCAGGTCCTCCTCAGCCAGGGTATCAAATTTGTAGAATTTAGCAAACGTGTTTTGCCCCTGACCAAGTAGCTGCTCGGCAAAGTTGTAAAGCCGAGACCCCTCGGGCAGCCGCCCAAGATGAGCCCACTTTCCTTGTGGAATGGGCTTTTACTGATTTTGGCTGTGGCAATCCTGCCACAGAATGTGCAAGCTGAATTGTACTACAAATTAGAGATGAGCGGGTTCGGTTTCTCTGAAACCGAACCCGCACGAACTTCATGTTTTTTTTACGGGTCCGAGCAGACTCGGATCCTCCCGCCTTGCTCGGTTAACCCGAGCGCGCCCGAACGTCATCATGACGCTGTCGGATTCTCGCGAGACTCGGATTCTATATAAGGAGCCGCGCGTCGCCGCCATTTTCACACGTGCATTGAGATTGATAGGGAGAGGACGTGGCTGGCGTCCTCTCCATTAGAAATTAGATTAGAAGAGAGAGAGAGATTGTGCAGAGTCAGACAGAGTTTACCACAGTGACCAGTGCAGTTGTTGTTAGTTAACTTTTATTTATTTTAATATAATATATCCGTTCTCTGCTATATCCGTTCTCTGCCTGAAAAAAAACGATACACAGCAGCAGCCAGTCACACAGTGTGACTCAGTCTGTGTGCACTCAGCTCAGCCCAGTGTGCTGCACATCAATGTATAAAAGGCAAAGCTTATAATAATTGTGGGGGAGACTGGGGAGCACTGCAGGTTGTTATAGCAGGAGCCCCCAGGAGTACATAATATTATATTAATTTAAAATTAAACAGTGCACACTTTTGCTGCAGGAGTGCCACTGCCAGTGTGACTAGTGGTGACCAGTGCCTGACCACCAGTATAGTAGTATATTGTTGTATGTATTGTATACTATCTCTTTATCAACCAGTCTATATTAGCAGCAGACACAGTACAGTGCGGTAGTTCACGGCTGTGGCTACCTCTGTGTCGGCAGTCGGAACTCGGCAGGCAGTCCGTCCATCCATAATTGTATTACAATATATACCACCTAACCGTGGTATTTTTTTTTCTTTCTTTATACCGTCGTCATAGTGTCATACTAGTTGTTACGAGTATACTACTATCTCTTTATCAACCAGTGTACAGTGCGGTAGTTCACGGCTGTGGCTACCTCTGTGTCGGCAGTCGGCAGGCAGTCCGTCCATCCATAATTGTATTATTATTATAATATATACCACCTAACCGTGGTTTTTTTTTCATTCTTTATACCGTCATAGTGTCATACTAGTTGTTACGAGTATACTACTATCTCTTTATCAACCAGTGTACAGTGCGGTAGTTCACGGCTGTGGCTACCTCTGTGTCGGCAGTCGGCAGGCAGTCCGTCCATCCATAATTGTATTATTATTATAATATATACCACCTAACCGTGGTTTTTTTTTCATTCTTTATACCGTCGTCATAGTGTCATACTAGTTGTTACGAGTATACTACTATCTCTTTATCAACCAGTGTACAGTGCGGTAGTTCACGGCTGTGGCTACCTCTGTGTCGGCAGTCGGCAGGCAGTCCGTCCATCCATAATTGTATTATTATTATAATATATACCACCTAACCGTGGTTTTTTTTTCATTCTTTATACCGTCGTCATAGTGTCATACTAGTTGTTACGAGTATACTACTATCTCTTTATCAACCAGTGTACAGTGCGGTAGTTCACGGCTGTGGCTACCTCTGTGTCGGCAGTCGGCAGGCAGTCCGTCCATCCATAATTGTATTATTATTATAATATATACCACCTAACTGTGGTATTTTTTTTTCTTTCTTTATACCGTCGTCATAGTGTCATACTAGTTGTTACGAGTATACTACTATCTCTTTATCAACCAGTGTACAGTGCGGTAGTTCACGGCTGTGGCTACCTCTGTGTCGGCAGTCGGCAGGCAGTCCGTCCATCCATAATTGTATTATTATTATAATATATACCACCTAACCGTGGTTTTTTTTTCATTCTTTATACCGTCGTCATAGTGTCATACTAGTTGTTACGAGTATACTACTATCTCTTTATCAACCAGTGTACAGTGCGGTAGTTCACGGCTGTGGCTACCTCTGTGTCGGCAGTCGGCAGGCAGTCCGTCCATCCATAATTGTATTATTATTATAATATATACCACCTAACTGTGGTATTTTTTTTTCTTTCTTTATACCGTCGTCATAGTGTCATACTAGTTGTTACGAGTATACTACTATCTCTTTATCAACCAGTGTACAGTGCGGTAGTTCACGGCTGTGGCTACCTCTGTGTCGGCAGTCGGCAGGCAGTCCGTCCATCCATAATTGTATTATTATTATAATATATACCACCTAACCGTGGTTTTTTTTTCATTCTTTATACCGTCATAGTGTCATACTAGTTGTTACGAGTATACTACTATCTCTTTATCAACCAGTGTACAGTGCGGTAGTTCACGGCTGTGGCTACCTCTGTGTCGGCAGTCGGCAGGCAGTCCGTCCATCCATAATTGTATTATTATTATAATATATACCACCTAACTGTGGTATTTTTTTTTCTTTCTTTATACCGTCGTCATAGTGTCATACTAGTTGTTACGAGTATACTACTATCTCTTTATCAACCAGTGTACAGTGCGGTAGTTCACGGCTGTGGCTACCTCTGTGTCGGCAGTCGGCAGGCAGTCCGTCCATCCATAATTGTATTATTATTATAATATATACCACCTAACCGTGGTTTTTTTTTCATTCTTTATACCGTCATAGTGTCATACTAGTTGTTACGAGTATACTACTATCTCTTTATCAACCAGTGTACAGTGCGGTAGTTCACGGCTGTGGCTACCTCTGTGTCGGCACTCGGCAGGCAGTCCGTCCATCCATAATTGTATTATTATTATAATATATACCACCTAACCGTGGTTTTTTTTTCATTCTTTATACCGTCGTCATAGTGTCATACTAGTTGTTACGAGTATACTACTATCTCTTTATCAACCAGTGTACAGTGCGGTAGTTCACGGCTGTGGCTACATCTGTGTCGGCAGTCGGCAGGCAGTCCGTCCATCCATAATTGTATTATTATTATAATATATACCACCTAACCGTGGTTTTTTTATACCACCTAACCGTGGCAGTCCGTCCATAATTGTATACTAGTATCCAATCCATCCATCTCCATTGTTTACCTGAGGTGCCTTTTAGTTCTGCCTATAAAATATGGAGAACAAAAAAGTTGAGGTTCCAAAATTAGGGAAAGATCAAGATCCACTTCCACCTCGTGCTGAAGCTGCTGCCACTAGTCATGGCCGAGACGATGAAATGCCAGCAACGTCGTCTGCCAAGGCCGATGCCCAATGTCATAGTACAGAGCATGTCAAATCCAAAACACCAAATATCAGAAAAAAAAGGACTCCAAAACCTAAAATAAAATTGTCGGAGGAGAAGCGTAAACTTGCCAATATGCCATTTACCACACGGAGTGGCAAGGAACGGCTGAGGCCCTGGCCTATGTTCATGGCTAGTGGTTCAGCTTCACATGAGGATGGAAGCACTCAGCCTCTCGCTAGAAAACTGAAAAGACTCAAGCTGGCAAAAGCACCGCAAAGAACTGTGCGTTCTTTGAAATCCCAAATCCACAAGGAGAGTCCAATTGTGTCGTTTGCGATGCCTGACCTTCCCAACACTGGACGTGAAGAGCATGCGCCTTCCACTATTTGCATGCCCCCTGCAAGTGCTGGAAGGAGCACCCGCAGTCCAGTTCCTGATAGTCAGATTGAAGATGTCAGTGTTGAAGTACACCAGGATGAGGAGGATATGGGTGTTGCTGGCGCTGGGGAGGAAATTGACCAGGAGGATTCTGATGGTGAGGTGGTTTGTTTAAGTCAGGCACCCGGGGAGACACCTGTTGTCCGTGGGAGGAATATGGCCGTTGACATGCCAGGTGAAAATACCAAAAAAATCAGCTCTTCGGTGTGGAGGTATTTCACCAGAAATGCGGACAACAGGTGTCAAGCCGTGTGTTCCCTTTGTCAAGCTGTAATAAGTAGGGGTAAGGACGTTAACCACCTCGGAACATCCTCCCTTATACGTCACCTGCAGCGCATTCATAATAAGTCAGTGACAAGTTCAAAAACTTTGGGTGACAGCGGAAGCAGTCCACTGACCAGTAAATCCCTTCCTCTTGTAACCAAGCTCACGCAAACCACCCCACCAACTCCCTCAGTGTCAATTTCCTCCTTCCCCAGGAATGCCAATAGTCCTGCAGGCCATGTCACTGGCAAGTCTGACGAGTCCTCTCCTGCCTGTGATTCCTCCGATGCATCCTTGCGTGTAACGCCTACTGCTGCTGGCGCTGCTGTTGTTGCCGCTGGGAGTCGATGGTCATCCCAGAGGGGAAGTCGTAAGCCCACTTGTACTACTTCCAGTAAGCAATTGACTGTTCAACAGTCCTTTGCGAGGAAGATGAAATATCACAGCAGTCATCCTACTGCAAAGCGGATAACTGAGTCCTTGACAACTATGTTGGTGTTAGACGTGCGTCCGGTATCCGCCGTTAGTTCACAGGGAACTAGACAATTTATTGAGGCAGTGTGCCCCCGTTACCAAATACCATCTAGGTTCCACTTCTCTAGGCAGGCGATACCGAGAATGTACACGGACGTCAGAAAAAGACTCACCAGTGTCCTAAAAAATGCAGTTGTACCCAATGTCCACTTAACCACGGACATGTGGACAAGTGGAGCAGGGCAGGGTCAGGACTATATGACTGTGACAGCCCACTGGGTAGATGTATGGACTCCCGCCGCAAGAACAGCAGCGGCGGCACCAGTAGCAGCATCTCGCAAACGCCAACTCTTTCCTAGGCAGGCTACGCTTTGTATCACCGCTTTCCAGAATACGCACACAGCTGAAAACCTCTTACGGCAACTGAGGAAGATCATCGCGGAATGGCTTACCCCAATTGGACTCTCCTGTGGATTTGTGGCATCGGACAACGCCAGCAATATTGTGTGTGCATTAAATATGGGCAAATTCCAGCACGTCCCATGTTTTGCACATACCTTGAATTTGGTGGTGCAGAATTTTTTAAAAAACGACAGGGGCGTGCAAGAGATGCTGTCGGTGGCCAGAAAAATTGCGGGACACTTTCGGCGTACAGGCACCACGTACAGAAGACTGGAGCACCACCAAAAACTACTGAACCTGCCCTGCCATCATCTGAAGCAAGAAGTGGTAACGAGGTGGAATTCAACCCTCTATATGCTTCAGAGGTTGGAGGAGCAGCAAAAGGCCATTCAAGCCTATACAATTGAGCACGATATAGGAGATGGAATGCACCTGTCTCAAGTGCAGTGGAGAATGATTTCAACGTTGTGCAAGGTTCTGATGCCCTTTGAACTTGCCACACGTGAAGTCAGTTCAGACACTGCCAGCCTGAGTCAGGTCATTCCCCTCATCAGGCTTTTGCAGAAGAAGCTGGAGGCATTGAAGAAGGAGCTAACACGGAGCGATTCCGCTAGGCATGTGGGACTTGTGGATGCAGCCCTTAATTCGCTTAACAAGGATTCACGGGTGGTCAATCTGTTGAAATCAGAGCACTACATTTTGGCCACCGTGCTCGATCCTAGATTTAAAGCCTACCTTGGATCTCTCTTTCCGGCAGACACAGGTCTGCTGGGGTTGAAAGACCTGCTGGTGACAAAATTGTCAAGTCAAGCGGAACGCGACCTGTCAACATCTCCTCCTTCACATTCTCCCGCAACTGGGGGTGCGAGGAAAAGGCTCAGAATTCCGAGCCCACCCGCTGGCGGTGATGCAGGGCAGTCTGGAGCGACTGCTGATGCTGACATCTGGTCCGGACTGAAGGACCTGACAACGATTACGGACATGTCGTCTACTGTCACTGCATATGATTCTCTCAACATTGATAGAATGGTGGAGGATTATATGAGTGACCGCATCCAAGTAGGCACGTCACACAGTCCGTACTTATACTGGCAGGAAAAAGAGGCAATTTGGAGGCCCTTGCACAAACTGGCTTTATTCTACCTAAGTTGCCCTCCCACAAGTGTGTACTCCGAAAGAGTGTTTAGTGCCGCCGCTCACCTTGTCAGCAATCGGCGTACGAGGTTACATCCAGAAAATGTGGAGAAGATGATGTTCATTAAAATGAATTATAATCAATTCCTCCGCGGAGACATTGACCAGCAGCAATTGCCTCCACAAAGTACACAGGGAGCTGAGATGGTGGATTCCAGTGGGGACGAATTGATAATCTGTGAGGAGGGGGATGTACACGGTGATATATCGGAGGGTGAAGATGAGGTGGACATCTTGCCTCTGTAGAGCCAGTTTGTGCAAGGAGAGATTAATTGCTTCTTTTTTGGGGGGGGTCCAAACCAACCCGTCATATCAGTCACAGTCGTGTGGCAGACCCTGTCACTGAAATGATGGGTTGGTTAAAGTGTGCATGTCCTGTTTTGTTTATACAACATAAGGGTGGGTGGGAGGGCCCAAGGATAATTCCATCTTGCACCTCTTTTTTCTTTTCTTTTTCTTTGCATCATGTGCTGATTGGGGAGGGTTTTTTGGAAGGGACATCCTGCGTGACACTGCAGTGCCACTCCTAGATGGGCCCGGTGTTTGTGTCGGCCACTAGGGTCGCTTATCTTTCTCACACAGTCAGCTACCTCATTGCGCCTCTTTTTTTCTTTGCGTCATGTGCTGTTTGGGGAGGGTTTTTTGGAAGGGACATCCTGCGTGACACTGCAGTGCCACTCCTAGATGGGCCCGGTGTTTGTGTCGGCCACTAGGGTCGCTTATCTTACTCACACAGCGACCTCGGTGCAAATTTTAGGACTAAAAATAATATTGTGAGGTGTGATGTGTTCAGAATAGGCTGAAAATGAGTGTAAATTATGTTTTTTGAGGTTAATAATACTTTGGGATCAAAATTACCCCCAAATTCTATGATTTAAGCTGTTTTTTAGGGTTTTTTGAAAAAAACACCCGAATCCAAAACACACCCGAATCCGACAAAAAAAATTCGGTGAGGTTTTGCCAAAACGCGGTCGAACCCAAAACACGGCCGCGGAACCGAACCCAAAACCAAAACACAAAACCCGAAAAATTTCAGGCGCTCATCTCTACTACAAATCCAACGAGCAATCGTCTGCTTAGAAGCAGGAGCACCCAGCTTGTTGGGTGCATACAGGATAAACAGCGAGTCAGATTTTCTGACTCCAGCCGTCCTGGAAACATATATTTTCAAGGCCCTGACAACGTCAAGCAACTTAGAGTCCTCTAAGTCCCTGGTAGCCGCAGGTACCACAATAGGTTGGTTCATGTGAAATGCAGAAACCACCTTAGGTAGAAATTGAGGACGAGTCCTCAATTCCGCCCTGTCAGAATGAAAAATTAAGTAAGGGCTTTTATATGATAAAGCCGCCAATTCTGACACACGCCTGGCTGAAGCCAAGGCTAACAGCATCGACACCTTCCATGTGAGATATTTTAAGTCCACAGTGGAAAGTGGTTCAAACCAATGTGACTTTAGAAAACTCAACACCACATTGAGATCCCAAGGTGCCACTGGAGGCACAAAAGGAGGCTGTATGTGCAGCACCCCTTTTACAAATGTCTGAACTTCAGGTACTGAAGCCAGTTCTTTCTGGAAGAAAATCGACAGGGCCGAAATTTGAACCTTAATGGACCCTAATTTTAGGCCCATAGACAGTCCTGTTTGCAGGAAATGAAGGAAACGACCCAGTTGAAATTCCTCTGTAGGGGCTCTCTTGGCCTCACACCACGCAACATATTTACGCCAAATGCGGTGATAATGTTTTGCGGTTACGTCCTTCCTGGCTTTGACCAGAGTAGGAATGACTTCTTCTGGAATGCCTTTTTCCCTCAGGATCCGGCGTTCAACCGCCATGCCGTCAAACGCAGCCTCGGTAAGTCTTGGAACAGACAAGGCCCCTGCAGTAGCAGGTCCTTTCTTAGAGGTAGAGGCCACGGTTCGTCCGTGAGCATCTCTTGAAGTTCCGGGTACCAAGTCCTTCTTGGCCAATCCGGAACCACGAGTATAGTTCTTACTCCTCTCCTTCTTATGATTCTCAGTACTTTTGGTATGAGAGGCAGAGGAGGGAACACATACACTGACTGGTACACCCACGGCGTTACCAGAGCGTCCACTGCTATTGCCTGAGGGTCCCTTGACCTGGCGCAATATCTGTCCAGTTTTTTGTTTAGACGTGACGCCATCATGTCCACCTTTGGTTTTTCCCAACGGTTTACAATCAGGTGGAAGACTTCTGGGTGAAGTCCCCACTCTCCCGGGTGAAGGTCGTGTCTGCTGAGGAAGTCTGCTTCCCAGTTGTCCACTCCCGGAATGAACACTGCTGACAGTGCTATCACATGATTTTCCGCCCAGCGAAGAATCCTTGCAGCTTCTGCCATTGCCCTCCTGCTTCTCGTGCCGCCCTGTCTGTTTACGTGGGCGACTGACGTGATGTTGTCCGATTGGATCAACACCGCCTGACCCTGAAGCAGAGGTTTTGCTTGACTTAGGGCATTGTAAATGGCCCTTAGTTCCAGAATGTTTATATGAAGAGATGTTTCCATGCTTGACCACAAGCCCTGGAAATTCCTTCCCTGTGTGACTGCTCCCCAGCCTCTCAGGCTGGCATCCGTGGTTACCAGGATCCAATCCTGAATGCCAAATCTGCGGCCCTCTAGTAGATGAGCACTCTGCAGCCACCACAGGAGAGACACCCTTGTCCTTGGCGACAGGGTTATCCGCTGATGCATCTGCAGATGCGATCCGGACCATTTGTCCAGTAGATCCCACTGAAACGTTCTTGCATGGAATCTTCCGAATGGAATCGCTTCGTAAGAAGCCACCATTTTTCCCAGGACCCTCGTGCACTGATGCACTGAGACCTGGCCTGGTTTTAGGAGGTTCCTGACTAGCTCGGATAACTCCCTGGCCTTCTCCTCCGGGAGAAACACTTTCTTCTGGACTGTGTCCAGAATCATTCCTAGGAACAGTAGACGTGTCGTTGGAATCAGCTGCGATTTTGGAATATTTAGAATCCACCCGTGCTGACGTAACACTACCTGAGATAGTGCTACTCCGACTTCTAACTGTTCCCTGGATCTTGCCCTTATCAGGAGATCGTCCAAGTAAGGGATAATTAAAATGCCTTTTCTTCGTAGAAGAATCATCATTTCGGCCATTACCTTGGTAAAGACCCGAGGTGCCGTGGACAATCCAAACGGCAGCGTCTGAAACTGATAATGACAGTTTTGTACTACAAAACCTGAGGTACCCTTGGTGAGAAGGGTATATTGGGATGTGGAGATAAGCATCTTTGATGTCCAGAGACACCATATAGTCCCCTTCTTCCAGGTTCGCTATCACTGCTCTGAGTGACTCCATCTTGAATTTGAACCTTTTTATGTAAGTGTTCAAGGATTTCAGATTTAAAATTGGTCTCACCGAGCCGTCCGGCTTCGGTACCACAAACAGCGTGGAATAATACCCCTTTCCTTGTTGCAGGAGGGGTACCTTGATTATCACCTGCTGGGAATACAGCTTGTGAATGGCTTCCAAAACTGCCTCCCTGTCGGAGGGAGACTTTGGTAAAGCAGACTTCAGGAACCGACGAGGGGGAAACGCCTCGAATTCCAGTTTGTACCCCTGCGATACTACCTGTAGAATCCAGGGATCCACTTGCGAGTGAGCCCACTGCGCGTTGAAATTCTTGAGACGGGCCCCCACCATATCTGAGTCTGCTTGTAAAGCCCCAGCGTCATGCTGAAGACTTGGCAGAAGCAGGGGAGGGCTTCTGCTCCTGGGAAGCGGCTGCATGGTGCAGTCTTTTTCCTCTTCCTCTGCCCCGGGGCAGAAAAGAGTGGCCTTTTGCTCGCTTGTACTTATGGGAACGAAAGGACTGAGTTTGAAAAGACGGTGTCTTTTTCTGCTGATGTGAAGTGACCTGGGGTAAAAAGGTGGATTTTCCAGCCGTTGCCGTGGCCACCAGGTCCGATAGACCAGCCCCAAATAACTCCTCCCCTTTATACGGCAATACTTCCATGTGCCGTTTGGAATCCGCATCCCCTGACCACTGTCGCGTCCATAACGCTCTTCTGGCAGAGAAGGACATAGCACTTACTCTTGATGCCAGGGTGCAAATATCCCTCTGTGCATCACGCATATATAGTAATGCATCCTTTAAATGTTCTATAGTTAACAAAATATTGTCCCTATCCAGGGTATCAATATTCTCAGTCAGGGAATCCGACCATGCGACTCCAGCACTGCACATCCAGGCTGAGGCGATTGCTGGTCGCAGTATAACACCAGTATGTGTGTATATACTTTTTAGGATATTTTCCAGCCTTCTATCAGCTGGTTCTTTGAGGGTGGCCGTATCAGGAGACGGTAACGCTACTTGTTTAGATAAACGTGTGAGCGCCTTATCTACCCTAGGGGGTGTTTCCCAACGCGCCCTAACCTCTGGCGGGAAGGGATATAATGCTAATAATTTTTTAGAAATTAGCTGTTTTTTATCGGGGGAAACCCACGCTTTATCACACACCTCATTTATTTCCTCTGACTCAGGAAAAACTATTGGTAGTTTTTTCACACCCCACATAATACCCTTCTTTGTGGTACTTGTTGTGTCAGAAAGGTTCAATGCCTCTTTCATTGCCGTGATCATGTAACGTGTGGCCCTACTGGACATTACGTTTGTCTCGTCACCGTCGACACTAGACTCAGTATCTGTGTCAGGGTCTGTGTCGACCCACTGAGGTAACGGGCGTTTTAGCGCCCCTGACGGTGTCTGAGACGCCTGGACAGGCACTAATTGATTTGCCGGCTGTCTCATGTCGTCAACAGTTTTTTGCAAATTGCTGACATTATCACTTAATTGTTTAAATACAATCATCCAGTCAGGTGTCGACTCCCTAGGGGGTGACATCACCAACACAGGCAACTGCTCCGCCTCCACATCATTTTCCTCCTCATACATGTCGACACACGCGTACCGACACACAGCACACACACCGGGAATGCTCTGATAGAGGACAGGACCCCACTTAGCCCTTTGGAGAGACAGAGGGAGAGTCTGCCAGCACACACCCAGCGCTATATATATATACAGGGATAACCTTATATAAGTGTTATTCCCTTATAGCTGCTGTTATTATCGTTATTTGCTGCCAAAAATGCCCCCCCTTCTCTTTTTTACCCTGATTCTGAAGCAGGACTGCAGGGGAGAGTCAGGGAGCCGTCCTTCCAGCGGAGCTGTGAGGGAAAATGGCGCTTGTGTGCTGAGGAGATAGGCTCCGCCCCTTCACGACGTCCTTATCTCCCGCTTTTTTGTGTAAAAATGGCAGGGGTTAAAATACATCCATATAGCCCAGGAGCTATATGTGATGTATTCTTTTTGCCACCTAAGGTATATACTGTTATATTGCGTCTCAGGGCGCTCCCCCCCAGCGCCCTGCACCCTCAGTGACCGGAGTGTGAAGTGTGCTGAGAGCAATGGCGCACAGCTGCGGTGCTGTGCGCTACCTTAGACTGAAGACAGGATGTCTTCTGCCGCCGATTTCACCGGACCTCTTCGTCTCTTCTGGCTCTGTAAGGGGGACGGCGGCGCGGCTCCGGTGACCCATCCAGGCTGAACCTGTGATCGTCCCTCTGGAGCTAATGTCCAGTAGCTTAAGAAACCCGATCCACTCTGCACTCAGGTGAGTCCGTTTCTTCTCCCCTTAGTCCCACGATGCAGTGAGCCTGTTGCCAGCAGGACTCACTGAAAATAAAAAAACCTAAACTAAACTTTTATTCTAAGCAGCTCAGGAGAGCCACCTAGATTGCACCCTTCTCGGCCGGGCACAAAAATCTAACTGAGGCTTGGAGGAGGGTCATAGGGGGAGGAGCCAGTGCACACCACCTGATCCTTAAGCTTTTATTTTGTGCCCTGTCTCCTGCGGAGCCGCTATTCCCCATGGTCCTTACGGAGTCCCAGCATCCACTAGGACGTCAGAGAAAATGTCAGTACTATTCTGCTAACCTTTCGTTTGCACTTCTGCTAAGCTAAGATACACTCCCAGAGGGCGGCGGCTTAGCGTTTGCACTGCTGCTAAAAGCAGCTAGCAAGTGATCAACTCGGAATGAGGGCCTATGTTTCCTACCACTGCCACATGTACACGCACACACTTACACACTAGGATTAATTTATGTTGGGAGCCAATTAACCTGTGGGAGGAAACCAGAGTACCAGGAGGAAACACACAAGTATGGGGAGAATATACAAACTCCACACAGAGCTATGGTGAGAATCAAACCCATAACCTCAGTGCTGTGAATAAATGGAGTCATCTATAATTCTATGACACATAAATGACCTTAATTACAGTGATCTTGCCAAATAATTCCAGTGATTTTGTCATTTTCTTCCAGTGATTTGGACCAATAATACCATTGATTAGAACGAATAATTCCTGTGATTTTGTCATTTTCTTCCAGTGATTTGGACCAATAATACCAGTGATTAGAACAAATAATTCCTGTGATATTGAGGTGTTTGTGTCGCATAGCTTACCCATCCAGCGACCACAGTGTACCTCTTTTTTTATTTGCATCATGTGCTGTTTGGGGCCAATTTTTTTAAGTGCCATCCTGTCTGACACTGCAGTGCCACTCCTAGATGGGCCAGGTGTTTGTGTCGGCCACTTGGGTCGCTTATCTAAGGGGCCCTATACACTAGCCGATCCGCCGCCGAGCTGCCCGACGGCGGATACGGCCGATGAGCGACCCGGCGGCGGGGGGGCAGTGACGGGGGGAGTGAAGTTTCTTCACTCCCCCCGTCACGCGGCTGCATTGAAGTGCAGGCAAATATGGACGAGATCGTCCATATTGGCCTGCATGCACAGCCGACGGGAGACCAGCAATGAACGAGCGCGGGGACGCGCATCGTTCATCGCTGGAACCTCCACACTGAAAGATATGAACGAGTTCTCGTTCATTTATGAACGAGATCGTTCATATCTTTCCAAAAATCGGCCAGTGTGTAGGGCCTATTAGTCACACAGCTACCTCATTGCACTTTTTTTCTTTTCTTTGCGTCATGTGCTGTTTGGGGCCAATTTTTTTAAGTGCCATCCTGTCTGACACTGCAGTGCCACTCCTAGATGGGCCAGGTGTTTGTGCCGGCCACTTGGGTCGCTTAGCTTAGTCATCCAGCGACCTCGGTGAAAATTTTAGGACTAAAAATAATATTGTGAGGTGTGAGGTGTTCAGAATAGACTGGAAATGAGTGGAAATTATGGTTATTGAGGTTAATAATACTATAGGATCAAAATGACCCCCAAATTCTATGAGTTAAGCTGTTTTTGAGGGGTTTTTGGAAAAAACACCCGAATCCAAAACACACCCGAATCCGACAAAATTTTTTAAGGGAGGTTTTGCCAAAATGCTTCCGAATCCAAAACACGGCCGCGGAACCGAATTCAAAACCAAAACCCGAAAAAATGTCCAGTGCACATCTCTAAATTTATGCCACATGCCCTCCCCTTACATATTAATTATGTTGTGCTACCTGCCTCAACTTAAATATATATTTAAGTTGTACCCCCGGTCTCCTCTTATATATTTATTGAACTTGAGTCCCCTGTCCACCCTTATATATTTATCCGGGATGCAGTAATGTGACTGGCGGTCAGGAGACCGCCGGTCACAACACCTCCCCCTACATCCCGCCCCCTGAAAATCCCGACGGTTGACATGCCGACCAACAGGAACTATTCCCACTCATGGGTGTCCATCCCCTCCGCGCGCCAGCGTTCAGCTGTCTCCTGACCGCTGGTCACGCATACCCAATCCATTTATCTTGTGGTTCCAGTACTCCATTATATATTTAACTCACGTCTCTATCCCCCATTAGATAAAGTTGTTGTGCTACCTGCACACACCTCCAAATTATATTTAAGTTGTGCCTCCTGTCCCCCCTTATATTTTAATTTAACTTATATATAAAGGATTAGAAATTCAAACACAACTGCGCAACTTGTGAATACTGCAGCCTGATGGTAAATTTACAGGAATCTTCACAACAATCCCACAAAGATCAAATACAAAAAATATTCACCACTTTGGCGCAAACTCATATGCATAAAGAATAAATGAAAAGTTCTTACACAATAATTTAATTGTGTGTCCCCAATTCTTATTTATCTGTGTTCTTTCCAACTCATAAATTTCATCCACAATAAATCAACAGATGCTTCTGATGAAGGACAATCAAGTACGAAACGCGTTAAGCAAGTGACATTTTTTGCGGGATTCTTGCTGGGGACATCGTTTGCCGAGGGAGTGGAAGGTTCCCGGGACGTTCAGGACTTCCTAACCCTATTACGCCTGGGAGGGTAACTGATGGTTCTCGATGCAAGCCCCATCCACTGATATGTGGTTACATGCTTTTATTCTGTGTTTTATTGTGAGTTTGATGTATTAATAAACCCCTTTTCTTTATGTGTGACAATATAGCACGATGATCTTTTCTTTTGCTCCGAGATAATATTTCTTCTTAAGGATGAAATTTATGAGTTGGAAAGAACACAGATAAATAAGAATTGGGGACACACAATTAAATTATTGTGTAAGAACTTTTAATTTATCCTTTATGCATATGAGTTTGCGCCAAAGTGGTGAATATTTTTTGTAATTAATTTAACTTTTGCCTGCACCCTTATATATTTATTTAATTTATGCCGTTAATAATAATTTATATGAATGTTATTTTATTAATTTATGCCATATGCCCCCTTACATATTGAATTATGTTGTCACCTGCCCCATTATATATATGTATTTACATTGTACCCACATCCCCTTTTATATTTAAGTTGTGACTCCTGACCCCCTTTATATTGAACTTTTGGCCCTGTTCCTTCTTATGTATATGTAACTTATACCCACTAACCCCCACTTATATATTTATAGAACTTGAGTTTCCCATCCCCTCCTTTTATAATATCATTATTTTACTTATGCTCCCTGTCCTCTTACACAATATACGTATTGCCCAGCACCTACTTGCTTTTCTACTGTACTGTTACTTGATGCGCTGCTCCACAGCAGACAGGCAGGGTAACCTAAACAGTGATGTGCTGCCAGTGCCATATCGGATGAGGGGGCGGAGCTTCAGTCCGGGATAGGGGTGGAGCCTCGGACAGGTCCGGGGGCAGGGCCTCGGGCAGAATCAGCAGGGACGGACAGTTTTGGACAGGCTGTACTGGTTTGAACTTCGGCTGGGCGGTTCGGTGTGAAGGTGTCTGGGTAGCAGGGAGGTGAGTGAGCTTCCAGTGAAGACAGGATTTTTTTTCCTGTCAACACTCGCTGCACTGCACATCCGCCCCTGCACATCCCACCCTATGGCGACAGGCTGTGCGCAGTACTATTTGTACCACCTACTGTACTGACACTTAACACGCACCTGGGTGGAACGAGAAATGCCCATTGGTTGACCCTTCCTTGGGGTGTCTCTTGCACAATCTTTCTGAAATGCTGCCTCACTCACACTATTATGTACACACAGTATTTATAGTTAGTTAACACTTAGGGTGCATACACACGGTGAGATTCGGACTTATCCGATTCTCACCGTGCGACAGGGGGCCGGGTCGGCACTTAGCCAGTATCGCAAGCACATAATGAGTGTCCTTGCGATGCTGGCTATGTGCGATGTCAATCCTGACTATCTCTTCTATAGAGATAGCCAGGATTGACTTGCCTGCACAGCCTATTTTTTCTGCCGATGCCGACCGCGCGGGGCCGCGCATCGGCATCGGATCGGGATCGCAAGGTGACTGTCACCTTGCGATCTGCACTATCTTTTCTTCCGATTCTGACTATATAGTCAGAATCGGAAGAAAATATCTTACCGTGTGTACACACCTTTAATCTCTTGCTAGCCATCCCAGCAGTAAGGTCTTATCATAGTCACCCAAAGTTCAAACTAAATTGTAGTAATTTCCCAGAACCTAAATGCTACAACCAGGGATCTACAGGCCTCTATCAACATGGTAAATAGTAAGTTCATGGCTCTACCATCAGAGAGATCTGAAGAACATCATTGTTTCATGGGACTGTTGCCAGGAGAAAACAAACCACAAAGCATTGCAGTAGTTGTATAATTGTATCTGAATCATACACAAGACTTATGTCCTCCAGCCAGATTAGGCAAAACTGGAGATATTTGAAACTAATCCTATCAAATAGCTTTGGCAGTGCAGGATGGTTTTAGATTTTCCCCTTTAGAATGAGAGGGATCACATGGTTTTGAAATAGTCCTATAAGATTGTAAGTTTGCGAGCAGGGCCTTCCTACCTCTATGTCTGTTTGTTATTACCCAGTTTTGTCTTATCATTGTGTCTAGTTGTAAAGTGCGGCGGAATTTGCTGCGCTATATAAGAAACTGTTAATAAATAAAATAAATTATCAAAAGGGGCAACAATTGCATCTCTGAGACAACCATAGGCAAATCTGTGGGGTGGTCCGGGGGTGCACCGGACCACCCATTAGCAAAAATAAAATTTTATTAAGTTATTATTTTTAATAATGTGTCCTCGCGGTCAGGAATACATTTGCTGACCGGGAGGACATTCACGCGCTGCAGCAGCTCTCCAGCTCCGCCCCCCCTTTTGTGATACACCAATAATGTTTGGATGCGACATGACGTAATGACGTCACGCCGCACGCAGCACTCACCAGCCCCACCGCGCACCAGTCTGACTGAGAGGAGCGCCGGAGCACAGCTTAGCACTGTGCACAGTCAGACCGCCGGACGCTTTCTTCAGCAGCTGCCGTCTGTCAGTGCCTGCAGACTGCTTCAGCACTGCCACTGTAGTTACAGGCGGCCGCCCTCCCAGTTTCGAGTCCCGCTGCCTGGCCGCTCGGTTGGCCACCCGAGTGGTAACACAGTCAGTCACTAGTGACCTGACTTACTTCCAATCCAAACCAGTGGTAAGGAGTGTGTGGGGGGGGGGGGGCAATGAGCGCACAGTAGGGCATTGTATAGCTGGCACTGTGGGGGCCGTGTATATCTGGCACTGTGGAGGCAATGTATATCTGGCACAGTGGAGGAATGTATATCTGGCACAGTGGGGCATTGTATATCTGGCACAGTGGGGCATTGTATATCTGGCACAGTGGGGCATTGTATATCTGGCACTGTGGGGGCATTATATATCTGGCACTGTGGGGGTATTGTATATCTGGTACAGGGGGGCATTGTATATCTGGCACAAGGGGGCAATGTATATCTGGCACAGTGGAGGAATGTATATCTGGCACAGTGGGGCATTGTATATCTGGCACAGTGGGGGCATTGTATATCTGGCACAGGGGGGCAATGTGTATCTGGCACAGTGGGGGCATTGTATATCTGGCACAGGGGGGCAATGTGTATCTGGCACAGTGGAGCAATGTATATCTGACACAGTGGGGGCATTGTATATCTGGCACAGTGGGGGCATTGTATATCTGGCACAGGGGGGCAATGTGTATCTGGTACTGTGGGGGCATTATATATCTGGCACTGTGGGGGTATTGTATATCTGGCACTGTGGGGCATTGTATATCTGGCACAGGGGGGCAATGTATATCTTGCACAGTGGGGCATTGTATATCTGGCACTGTGGGGGCATTGTATATCTTGCACAGTGGGGCATTGTATATCTGGCACAGGGGGGCAATGTATATCTAGCACTGTGGGGGCATTGTATATCTGGCACTGTGGGGGCAATGTATATCTGGCTCTGTGGGGGCATTGTATATCTTGCACAGTGGGGCATTGTATATCTGGCACAGGGGGGCAATGTATATCTAGCACTGTGGGGGCATTGTATATCTGGCACTGAGGGGCATTGTATATCTGGCACAGTGGGGGCAATGTATATCTGGTAAAGGGGGCAATGTATATCTGGCACTGTGGGGGCATTGTATATCTGGCACGGGGGGGGGGGCAATGTATATCTGGCACAGGGGGGCATTGTATATCTGGCACAGGGGGGCAATGTGTATCTGGTACTGTGGGGTCATTGTATATCTGGCACTGTGGGGGCATTGTATATCTGGCACAGTGGGGGCATTTGTGTATTTGGCACTATTGGGGTCATATGTGTATTCTGGCCCCCCCATATGTGTATCACGCCCCCATTTTCATTGCCCATGCCTCATGTGGTATTTGACCACGCCCATTTTTTGGCACACACATTAACTGTAAGACATTTTTTCTACTTGTACCACTTATATTAATCCAAACAATAAAATATATAACTAATTAAAATGAGTGAAATACTACATTAACTTCTGCAGCAGTATTTTACTCATTTTAATTAGTTATATATTTTATTGTTTGGATGATTATACTGCATTTGGTGGGATAACACAATTTCAAACATGGTGATAAAACTGGAACCACCCATTACCAGATCTCTAGTTTCACCTATGGAGACAACTGCACATGGAGGGAGCTGAAATCCCTAATGCTCAAGCAATGAAGAACGCTCAATACCTTTACTCTACAGAAAGCAAAGCATCACCCACATCATATATACACCACAGACATAATGAGCATTGCATGACTAGGGGCCTGAGTCAGATGTGGTTGGAGTGAGCGTCGCTGCTGCTTACTTGGAAACAGCAGTGTAGCTCAGATATGATAATGCAGCAGGAGGCATCTGGTATACGTAGACCCATCCCGCATGTATGTGTGATACAGGGATGAAGCATCGGATCACATGCAACCCCATCAGCATACAGTATGCACATACAGGCGTGGTCACACACAGAACATAGTCATGCCCATATAATGTTACTCAGCAGAGTCTGCTTGTGCATCTTATCCACACAGCGATGCCAATAAGATGTATTTTCATCAAACAAATATGCCCAACGCTAAAGGGGTTACACGGGACCTGTCAGCTTACTCACGGCAGCCATCACCCGCTGCGTGGTGTATCGAGGCAAGATGTATTAGGACACATCTGTACATATATATCTATATCTGTACATTATATATATACACCTAGATAGATAGATAGATAGATAGATAGATAGATAGATAGATAGATAGATAGATAGATAGATAGATAGATAGTATAATGTTTGGCAGCTGTCACCACAGAGATCACCAATTGATGGCAGCAGCAATAACAGTTGAGCTCACTGGGCCCAGCAGCAGAACTGAGATGGTTGCAGTAAATGCCCCAAACCACTTGGTGTAATGACTCGTCAGCACTAACATGTCATTTCCCACATGTGTCACTGTGTAATATCAGTGGGGAGATGATGGTGCGGGGTATAGGGCAGAGAGCTGATGCACAGCCATCACCAACTGCCACCACCAACTGCCGCCCGCATGCCACATTTGAATGGTATAAAACCCCAGCGCACGGCAATATCACTGGCATTTACTCAGTTGAAGCTGCTGCGGACAGGTGAGAAAAGCCTCTGGAAGAGCGAACTAGTCTGTACTCTGTACCTAGTGACTACTTCCCGCCAGTGATCGGATCAGAGCGCACAATCAGATCTGTGCTGTGTGTGTGTTTGTGTGTGTGTGATTTTTCTTTTTTTTTTACTTTTGTGCACCTACTTTTAAAAGTGAACTACATCAGCAGCTGCAATGAGTCGGAGGGAATTAGCCCAGCTGATTGGACCGGGTCCAAATCAGAACATCGTTGGGACGTGGCTGAGATCAGGACGTCTCAGACCATCAACAAGGGCAACCTCACGAAAGACTGACCTCAGCAAGACCAACCTCAGAAAGGGCACCATCAGGTAGGCCATTCTCTGTTGGACTGCTGCACTGTTGCACTGCAGGTGAGGAAGAAGCCGGAGAGACCTGTACCATCTGTTGCTCCCAGTTTGCGATTGGAGAGAAAGTAGCAGTTCCATCCTGCCTCCATGTTTTCCATGCTCCATGCTTGGCTCAATGGCTTCGGATTAACATTGCTTGCCCCCTGTGCCGCGCACAGTGCATGGACTTCAACGCATTCTGCCAGTCTCTATGAAAGATCCCAACAGCTACTAATCTACAGGTCAAGGCAGCATATAAAACAACGTGACTGGTAACAACGAGGCTTCTGAGAATGTTGGACAGGAAAGTACAGTGCTTTTTGACTGCAGCCTTTGAATACTATGTGGTTTGCTTTTCTCTTTCTTTCTTATTTATTCCTTCTCTACCCCCTTCAATTTCTTCTTTGAGTCCTGCTTTGTCTATACCCTTCCCATGAACCACCACTGTGGCTTATTCCTGTTTGTGTTCTGTGTAACTGCAGCCTGTCTCCTGTATGTGTGGAAAAACCCCAGGAGGGATCTCGAGTGTCAAAACCCCAGGAGGGATCTCGAGTGTTAAAACCCCAGGAGGGGTCTCGAGTGTCAAAACCCCCGGAGAGGTCTTGAGTGGCAAAACCCCAGGAGGATGCCTGAGCTGCAAACCCCAAGAGGGGTCTCAAATGGCAAAACCCCAGTAGGGGTCTCGAGTGGAAAAACCCCAGGAGGGGTGCCTGAGCTGCAAACCCCAACAGGGGTCTCAAGTGGCAAAACCCCAGGAGGGGTGCCTGAGCTGCAAACCCCTAGAGGAGGGGTCTCGAGTTGCAAAACCCTAGGAGGGGTGCCTGAGCTGCAAACCCCAAGAGGGGTCTCGAGTTGCAAAACCCCAGGAGGGGTGCCTGAGCTGCAAACCCCAAGAGGGGTCTCGAGTTGCAAAACCCCAGGAGGGGTGCCTGAGCTGCAAACCCCAAGAGGGGTCTCGAGTTACAAAACCCCAGGAGGGGTGCCTGAGCTGAAAACCCCAAGAGGGGTCTCAAGTGGCAAAACCCCAGGAGGGGTCTCGAGTGGAAATACCCCAGGAGGGGTCTCGAGTGTCAAAACCCCAGGAGGGGTTTCACGTGGCAAAACCCTAGGAGGGGTCTCAAGTGGCAAAACCCCAGGAGGGGTGCCTGAGCTGCAAAACCAAGGAGGGGTCTTGAGTGGCAAAACCCCAGGAGGGGTCTTGAGTGGAAAAACCCCAGGATGGGTGCCTGAGCTGCCAACCCCAGGAGGGGTCTCGAGTGTCAAAACCCCAGGAGGGGTCTCGAGTGTCAAAACCTCAGGAGGGGTCTCGAGTGTTAAAACCCAGGAGGGGGTCACCTGGTCCCACCTGATAACCCAGATTCCGAGTAGTCTGCGTAACAACCCTCTTGGTCTTTCTCCTTTTTTATTTTTTTATTTTCTCTTCAGCTGTCTATCTCTTTTTTTGTGTATGATTTTGTCCCACCCCAGACTGGTCTGCTGGCTATCCAGCCAGGTATATGACGACATGAGGGTTCCCCCAGCCTTGGCCACACCATCCAAATAATCTTTACACTTTTACAGTGTTTCTTTTTTCACATTCTTTCTTTTTTTATGTGAATTTTTTTTTTTAATTGGGGATTAGGGCTAAAGGCGACACCCCATAAAAAAAAACGACACTGGGCAGCCACCTCATGGGTGTGTTGGAAGAGCTGCAAAGCTGATAATTATTTTTAAAATGTGGACAGTTACATCCAACTCATTGATAACTAGGGCCCAAATATATTAAGCCTTAAAAAAATGATAGAGTGGAGACTGATAAAGAGTGATAAAGTACCAGCAATCAGCTTCCTAACTGCCATGCAGAGCCGGCGCTACCCGCTCCGCAAAGGGATGCAAAGCAGGTAGGCGCTGGGCTAAAGAGACCCTCTGCCTGCTTTGCATCTCTCTGCAGTCTGTTGGTGCAGCAGCCGGCAGCTACAGCATGTAAAAAGGTGCACCGTATAATTTTTTAATGCAGCAGTGGTCTCCCAGAAGTTAAAGTAGAATGGGCAACCCCACCAGCGTGACTGCAGTAAGCTCCACCCCCTTACCACCTGCAGCACCTCATAATGATGTTTCTGCTGCGGCCAGACATGCCGGTCACCATGAAGCGGAAGCCCCTGGAGTCCTTACAGCTACGGTCATCGGCGCTCCAGGCCCCCAGTGAATGAACCAGCATTGTGGCCACCGGGGGCAGAGATAGGCAGCGCTGAGCCAGAAATCCGGCATCCTTAGCCGGTGGTCGCGGCTCTGAGCGCTGCGCAGCAGTCAGGTCATAGAGCAGGGGGATGACACAGGGCTGTAAACGGTGCTAAGACTTCAGGATCTTGTGACGTTGCAGTCAGACATCCGGAAGTCTCAATGTATGCACCCGGTGCTGCTTCACCCCTGTTCTGTCCCTGTCATCCCCCCCAGTGTTCTGTGAAGTGTCACCCCCCCAGTGTTCTGTGAAGTGTCACCCCCCCAGTGTTCTGTGAAGTGTCACCCCCCCCCAGTGTTCTGTGAAGTGTGTCACCCCCCCAGTGTTCTGTGAAGTGTGTCACCCCCCCATTGTTCTGTGAAGTGTCACCCCCCCAGTATTCCGTGAAGTGTTACACCCCCCCAGTGTTCTGTGAATTGTGTCACCCCCCCCCCCCCAGTGTTCTGTGAAGTGTCCCCCCCAGTGTTCTGTGAAGTGCCCCCCCAATGTTCTGCGAAGTGTTACCCCCCACCCCAGTGTTCTGTGAAGTGTCACCCCCCCAGTGTTCTGTGAAGTGTCACCCCCCAGTGTTGTTCTGTCAAGTGTGTCACCCCCCCGTTATGTTAGTGTCACCCCCAAAGTGTTCTGTCATTGTCACCCCCCCAGTGTTCTGTCACTGTGCCACCCCCAACCAGTGTTATGTTAGTGTCACCCCCCCAGTGTTCTGTCACTGTGCCACCCACCTCTGTGTTCTGTCGCTGTGTCACACCCACCTCTGTGTGTTCTGTCTCAGTCACTGTGTCACATCGTCTCCCCCCCCCCTCCTGCCCCCGTCTGTGTTCTGTGTCTGTACAGGTCAGGGCTGTAATTAGGTGTGTGCCGATGGTGCCTTGCCCACAGCGCAAGTGCAGTGAAGGCGCACCATCTGGCAGCACACCCCTACCTACGGCTGTTTTGGTCAGTGATGGAGTAGTGAAATTTCGTCACAGGCACCATGTAGAAGCAATGTCTGGCATGCGCTGTCCCTTTGGCACGATGTCCCTTTGTGAATTATGGGAGGGAGGGCGCAAATTTTATAGTTTGCAGGGGGGCGCCGAACACCCTAGCACCGGCCCTGCTGCCATGTTACTGGATTTTCTTGAAAAATTACAGTTAGGAGCTGATTGGCTGGAACTTTATCAGCCTTCACTTTATCACTTTTCTCTAACGTCCTAGTGGATGCTGGGGACTCCGTAAGGACCATGGGGAATAGACGGGCTCCGCAGGAGACAGGGCACTTTAAGAAAGAATTTGGATACTGGTGTGCTCTGGCTCCTCCCTCTATGTCCCTCCTCCAGACCTCAGTTTGAATCTGTGCCCGGACGAGCTGGGTGCTACTTAGTGAGCTCTCCTGAGCTTGCTAAAAAGAAAGTATTTTGTTAGGTTTTTTTATTTTCAGAGAGATCTGCTGGCAACAGACTCTCTGCTACGTGGGACTGAGGGGAGAGAAGCAGCCCTACTCACTGAAGATAGGTCCTGCTTCTTAGGCTACTGGACACCATTAGCTCCAGAGGGATCGTACACAGGATCGCACCCTTGGTCGTCCGATCCCGGAGCCGCGCCGCCGTCCCCCTCGCAGAGCCGGAAGACAGAAGCCGGTGACAGAAGCAAGAAGACTTCGAAAATCGGCGGCAGAAGACTCCAGTCTTCATATGAGGTAGCGCACAGCACTGCAGCTGTGCGCCATTGCTCCCACACTACACCCACATACTCCGGTCACTGTAAGGGTGCAGGGCGCAGGGGGGGGGGGGGGGGGGGGCGCTCTGGGCAGCAATTAGAGACCTCTTTGGCAAAAGTTTACATAATATACAGTTGGGCACTGAATATATGTATGAGCCCCCGCCAAAATTGTACATGAAAGCGGGACAGAAGCCTGCCGTCGAGGGGGCGGGGCTTCTTCCTCAGCACTCACCAGCGCCATGTTTTTTCTCCACAGCACCGCTGAGAGGAAGCTCCCCAGTCTCTCCCCTGCAGTTACACGGTAGAAGAGGGTAAAAAGAGAGGGGGGGCACATAATTAGGCGCAAAAATCAATATAAACAGCAGGTACTGGGTTAACATTAAGTTACTGTGTTATTCCTGGGTTAATAGCGCTGGGGTGTGTGCTGGCATACTCTCTCTCTGTCTCTCCAAAGGGCCTTATGGGGGAATTGTCTTCAGATGAGCATTCCCTGAGTGTGTGGTGTGTCGGTACGTGTGTATCGACATGTCTGAGGTAAAAGGCTCCCCTAAGGAGGAGATGGAGCAAATATGTGTGTGAGAGGGTGTCTCCGTCGACAACGCCGACACCTGTTTGGATATGTGTAATTAAGTGCTAAGGTGAATTTATTGCACAAAAGATTGGAGAACAGACAGGAAATCTACCCATGTCTGTCCCTATGTCACAGAGGCCTTTAGAGTCTCTCAATGCTCACTATCCAAAATAATAGACACTGATATCGACACGGAGTTTGACTCCAGTGTCGACTACGATAATGCAAAGTTACAGCCAAAATGGCAGAAAAGTATTCAATATGATTATTGTAATAAAACATGATTTGCATATCACTGATGACTCATCTGTCCCTGACACAAGGGTACACATGTTTAAGGGGAAGAAAGCTGAGGTAAATTTCCCTCCTCTCATGATGAAAAAGAGCGAGAATCTCCAGACAAGAGACTGCAGTTTCCCACAAAGAATTCTCAGGCAGTATCCTTTCCCCTCTAGGGTCAGGATATGATGGGAATCTTCCCCTAGGGTGTCACGTTTGCCCAAAAGGTAGCCTTGACGTAACAGCTATTCTCAGGGATCCTGCAGATAGCGTGCACATTCTGGTACACTACTCAGACCGGCGATTGTGTCGGCATGGGTTTATAGCGCTGTGGCAGCGTGGACAGGTACCTTATCAGCAGAGATTGAGACCCTAGTATGCATATAGATATATATATGTATATATAGAGATATATATATTAAAGATGCTGTCTTAAGAGATATGTATGTATATATATATATATATATATATATAAAACATGCCCAAAGAGACATGAGTATACTGGGTCCTAGAGTCAAAGCTATGTCGATTTCTGCTTGACGTGTCCTGTAGAATATGCAATGGACAGATGATGCCGACTTAAGAGGCATATGGAAGGCTGAGGATTGTGTGGAGAAGGGTTCTCGGACCTGGTCTCCACAGCTATAGCTGGTTATTCTGATATTTTGCCTTATACTCCTGCACAGCCTAGGAAAGCACGACATTATCAAATGCAGCCTTTCGAATAAAAAAACAAGAAAGTCCGAGGTGCGTCCTTTCTTGCCAGAGGCGGGGGCAGAGGAAAGAAGCTGCACAACACAGCCAGTTCCCAGGAACAGAAGTCCTCCCCGGCCTCTACAAAAATCCACCGCATGTCGCTGGGGCTCCACAGGCGGAGCTAGGCCCGGTGGGGGCACGCCTTCGTAAGTTCAGCCACAAGTGGGATCACTCCTTGTTAGATCCCTGGGCAATAGATATTGTGTCTCAGGGATACAAGCTGGACTTTGAGTAGATGCCCCCTCACCGACGGCCCTGCCGGCTTCCCCCCACGAGAGGGAAACAGTGTTAACTGCAGTTCACAAATTGTATCTTCAACAGGTGGTGGTCAAGGTTTCCCTCCTTCAACAAGGAGGTGGTTATTATTCGACCATGTTGTAGTCCCGAAACCAGACGGTTCGGTCAGACCCATATTGAATTTAAAATCCCTGAACATATACCTGAAAAGGTTCAAGTTCAAGATGGAATCGCTAAGAGCGGTCATTGCAAGCCTGAAAGGGGGAGATTTTATGGTGACTCGGGACATAAAGGATGCATACCTTCATGTCCCCATTTCTCCACCTCATCAGGCGTACCTCAGAATTGCGGTACGGGATTGTCATTACCAATTTCAGACGTTGCCGTTTGGTCTCTCCACGGCCTTGAGAATATTCACCAAGGTAATGACGGAAATGATGGTGCTCCTGCGAAAGCAAGGTGTCACTATTATCACGTACTTGGGACGATCTCCTCATAAAAGCGAGATCAAGAGAGCAGTTGCTGAACAGCGTATCACTTTCTCTGGAAGTGTAACGGCAACACGGCTGGATTCTATATATTCCAAAGTCGCAGTTGGTTCCTACAGCTCATCTGCCTCTCCTAGGCATGATCCTAGGCACAGACCAGAAAAGGGTTTATCTCCCGATAGAGAGAGCTCAGGAGCTCGTGACACTGGTCAGGAATCTATTAAAACCAAAACAGGTGTCAGTGCATCACTGCACTCGAGTCCTGGGAAGGAGGGTGGCATCATACGAAGCCATTCCCTTCGACATGTTCCATGCGAGGACCTTCCAATGGGACTTACTGGACAAGTGGTCCGGATCACATCTTCAGATGCATTGGTTAATCACCCTATCCCCCAGGGTCAGGGTGTCTCTCCTGTGGTGGCTGCAGAGTGCTCACCTTCTCGAAGGTCGCAGATTCGGCATTCAGGACTGGGTCCTGGTGACCACGGATGCAAGCCTCCGAGGGTGGGGGGCAGTCACACAGGGAAGAAATTTCCAAGGGCTGTGATCAAGGCAGGAGACTTGCCTTCACATCAATATCCTGAAACTAAGGGCCATATACAACGCCCTAAGTCAAGCGGAGACCCTGCTTCGCGACCAACCGGTTCTGATTCAGTCAGACAATATCACCGCAGTGGCTCATGTAAACCGCCAAGGTGGCACAAGGAGCAGGGTGGCGATGGTAGAAGCCACCAGAATTCTTCGCTGGGCGGAGAATCACGTAAGCGCACTGTCAGCAGTGTTCATTCCGGGAGTGGACAACTGGGAAGCAGACTTCCTCAGCAGGCACGACCTCCACCCGGGAGAGTGGGGACTTCATCAAGAAGTCTTCATGCAGATTGCAAGTCGGTGGGAACTGCCACAGGTGGACATGATGGCATCCCGCCTCAACAAAAAGCTGCAGAGATATTGCGCCAGGTCAAGAGACCCTCAGGCGATAGCTGTGGACGCACTGGTGACACCGTGGGTGTTCCTGTCGGTCTATGTATTTCCTCCTCTTCCTCTCATACCCAAGGTGCTGGGAATCATAAGGAAAAGAGGAGTGAGAACAATACTCTTTGTTCCGGATTGGCCAAGAAGGACTTGGTATCCAGATCTGCAAGAAATGCTCACAGAGGACCCGTGGCCTCTGCCTCTAAGACAGGACTTGTGCAACAGGGGCCCTGTCTGTTCCAAGACTTACCGCGGCTGCGTTTGACGGCATGGCGGTTGAACGCCGGATCCTAGCAGAAAAAGGCATTCCGGATGAGGTCATTCCTACGCTGATAGAGGCTAGGAAGCATGTGACGGCTCAACATTATCACCGTATATGGCGAAAATATGTTGCTTGGTGTGAGGCCAGGAATGCCCCTACGGAGGAATTCCAGCTGGGCCGTTTCCTTCACTTCCTACAGTCAGGAGTGACTTTGGGGCTGAAATTGGGTTCCAATAAGGTCCAGATTTCGATCCTATCCATTTTCTTTCAAAAAGAACTGGCTTCTCTTCCTGAAGTTCAGACGTTGTAAAGGGAGTGCTGCATATTCAGCCCCCTTTTGTGCCTCCAGTGGCAGCTTGGGATCTTAACGTGGTGTTGAGTTTCCTGAAGTCACACTGCTTTGAGCCACTCAAAACCGTGGAGTAAAAATTTCTCACGTGGAAGGTGGTCATGGTATTGGCCTTGGCTTCAGCTAGGCGTGTGTCAGAATTAGCGGCTTTGTCACATAAAAGCCCCTATCTGGTTTTCCATATGGACAGGGCAGAATTGCGGACCCGTCCACAATTTCTGCCAAAAGTGGTGTCATCTTTTCATATGAACCAACCTATTGTGGTGCCTGTGGCTACTCGTGACTTGGAGGATTCCGAGTTGCTGGATGTGGTCAGAGCTTTGAAGGTTTATGTAGCCAGAACGGCTAGAGTCAGGAAAACTGAGTCACTGTTTATCCTGTATGCATCCAACAAGCTGGGTGCTCCTGCTTCAAAGCAAACTATTGCTCACTGGATCTGTAACACGATTCAGCAGGCTCATTCTGCGACTGGATTGCCGTTTCCAAAATCAGTAAAAGCCCACTCCACAAGGAAGGTGGGCTCTTCTTGGGCGGCTGCCCGAGGGGTCTCGGCATTACAGCTTTGCCGAGCAGTTACTTGGTCAGGTTCAAACACTTTTGCAAAGTTTTACAAGTTTGATACCCTGGCTGAGGAGGACCTTGTGTTTGCTCCTTCGGTGCTGCAGAGTCATCCTCACTCTCCCGCCCGTTTGGGAGCTTTGGTATAATCCCCATGGTCCTTACGGAGTCCCCAGCATCCACTAGGACGTTAGAGAAAATAAGATTTTACTTACCGGTAAATCTATTTCTCGTAGTCCGTAGTGGATGCTGGGCGCCCGTCCCAAGTGCGGACTTCTTCTGCAATACTTGTATATAGTTATTGCTTAAATAAGGGTTATGTTGTGGTTGCATCAGGGTTGATCTGATGCTCCGTTGTTGTTCATACTGTTAACTGGGTAAGTTTATCACAAGTTATACGGTGTGATTGGTGTGGCTGGTATGAGTCTTGCCCTGGATTCCAAAATCCTTTCCTTGTACTGTCGGCTCTTCTGGGCACAGTTTCTCTAACTGGGGTCTGGAGGAGGGATATAGAGGGAGGAGCCAGAGCACACCAGTATCCAAATTCTTTCTTAAAGTGCCCTGTCTCCTGCGGAGCCCGTCTATTCCCCATGGTCCTTACGGAGTCCCCAGCATCCACTACGGACTACGAGAAATAGATTTACCGGTAAGTAAAATCTTATTTTTAAGGCTTCATACGTTTGGGCCTGAAAACCTTAAACCCAGGCAACGCCGGGTACTTCGGCTACTAACTTATATTTCTATTATTCTTACAAAGACTATGGCCCTCATTCTGACCTAATCGCTAGCAGGCTACTTTTAGCACTGCTGCGATCAGGTAGTCGCCGCCTACAGGGGAGGGGGAATCGCTGTGCAGGGCTGCGCTCGCTTGAGCAGAGAGCTGCACAAACAAAAGTTTGTGTAGTTTCTGCACAGCTCAGGACTTACTCACCCGCTGCAATCATCCAGGATGGAGCTGACGTCAGGATCCCTCCCTGGAAGAGGCTGGGCACGCCTGCGTTCGGACAGACATTCCCTGAAAACGGTCAGTTGACACCTCCTGCCGGCCTCTTCCTGTCAGTCGCGGGTGTGATCGCCAGTGCCATAACTAGACATTTTAGCGCTGTGTGCAAGAAACGGCATCGGCGCCCCCACCTTCATGCAAACAGGTGGCAGTGCGCGCTCCAGGCGCGCGCAAAAAATATAGGAGCGTGGCTTCACGGGGAAGGGGTGTGGTCACAAAATAATACCAAGTCATATAATGGTGCACAGTAGTCTCCATTATTCAAATTACGCCGCACAGTAGCGCCACTACACCAGGTAGAGGCCCTTTTTCACATTACGGCGGACAGATGCCCCTTTTTTACACATTACGGCAGACAGCGTCCCCTTTTTACACACTACGGCAGACAGCGTCCTGTTTTTTACACACTACGGCAGACAGCGTCCTCTTTTTTACACTTTACGGCAGACAGCGTCCCCTTTTTACACATTACGGCAGACAGCGTCCCCTTTTTACACATTATGGCAGACAGCGTGCCCTTTTTACACATTATGGCAGCAGATACCCCCTTTTTTACACATTAGGCAGGCAGGGTCCCCCTTTTTTACACATTACAGTAGCAGAGTCCCCCTTTTTTACACACTACGACAGCAGAGTCCCCCTTTTTTACACACTACGGCAGCAGAGTCCCCCTTTTTTACATACTACGGCAGCAGAGTACCCCTTTTTTACACATTAGGCAGACAGAATCCCCCTTTTTTTACACATTACAGTAGCAGAGTCCACGCATTTCTCCCTGTTTTGCATGAGAGAGAGTGAACGAGTGAGTGAGTGAATGTGTGTGTGTGTGTGTGTGTGTGTGTGTGTGTGTCTGCCTGCTCTGGAGTGAGTAAGTGTGTGTGTGTGTTCTGTCAGTCACCTGGAGGTGGTTGCAGCATCCAGGCGCAGAGTCTCTCCCGGGGTCCGGGACATGCTGCGGCGATGCTACAAGCAGCATGAGAGCGGGTCTGGGAGCAACCTCCAACAGCACTCCACACCCCGTCAGCAGGAGTTCCATTCTCCTGCATTCACAGCGGGACTCCTGGCGGCAGCGGGACACGGGGCAGCTGTTTGCTGATAGATGCGGCTACAGACGCGCTCCCGTTCCCGTCATATGCAGAGGCGGGAGGCAAGCGGTGGCGCCGGCCCGGAACTGTCACTGCAGGCTCTCTTGTCTACGGGCTGGGGCAGAGTGCAGGAGGCTGGGCTAGCCGGGGACATGAACATAAGGAGACCTAGGTAAGCTGCCGCCAGGTACAGCGCTAGCTAAGCATTACCGCGGGCGCCTGGCAATACGACCTCCGACAGTGGCAGTCACTGAATGGGGTGGTGGGTATGCTGAGACACCTGCCGCATTACCCTCCTTGTGGCCCGACTCTTCTTCCTTACAGCAAGCGCGGCAAAAACCACTGATCCTGCGCTGCAGACGCAGCATAGTAGTAGGTAGTAATAATAATAATAGGGGTGCGGGCACATCTGAGCAAGCCGAGCGGAACCTGATCCGGTGTCCCGCTGGGCCAATCCGCCCCTGCATGAATATACGCTATGCGATTAGCATCGTTGCAATGACAGGCGCTAGCCCGCAATCAATATTAGTAAATCCCGCCCATAGTGGGTGTTGTAACTGTAAACATGCCGGTAACTTGATGTGAATACTGGCACAGGCCTTGCTAATCTATAAAAAAAAAAAGTTGGAAATACAATAATAAAACTTAAAAAATGTCCTGTCCCTCACCCCAAGTGCGTTCCAGCGCTAAGGATCATAACCTCGGCTGATTGCCGCAAATTTAGGATGACAAATTGTGAGGCTGATTCAGAGTTTGGAGCAAAGCATAAAAGAGCAGGTAACTTTGCAACTGGGAAAAAAATGCTGCACTGCAGGTGGGGCAGATGTAACATGTGCAGAGAGAGTAAAGCTGGGTACACACTAGACGATGTGCTCCATGAGTGATATCGTCACTGTTTGCCCTTGAATGACCTGCATGTTCGGATGATAGGCGATATCATTAACAACCCGTGGGACTGCGCATCATTAACAATATTGTGCATACACGCTGGACGAGAATCGCAACGATGTGTCATTATCGTCCTCCACATTATTCAAAAAATCCTCTAGTGTGTATCCAGCTTATGATTTGGGTGGGGTGTAGATTTTGGGGGCAGTGTAAAAATAAAGCTACAAAAACAACAGTTGTGGGAGCTAGAGTACTGGATGTGAGACACATAGGGGGTCATTCTGAGTTGTTCGCTCGCCAGCAGTTTTTAGCAGCCGTGAAAACGTTATGCCGCCGCCCACTAGGAGTGTATTTTAGCTTAGCAGAAGTGCGAACGAATGTATCGCGGAGCGGCTACAAAGTTTTTTTGTGCAGTTTCAGAGTAGCTCAAAACCTACTCAGCGCTTGCGATCACTTCAGACTGATTAGTTCCTGTTTTGACGTCACAAACCCGCCCCGCTACGCCTGCATTTTTCCGAACACTCCCTGAAAACGGTCAGTTGACACACAGAATTGCTCACTTGATGTAATTTACACTGCGGCCACCAGTGCGACTGAAATGCTTCGCTAGACCCTGTGCAAAACACATTGTTTGTTGTGCCTGTACGACGCGCGTGCAAATTGCGCCGCATACGCATGCGCAGAACTGCCTTTTTTTATAGGCATATCTTGCTTCCCTGATGCACTTTGTGTAGTGGCCAGACCCCTTTTTGGTCCCCCAAGGGACCCTGCTCTTCCCACTATACAACTCTCAGTCTGTGGCTTCCTGCTGCCACAATTCCCCTTCTCACATCATGTCAGTGCCCCTGTGAAATTATCGTTTTTTTACAGTTTCTTATATAGCGTAGCACATTATGTATCTCCTGATATACTCTGTGCTGCTGGGGGACCGTGCTACTTCCACTATATAACTCTCAGTGGCCCTCATTCCGAGTCGTTCGCTCGGTATTTTTCATCGCATCGCAGTGAAATTCCGCTTAGTACGCATGCGCAATATTCGCACTGCGACTGCGCCAAGTAATTTTACAATGGAGATAGTATTTTTACTCACTGCTTTTTCATCGCTCCGGCGATCGTAGTGTGATTGACAGGAAATGGGTGTTACTGGGCGGAAACAGGCCGTTTTATGGGCGTGCGGGAAAAAACGCTACCGTTTCCGGAAAAAACGCAGGAGTGGCCGGGGAAACGGGGGAGTGTCTGGGCGAACGCTGGGTGTGTTTGTGACGTCAAACCAGGAACGACAAGCACTGAACTGATCGCAGATGCCGAGTAAGTGTGGAGCTACTCTGAAACTGCTAAGTAGTTTGTAATCGCAATATTGCGAATACATCGTTCGCAATTTTAAGATGCTAAGATACACTCCCAGTAGGCGGCGGCTTAGCGTGAGCAACTCTGCTAAATTCGCCTTGCGAGCGATCAACTCGGAATAAGGGCCAGTGTGTGGGTTTGTGCTACCTGCATTCCCCTCCTCACATCATGTCACTGGCCCTGTCACATGCAGCCCTGTCATCACTGACATATCATGCATGTCCTGATATAGGGGGTCATTCCGAGTTGATCGCACGTAGCAACTTTTTGCTGCCCGTGCGATCAACTAGACGCCGCCTATGGGGGAGTGTGTTTCTGCATAGCCTGCGAACGCTTGTGCAGCCCTGATATGCAAAAAAAGGTTTCCTGTAAAAGAAGACCATGGTAAGAGTTACGTACCCTGTGTGATCAATCCAGCGATGCAGGTCCCGGAACTGACGTCAGATATCCGCCCTCCAAGCGCCTGGACACGCCTGCGTTGGACTCACCACTCCCCAAAAATGGTGAATTGCCGCCTGGATCCACCTTCCTTCTGTCAATCTTCTTGCGGTCGCCGCTGCGACCGCTTTCTTCGGTGTGCTGCTGTCCCGCCCCCTAGGGATGCTAGTGGTGTGTTACCCCCACAGTGTTTGTTCCCAGAGTGTAAGTCATACGTGTAGTTATGCTGTCTCCTGATATACTCTGTGCTGCTGTCCCGCCCCCTAGGGGTGCTAGGGATTTCTAATTTTTTTAGTTGTCTCCAGTGTGTTTTAATACGTTCGTATGCCAAATTTCACGATCTTCGCTTGTAAACTGTGGATTTGTATAGAAAGACTGACAGAAGGCCACATTTTCACTTTTATATAGTAGATATATACATATAATCAGAGATGTAGCTAGGTGCCATGGTGCCTGGAGCAAGGGTATGTACTGAATTAGGGGCTTGGCCAACATGTGGTGGCATGTTACTTTTGAAAAGAAAAATATAAAAAAATCCTAAATTGGTGCCAGTGCCAGTTCTAGACCTTGTAGAGATCAGGATGAAAGTTTCCTTTGGGTGCCCCCATGTTGAAAATAGGGACAGTGCATGGCGTAGGTGTGCAACTAAAATATAGGGGTTTGGCTTAATGGGTAAGGAGCGTGATCACAGAATAGTACCAATTCACATTACTCTGCACAGTAGTGTCCGTTATTCACATTAGTACCACTTATATATGTTCACATTACACCACACAGTATTATTATTATTACATTTTATTTATAGGGCGCCACAAGTGTTTCGCAGCGCCGTACAAAGGACAGTACAGGGAGACCGAACGTAACATTACAGTAAATAAATAACAAAAATAGAGTGCAGGTAACAAAGAGCAGCACAATTATCACAACACAATACAGCTTAGATGTAAGTAGCGAGGGAGTAATCATCATACTACTAGGAGCTGGCGGCCATAGATAGAGATGAGCCTTTACCAGCAGGAGAAAAAGCGGGTAAAGATGGTCGCTGAGTAGGAGAGAGCTGTGAGTGAAATGTGGAAGAGGGCTTTGACAACAAGAGGAAAGAGGGCCCTGCCCTGAAGAGCTAACAATCTAGTGGCGAGTGGCGACAGACAGATGACATGAGGTGCAAGCAAGCGGGAGGAAGCCTGATGGGAGTATGCAAGCAAAGCAGATATGTTCAAGACAGGGGACCACCGGGATCCCTACTGCCGGCATCTTAACAACATACCCCCTGCTGCACAGCTACAAGCACACAGTGAGCCATATAAAGCGGACGGGCAGAGCTCCAGCATGTTCCATCTTTCAGTATCTCTTGCCTTAGCCTCTGACCTGCCCTGTTCCCCACCTGCTTTCAGAATCAGAGTCAGTGTGCATCCCCTCTGCTCCTCCTGCTCTGCGGCTGCCTGTATAGCAGTCTGCGACACACAGTAGCGGATCTTGCCACGGGCAAGCAGGACTTTTGCCCAGGGCGCCGCCTTCCGGAGGGCGCAGGGCGCCATCCGGAGGGCGCCGCACCAGGGCAAGATCCGCTGCTGCTGTGTGCCCCCTGCTGCCCGCCTGCTGCTGCTGGCCGCTTCCGCTGTGAAGGGAAACTAGACGCGTACGCGTCTAGTTTCCCTTCGTGGAGAGGACCTTTGCTGTGCGGTGCGCGATGACGTCATCGCGCACCGCACATCTTTTCAGTCTGTACAGGGGGCGTAAATGACACGCCCCCTGTACGAAGCCACGCCCCCTATTGCCGCCCGGGGCGCTCAGAGCGCCAGAACCGGCCCTGGCGACACAGCGCCCTCTAACTTTGCCGGCGCCTGGGGCTTGCGCTCCACCAGAATCACACTCGCTACACCCCTGTACATACAGTATATATATATATATATATATATATATATACAGTATATATATATATATATATATATATATATAATCACACTCTCATTGAGCCAACATATAGTCTGCAGACCCAGCGCTGAAAGTCAATTTATATCCACTTTGTGGCCAGAGAGAAACAGATTTGTATCCAAAATGACTGTATTCTTCCTTGTTAATGTGTAAGTACAATTGGTAAGACTTTCTGAATATTGTAGTTCCACAAGCGATATAGGATTACTGCAGAGTAAATGCACCATTATCAGTTGTAGTTTCTTATACAGTAATTGTTAGTAAAAGGCGTCCCGTGTTCTAGTGATGTAGCAGTCAGTGTATAACATGAGCTCCACAATAGGTGACTGATTACACACCATCAATTAGGGTCGGGATCCGGTCTCTGGGTCCACAAGACTTAGGTCGACAATGTCTAGGTCGACCAATATTGGTCGATAGTAAGTAGGTTGACATGGTTTCTAGGTCGACAGGGACTCTAGGTCGACATGGCAAAAGGTCGACATGAGTTTTTCCCTTTTTTAAATTTTTTAACTTTTTCATACTTTACGATCCACGTGGACTACAATTGGGAACTGTAACCTGTGCCAAGCGCAGCGAGGAACCTTGCCCGAAGCATGGCGTGCTAAGCGAGCTATGTGAGGGGACACGGTGCACTAATTGGGGTTCCCAGTCACTCTACAAAGAAAACGACACCATTATTTTTTTAAACTCATGTCGACCTTTTATCATGTTGACCTAGTACACGTCGGCCTAGAGTCCCTGTCGACCTAGAAACCATGTCGACCTATTTACTGTTGACTAACAGTGGTCGACCAAGACACTGTCGACCTTAGTCTAGTCTATGTAACATACCACACCCATTAGGGTCAGTATTGAGACACTTGTTGTAAGACTGGGTCATGAATATGTCATTTCTATCCTGCTTTACTCCACTGACAATCGACGGTCAAGTTTATGGACACGCTCAGTAGCAGCTCTTGCCACGGGCAAGCAGGCTTTTTGTCAGGGGCGCCGCTATCCCGAGGGCACCGCCGACGCCATGGCAAGAGCCGCTTCTAATCCACCCTCCCTCTCTGCTCCCCGCCTGCAGTGAGCGCCGTGTGCGCCAGCTGCAACCGGCATCGCTGACTGACGCTAGAGGTAAAAATTGACCCCTAGTGTCAGTGTGGCGCTGCTATGGAAGAGACGTCATGACGTCTCTCCCATAGAGAGGAGCCGGCGCCCAGTGACAGCAGCGGCAGCGGTCCAGAAGCAGGAGCGAGGCTGGTAAGTATTGGTTGTGTTGTTTTTTTTTAGGGTTTCAAAGCGGCGCTACTACAGGGGGCACAGCTACAGAGGGCACATACTGGGGGCACATCTACTGGGGGCACTACTACTGGGGGCACAGCTACCGAGGGCAAATCTACAGGGGGCACATACTGGGGGCACTAACAGGGCGCACTGCTACTGGGGGCAAATCAACTGGGGCCACAGCTACAAGGGGCACTGCTAAAGGGGGCACTGCTACAGGGGGGACAGCTGCTGGGGAAAATTAACTGGGGGCACAGCTACAGGGGGTGGATCTACAGGGGGCACCTCTACAGGGGCACTGCTAGAGGGTGCATATCAACTGGGGACAGAGCTACAAGGGGCCGGCTAGACAAGCACATACGGAGTGGAGACCGGAGCTAACGGGAGCTGAGCTGACGGGAGCTTGTAGTCACTGACGCTGCGGATCAGTCTGCAGGCATCAAATTGTAGCGATCCGCAATAAAGCTGGCAATCATGTGTGGGCTGCATGCAAAAGCAGCCAGTATCTACGCTGCATGCAAAAATGATAAAAGTATTTGCACCCCTTCCTTTGTACCAAGCAGCAAAGTTACTTGCTCGTTCTGCTTTGCTCCCAATTCAGAATCAGCCTCTGAATAAGTGGAAGACCCCTAAGTCAATGTCAGATATTCTATACTGAAATGTGGGTACATACGAGGATCAGGGTCAGGGGTGATCAGAGATGCAGGCCCGTTTCTGAGATTTTTCCCTAGTTACAAACACAAAAATGGATCCAGCTCCTCTTTTTTTTTTGTGTGCAAGATGAAATAGAAGACATCATAACATTTAGCACTCCCTTCTAAAAGAGATTTATTTCAGCCTTTACAGAGAATATTTGGCCATTCACATCAGTCCCTGCTCCAGTGACGCTTACAATCTATATTTACTACCACACGCACACCCGCTAGCGTTTATTTCGCTGGAAGACAATTAACCTAGCAGTATATTTTTGGATTGTGGGAGGAAACCGGAGCACCCAGAGGAAACCCACACAAGCACAGGGAGAAAATACAAACTTAACACAGTTAGGGACACAGTGGGAATGGAACCCATGCCCGCAATGCTGTGAGGCAGTAATGCTAACCATTACACCATCAGTACTGCAACACAGTAACAGTTTCTTTATATACCTAATAGAAACCAATTAACCAACACTCTTCAGTTCAGTATTACAGTGAGAAATAGTTTTACATACAATTTCCCATGTTGTTAAGCATCAAACCAACACAGTCCCGTATTTAGGCCCTCATTCCGAGTTGTTCGCTCGCTAGCTGCTTTTAGCAGCATTGCACACGCTAGGCCGCCGCCCTCTGGGAGTGTATCTTAGTTTAGCAGAATAGCGAACGAAAGGTTAGCAGAATTGCTACTAAATATTTTCTTGCAGTTTCTGAGTAGCTCCAGACCTACTCCTAGATTGCGATCAGCTCAGTCCGTTTAGTTCCTGGTTTGACGTCACAAACACGCCCTGCGTTCGGCCAGCCACTCCCCCGTTTCTCCAGCCACTCCCGTGTTTTTACCTGGCACGCCTGCGTTTTTTTAGCACACTCCCGGAAAGCGCTCAGTTACCACCAAAAAATGCCCCTTTCCTGTCAAACACTCACCGATCAGCAGTGCGACTGAAAAGCGCAGCACGAACAACAGCAAAACTGCTAAGTTTTTAGTTAAATAACTAAGCGCATACGCGCTGCATACCATGCGCAGGCGCATTTAGCAACAAATCGCAGCATAGCGAAAATCGGCAACGAGCGAATGAGGGCCTTAGTTAGAAAATGGAGATTGGCATAAAGTTCTCTGGATTTTAGCAATATGCCATAAAGTCAGGTTTTTTTAACATTCACCTTTAAGTTAGCAGGTAAGTATCATGGTAGCATAAAACCAACATCTGACATAAAATTACACTTCGTTAGATTTCACCTTTAAGCTATCAAATATTTAAACAAGCGCATCCGGGGCCTTAACATTTGTAACCATCAGTAGTATAGCTGAAACACTGTTATACACTCAGGTAACAGACATAGCAATAACACATGGGGGTCATTCCGACCTGATCGCACGCTGACTTTTTTGCAGCGCAGTGATCAGGTCAGAACCGCAATGCACAGGCGCGTCGTACGGGTACAAAGCGGATCAATGCTGGAAGAATCCATTCGCACAGCCAATCGCAAGAAGATTGACAGGAAGAAGGCGTTTATGGGTGTCGTGTTCAGGGAGTGGTTGGAAAAAAGCAGGCGTGCCCCAGCGTTTGCAGGGCGGGTGTCTGACGTCAATTCCGGGACCAGACAGGCTGAAGTGATCGCAAGGGCTGAGTAAGTTCTGGGCAACTCAGAAACTGCACAAACTGTTTTTGTATCGCCCGACTGCACATGCGATCGCACACTTGTACAGCTAAAGGCCCTCATTCCGAGTTGTTCGCTCGGTAATTTTCTTCGCATCGCAGCGATTTTCCGCTAATTGCGCATGCGCAATGTTCGCACTGCGACTGCACCAAGTAAATTTGCTATGCAGATTGGTATTTTACTCACGGCATTACGAGGTTTTTTCTTCGTTCTGGTGTTCGGAGTGTGATTGACAGGAAGTGGGTGTTTCTGGGCGGAAACTGACCGTTTTATGGGAGTGTGTGAAAAAACGCTACAGTTTCTGGGAAAAACGCGGGAGTGGCTGAAGAAACGGGGGAGTGTCTGGGCGAACGCTGGGTGTGTTTGTGACGTCAAACCAGGAACGACAAGCAGTGAACTGATCGCACTGGCAGAGTAAGTCTCGAGCTACTTAGAAACTGCACAGAGAAATCTTTTCGAAATATTGCGAATCTTTCGTTCGCAATTCTGCTAAACTAAGATTCACTCCCAGTAGGCGGCGGCTTAGCGTGTGCAATGCTGCTAAAAGCAGCTAGCGAGCGAACAACTCAGAATGAGGGCCAAAATACACTCCCCTATGAGGAGCGACTATGCGTTTGCACGGCTGCAAAAGGTAGCTAGCGAGCGATCAACTCAGTATGACCCCCAGTTTAGAAAGTCTTTTTAGTTTAGAAAGTCTTTTTCCAGCAAAGCTCTGTAGAGTTCCACTAGTGTGCATCCAGTCTCCTGGGCACATTTCAACTAAGTAACCTGCAGCATCTTTGATATGGCCGAGAGTTAGGGCTATTTCATCCCTGTCAACTGTGTCTATGTTAACAGGCAAGTTATCAGACCATTTTTCCACAGCGTTACCTACCCACGCATGCAATGACCCTGAGACATTATACCACATACCACACACCATTATACCCTATTCCACACACCGCAATGCCCGTTATACATTATGCGACATACTGCAATGCCCCTGTGACATTATACCACATACCACAATGCCCGTGATATAGTATACCACACCGTAATGCCTGTGACACATTATGACACACACCGCAATGTCCGTGATACATTATGCCACACACCGCAATGCCCATTACACATTAAGTTCTACAGTAAGGCTTCTAATTACTTTTAAATTACCTGCTCGTTGCCAGGGGTTTCATGCTCTTGGTTCCATGTACGGTGCCAGGGGTTTTCATACTCAGGGTGTCATGCTCGTCGCCAGGGGTTTCATGCAGTAGGTGTTATGCTTGTTGCCAGAGGTATCATGTGCTGGGTTTCAAGATTGTTGCCAGGAGGTAATATTCGTTACCAGGGGTTTCATGCACTGGGTGTCATGTTCGTTGCTAGGGGGTAATGCTTGTTGGCAGAGATTTCATGAGCTGGGTGTTGTGCTTGTAACCAGGGGGTAATGATTGTTGCTAGGCCTGTGCTCCCAGTGCCACATATGCCCCATGTGCCAGATATTCCCTCACAGTGCCAGCTACACACATACCCCCAGTGCCATATATGCCCCACAGTGCCTGGTACACATATACCCCCAGTGCCAAATATGCCCCCCAGTGCCAGGTACACATATACCCCCCAGTGCCAAACATGCCCCCCCAGTGCCAGGTACAGATATACCCCCCAGTGCCAAACATGCCCCCCCCCCAGTGTCAGGTAAACATATACCCCCAGTGCCAAACATGCCCCCCCCAGTGCCAGGTACAAACCCCCAGTGCCAGGTACAAACCCCCAGTGCCAAACATGCCCCCCCAATGCCAGGTACAAACCCCCAGCGCCAAACATGCCCCCCCAGTGCTAGGTACAAACCCCCAGTCCCATCCGTGCCCCCCCCCCCCCCCCCGGGCTCCCCCGCTGCTGTGCGTTTTGGGAAGGACACGGGAGGGCACAGTGCGCGTCTCTCCTGTGTGTCCCTCCTGCGTCTCCGGCGGCAGCGACGTGTCTGTCAAATGAAGTGCCGGATCGTGAGCCAATCAGAGCTCACGAACGGGCACTTCATTTAACAGACATGCCGCTGACGCCTGAGACCCAGGAGGGACACACAGGAGAGACGCGCACTGTACCCTCCGTGTCCTTCCCAAAACAGTCGCACTAGGGGGCCACAGTCACTGCGGTCGCTTGGAGGCGCAGGGTGGCCACCTAGTTTTTTAGATTTGGGTGCAGTGTGTTCATACTGACATCCAAATTGCAGTGTAAAAATAAAGCAGAGATTATTTACCCTGCACGAATACAATATAACCCACACAAATCTAACTCTCCCTGCACATGTTACATCTGCCCCACCCGCAGTGTAACATGGGTTTGCCCATTAGTGTGCTTTTTCAGTTTGCTAACAAGTGTGTATGCACTTGCCGATGCCAGCACCCCCACCCAGTGCCAGATTAAGGTCCACATGGGCCTGGAGTTGAAATTTATGAAGGGCCTATTGTGTGCTGTCACAGGGGGTGTGGCCAGCACGGCAGGGGGCACTACTATTTTGGGGGTGTGGTCTGTGTATGGGATGTGCTGAAAATGTTTTATTCATTAGTTACAGACAGTGAGGCGGGGATCTGCCGCTGTCAGTGAGGCGGGGATGTGCCGCTGTCAGTGAGGCGGGGATGTGCCGCTGTCAGTGAGGTGGGGATGTACTGCTGTCAGTGAGGTGGGGATGTGCTGCTGTCAGTGAGGCGGGGATGTGCCACTGTCAGTGAGGCAGTGATGTGCCGCTGTCAGTGAGGTGGGGATGTGCTGCTGTCAGTGAGGCGGGAATGTAAGTGAGGCAGAGATGTGCCGCTGACAGTGAGGCGGGGATGTGCCGCTGTCAGTGAGGCGGGGATGTGCCGCTGTCAGTGAGGCGGGGATGTGCCGCTGTCAGTGAGGCGGGGTTTTTCCACCCTAGCACATAATCGCATCGCCTTCATTGCAGGGGCCCTGGGGCAATGCAACGCTGCTAGTTCTGCCTCTGACCCAGTACCCTATGCCATAACACCATACATCCGCCCCCCCCCCCCCCACCCCTTATCCTACACATACACACCTTACTCCCCGTAATCCCCCACAGCTCACATAACACCCCCTATCTCCCCATACCCAACCCCTATTTCCATACCCCTAATCACCCCCACACACCCTACTCCCCCTGTCCCCCCACATACACCCCATATCCCTCTACCCCTAGATAACCTACTCCCCATTTCTTCACACATACATCCCATAGCGCTCTACCCCAACATACTCTACTCCAGTCGCCCCATACAATACATCCCATAACTCTCTACCCCTGCCACGCACCCTATTCCCCCACATACACCGTATACTCCTCTACACCCCACACACAGCCTAGTCCCCGTGTTCACCCCAGATACACCCGAATACTCTAACCCCACCACACATCCTACTTCCACTGCCTCCCACATTCACACTCCATAAACTCCCTCCTAACCTCCGCACCTGGGAAGGGACTTCCCTGGGATATACAGTGGAGGGACGGGGGCCAGAGGGGTGTCGGGTATATGCAGTGGTGCAAGTAGAAAAAATGTCTTACGGGTACTGTGTGCGCGCGCCTTCGGCGCGCGTGCAAAAAATGGGTGTGGCCAAATGCCACATGGGGCGTGGCCAGTGAAAATGGGGGCGTGATACACATATGGGGGAGGGGCAGATACACGTATGACCCCAATAGTGCCAGATACACGTTGCCCCACAGTGCCAGATATACATTGCCCCACAGTGCCAGATACACATTGACTAACAGTGCCAGATACACATTGCCCCACAGTGACAGATATACATTGCCCCACAGTGCCAGATACACGTTGACTAACAGTGCCAGATACACATTGCCCCACAGTGCCAGATACAGAAATGCCCCCAGAGTGCCAGATATACATTGCCTCGCAGTGTCAGATACACGTTGCCCCACAGTGCCAGATATACATTGCCCCACAGTGCCAGATACACATTGCCCCACAGTGCCAGATACACAAATGCCCCCACTGTGTCAGATATACATTGCCCCCCGTGCCAGATACAGAAATGCCCCTACAGTGCCAGATATGCCCCCAGTGCCAGATATCCCCCAGTGCCAGGTATACATGCCCCCCCAGTGCCAGATATCCCCCAGTGCCAGGTATACATGCCCCCCTGTGCCAGATATCCCCCAGTGCCAGGTATACATGCCCCCCTGTGCCAGATATCCCCCAGTGCCAGGTATACATGCCCCCCTGTGCCAGATATCCCCCAGTGCCAGGTATATATGCCCCCCAGTGCCAGATATCCCCCAGTGCCAGGTATATATGCCCCCCAGTGCCAGATATCCCCCAGTGCCAGGTATATATGCCCCCCAGTGCCAGATATCCCCCAGTGCCAGGTATATATGCCCCCCAGTGCCAGATATCCCCCAGTGCCAGATAGAAATGCCCCCCAGTGCCAGATATCCCCCAGTGCCAGATAGAAATGCCCCCCCAGTGCCAGATATCCCCCAGTGCCAGGTATATATGCCCCCCAGTGCCAGATATCCTCCAGTGCCAGGTATATATGCCCCCCAGTGCCAGATATCCCCCAGTGCCAGATAGAAATGCCCCCCAGTACCAGATATCCCCCAGTGCCAGCTATCCCCCAGTGCCAGGTATAACATGCCCCCCCCCCCTTCCCTGCTCACCGCTGCCGCTGGCCGCTGCCGTCCTGTGTGAGGGAAGGAGAGCGCAGCCTGTGCCTCTCCTTCCCCTCAGTCTCCGGCGGGTGTCTCACAGTTTAATTCAGCGCCGATCCGTGAGCCAATCAGAGCTCGCACCGCGAGCTCTGATTGGCTCACGGATCGGCGCTGAATTAAACTGTGAGACACCCGCCGGAGACTGAGGGGAAGGAGAGGCACAGGCTGCGCTCTCCTTCCCTCACATCAGCGGCGGTGCGAGGAGCGGCGGCCCGTCGGTGTGGGTACGGCGTACCCACGGCTAAATTCTTACGGGTACGCCGTACCCACCCGTACCCGCCCACTTGCACCACTGGGTATATGAGGTACAGGGGAGTGGGTATGTGAGACTGACAAGGGGCACGGTATACAGCCGGCCCTAGGCTTGTGTTGTACCCCACTAGTCCCCGAGAGGCCCTGTGTGTGTGTGTGTGTGTGTGTGTGTGTGTGTGTGTGTGTGTGTGTGTGTGTGTATATACATACATATATTCTATTTGACTGTGTGTGTTTATATATATATATATATACATATATATATATATTCTATGTGACTGTATGTATATGCAGAGGTACTATAGAGTGTAAATCTCCACCTTGGGGGTCTACCTAAAATGGGACCCTCTGCTCTCATGGAACTGCTCATCCAGAAACGCCAGCCCCTTCCTCCGGTGATCGGCCTCCGCCGCTTTACCGTCGAGTTAGATGCGGCCACAGGAGACTGGACAGCCCCTGGTGTCCTCAGATTCCTGGCTGGTGGTGATATTGGTCTGCAGGGATCGCCGGGAGACCAACCACCGGCATTAACACAGATGGAGCCCGCAGCGGCCTGGCAGAACATGCTCCGTGTCAGACAGGAAGCGGCCGGGCGCCGGTGCTGAGGAAGGGAGACTGTGAGTGCCTCACACCCCTCATTGTAATCTTCTTGCTCTGCTTCCAGCCTGAACTTTCCCCGTGTGCTCTCCTCTGTCCTGGCTCCTGCCAGCAGTGCCTCCTGTGCAGCCCGTCACCAGGACCAAGGCCACCGCCGGCTCCCTCCTCTCCTGAGAGCCGGGGAGCGAGAGGCCACCACCCCCTCGCTCGCCCGGAGCCACCCTTCTCCTCCTGCAGTAACTGATAGCAGCGCTCAACGTCACGGTAATAGGTACAAGAAGGGCCTCTCAGCGTATAGTGTCTATGGCTAGGGCCGGCTCTGGGGCCATGTATCTGGCGGTGTTTGAACTTTGAAGTTAAACAGCTGCGGGGGGTTAAGTAGGCAGGGCCTCGGGTCGCCGCTGGCAAGAATGCTGTAGTAAGCAGGAAAATATTGTTTCCTGTCTAAAGCATTGGGCCTGTTTTGATAGTGGGCCTGGAGCTGCAGCTCCATCAGCCCCATTGTTAATCCAGCCCTGACTAAATGGAACCCCAGCATCCACTACGGACTACGAGAAAATGATTTACCGGTATAAAATTAGAACGGTTTATCCTAGGAACGTGTTTTTTTTTTGTTTTTTTTGTAGAGAATTTTCACTCCCACAACTTGTATGACAAACATAAAGATCGGAAGATATCTGGGGTTTTTCAAGGACCGGACCTGGAAATTTTACTTTTCCCAAAAAATTTGACAATTTGTGTAAGTTGATAATTTTATCTAGAAATGTTTTTCCACTACTTTTGAGTTCTTTTGCATCAAATAGCTCAAGTAAGATGCTTTTTAATAAATAGATTTTCTACCAGGCAAGTGAAAAGAAGGAGTGGGATAGATTGGGGGAGAAAAAAAATATTGACATACGAATCAATTCTTTATTATAATAATCAATCCATAATAAATTTAAAACATTGAACTTAGGGGGTCATTCTGACCCGTTCGCACGCAGCTGTTTATCGCTGAGGTGCGAACGGGTGCGGAATGCGCATGCGCGGCGGCCGCAGTGCGCGTACACGATGTTGCCCAGCGACAGGGGTTGCCGGGTTACGTCGTGGCTTAAGAAGAATGCGGTCGCAGGACGGACCGCAAAGAAGATTGACAGGAAGAGGGCAGTGCAGGGCGGATCCGGACCGTTTGGAGCCGTTTTCGGGGAGTGGTGAGTAAAACGCAGGCGTGCCCAGGAGAACGGAGGGCGGAGGAGTGACGTCAAAGCCGAACCCATCATCGCTGGATCCATAGCACAGGGTAAGTAGGTTTAGGGCTGGCCTTGTTTTGCGTAAAAATTTTTTAGCTTAGCAGGGCTGCACAAGCGATCGCAGCCCTGCTAAGCTAAAATACATTCCCCCATTCCATAGGCGTGGACTAGTTGATCGCAGCAGCAGCAAAAAGTTGCTGGCTGTGATCAACTCGGAATGACAACCTTAATTATTACAAAAACAATCTTCAGAAATAGCAAGTAGTAACATCAATACAGGTTATATGTCTAAATTTTCACAATGAAATAGGTAGGTCGAATTGGTAGATAAATTTGTCAGATTGAGCCGCCGCAATCAAGTAGGTGGTACAGGTTTTGAGAGGGTAGATTTCATTGTGCCTGGGAATAATTTTCTACATTCAGCAGCTGCTTGCAAAACATACTGCTTCTGCTCTTCATTTTTTGTTATGCTCGTATTGTAGTCATGAATTAATTTGACTCCCCTTTCGGCTGTGTCGTTTACAACCCTGAAACGTTTGACAATTCCCTGTCCCTTCAAAAAATCCAGGGGGAATATTTACAAAGATTCGTGTTTTTGCCGTTTTGAAGGGTGTTTGATCTCGAATGGTATCGGGTGCATTTTACTGCAACTTTTTGAATCCTGATACAGTCATTCACTAAGCTGCCGACTTTTCCCAATTCGTATTTTCCGATGTCGATGTGATTCGTAATGTCAGGCAGTGTTTTACGGGAGTGATGAGTAAAACACTGCCTAACAAAACACAAGGAATCCCGGCCTGTGAGGCAGCACACGGCAGAGATACAATGTAGCGCCTATGCTCTCCATTGTATCCAATGGTGGGAACTTTGGTCAGCGGTGAGGTTACTTTCGGTCAACCGCGGACCGCAAAGTTCCCACCATTGGATACAATGGAGTGCATAGGCGCTACATTGTATCTCTGCCGTGTGCTGCCTCACAGACACTACAGGAGCACACAGCCAATCAGGAGAGTGCCACGACGTGGCACTCCCTGATTGGCTGAAGGGACCCTCTTTGACAGGAGTCAGGGGGGGTCCTGGCAGTCGGGGAAAGGGGTCCCATGTGTAAACATGGGACCCCTTTCAGTGCGTGGTCAGGTTTCCGTTTTTTTGTTTTGCCAAGTAGGTGGATTATACAAAGGACAGAATCTACACTGGATTATGTGAGTATAATTTTTTTCACAGGTCCCCCAAGTATTCTACAGGGAGAAGAGGACCGAGCCTCGTGGGAACATAGGTAAGTATGTATGTATGGAGGTGTGCATGTATGTAATAAACTTATACTTTCACGGTGTGTGTCCTGTTTTTTTGGGGGTATTTTATTAGTAGCAGTACTACAGGTACCAGCGGCCCAGGTTTTCCACCGCATGCTGGTACTTGTGGTTCTCCAAGTACCAGCTTGCGGGGGAGGCTTGCTGGGACTTATAGTACTGCAACTAAAAACAATATTCACATTTTTTACACTTGGCTATGAGCCCCCCATCCGCCGCCCTTGGATGGGGGGACAGCCTTGGGCTTCACCCCTGGCCCTTGGGTGGCTGGAGGGGTGGGACCCCTTGATGTAAGGGGTTCCCACTCCTCCAGGGTACCCCGGCCAGGGGTGACTAGTTGGGTATGTAATGCCAGGGCCGCAGGGACCACTATAAAAGTGTCCCCCGGCTGTGGCATTATGTACCTGGCTAGTGGAGCCCGGTGCTGGTTTAACAAAAACGGGGGACCCCTACGCTTTTTGTCCCCCATATTTTTGGAACCAGGACCAGGCGCAGAGCCCGGTGCTGGTTGATCAAATATGGGGGAACCCCTGTCATTTTCCCCCCCATATTTTTTCAACCAGGACCGGCTCAAAGAGCCCGAGGCTAGTTATGTTTAGGAGGGGGGGACCCCACGCAATTTTTTTACACTTTTGACACTAAACACACCCTTTCCCATAGATAACCATGCACAGATCTCACTGATCCGTGCAAGGTTATCCAAACTCGACTGGAAAAAGCAGGTCTATTTTTTTCCTGCTTTTTTTAACGATTCGAAAAAAAATAGACCCGCACTTGAGCACTCAGAGACTAACACCCAAATACGAATGAATAGTGAATACCCGTATTGTATGAAATAACAGCCGCGTTTGACCGATGGTCTATTCATTCGTATTTCAGAACTTTGCCAATCAAACCATTACAAATAGACCAGACACTGCCGAGTTTTCTGCTTAGTGAATTCCCGGATTGGGACTTAGAAAAAAAAACACAAATCGGCAAAACTCGGATTTTAGTAAATACTGGCCCAGGTCTTCATTGCAAACATCCAAAAAAGAATGAGCTTCTTTCATAGCGATTTTGGCTTTAACTATCCTATCGTCTTGTATGTTTTCTTCTTTAAGCTCAGTGAGCTAGCTTACCTTATTATCATCATCACTGTTTTGCTGAAAAGACAATAGTTTTGCAGTCGTTTATTTTGATTTGTTTGTCTATAGTTTTATCAAAAAAATGGACAGCAACTTGCTATGGGTTCAATTACCACAAATGATTTATAAGTTTAGACAATGCCACCTTTGATTTTTTTTCATAATTAATTTAGGTTTTAAACAACTGTAAATCTTGTTTGGGGGCCAATGTAGCTTTAGGAGCATTAAACCAAAGTTTAACATAAACATTAATTATGAATAAACAAATACTTCTGATGACATCCATCTCGTATTCACTTAAAGAAATTGATCCCTGAAAACGAAATTTTCTAGGGAGTAAATGGCTTTTGCCATCCACCTGGCGTAATGCATGGCACTTGGCGCTCTGAAAGAAATGTTTTCAGGAGCAACGCGACCTAAAAAAATCAAACACAACTGTAAAAGTTCTTTATAATCTTCTCTGGGCTGATGGCGTGGTTGAAAAGTAATTTTATCAAGGTTATAGCGAATCTTAAATTTTTTTTTTTTTAAAGTCGAATTTCCGGGTCCAGACCACGAAAAACCCATGTATCTTCTGATCTGTACGTTTGTCAAACAAGTTGTGGAGTGGAAATTGAAGCCAGGAACATTCTCTACAAAACTAAAAAAAAAACCATATTTCTAGGATAAACCGTTCTAATTTTATAGCAGAAAACCCCTGATTTTTTGAGAAAAATAGCTGTTTTTTAATACTTTAGGGCTGATGAGGCAGGTCTTAACGTTATCCGATCTAGCTGAAACTTTGACAATCTAATTTTTACACCAATTGGAAACTTTTTAGGGGTTCCCGTTGAAGATACGACCGAAAAAATATTTCCGCCTATGTCTTGCAACCACCCTGCTCGTCACAGAGGGCCTCACAGTAGCATGCAGGTATGCTGCTTGTGCTCATACTGTATGCTTAAAATGGGTAATCCATTAGAAACAACAGACCCATTTTAGGATTTTCAGCTGGGCATGGGTTGCCTTTGCAAAAGTAATGCAATATTCACTATATTCTGTACAGTATCTCTCCCACATGCACTGATTATGGTGTACTATGCAGCTATTACAGCAGTCAGGATTTATGTCCCCAATGCAGGGAATGTACCACTAGTACATGCAGTAACACACACCTAGTACTGATACAGTATTTTGACATGTCGGCATTTCACATGTCGGTATTCTGACTATGTCGGTATTTTGACCATGTCGGCATAATGAATGTCGGTATTTTGACTGTGTCGGTATTTTGACTGTCGGTCAATTGCTGTTGGGATTATGACCGTCGGTATTCTGTCCATCGGTAAATCAACTGCTAAACTCATACACACCTACCGCTGGTACATGCAATCACAGACACCTACCGCTGGTACATACAGCCATACACACCTAGCACTGGTACATGCAATCACACACACCTACCGCTGGTACATACAGCCACACACCTAGCACTGGTACATTCAGCCACACACACCTAGCACTGGTACATTCAGCCACACACACCTACCGCTGGTACATGCAATCACAAACACCTACCGCTTGTACATACAGCAACACACACCTAGCACTGGTACATGCAGTCACACACACCTACCGCTGGTACATGCAATCACAGACACCTACCGCTGGTACATACAGCTACACACACCTACCGCTGGTACATGCAATCACAGACACCTACCGCTGGTACATACAGCCACACCAGGGGCGTTTTAAGAGAGGAGGAGGCCGATGTTTAGCCTCCTCCGTTCGGGCCCCCTCCTCTCTGCCCGGAGCGCTGTAGAGTCTGAGCACTAGAGGGCTCAGACTCTACTGCGCATGCGCAGATCTCCGGGTAAAAATGGCGCGGCGGCCATTTACCCTGAGATTTCTCTACTGCGCATGCGCAGAACTCCATGAAAATGGCCGCTGAGCCATTTTCACGGAGTTCTAATAGCGCTGCGGATGCCAGTGCTGGACTTCGGAGGGGTGAGTATTTTAAAAATGGGTGCAGTGTGTGTGTGCAGTGGGGGCCCCCGGCACCCACACACTGCACCCATTATTGAAACGCCAGTGAGCCACACACACCTAGCACTGGTACATGCAGCCACAAACACCTACCGCTGGTACATGTAATCACAGACACCTACCGCTGGTACATAAAACTACACACAGCTACCGCTACACATGCAGCCACACACATCTACCGCTGGCACATGCAGCCACACACACCTACCGCTGGTACATGCAATCACAGACACCTACCGCTGGTACATACAGCCACACACACCTAACATTGGTACATGCAGTCACACAAATCTACCACTGGTACATGCAGTCACACACACCTACCGCTGGTACATGCAGTCACACACACCAACCGCAGGCACATGCAGCCACACACACCTACCGATGATATACGCAGTCACACACTTCTACCGCTGGTACACACAGTCACAGTTGGATCTGCTGTTTATATGTCCTATTGGTGTAAAACCTGGTGGCTTGCAATAGGCATCAGCGTAATGTGAAATGGAGCTTAGGCCACACAGCAACCGTAACCAGGTTTATTAAACAGTGATAACAGCAGTAAATGCACAGTGGTACAGTGACATGTGATGAGGTGAATAGCTGGGGGTGCAAACATGGAGATGGGTTTGAATGCTGGAGCCTGTCTCCCGCCTACTCGTTGTAACTCTCCCCTCACTACACTAAGCTAGTATCCATTGAATCTCCTATAGGCATCCCTGTTTCTTATTTTGTTGCTGCTGACTGAGCTCCGACTACAGAGCACTTCCAGGTCACATGACACATCCAAGTGTCCATCAGTGCACAAGCCACACCCCCAGACTCAGAAGCGTGCCTCTATTGACTCCCTTTCTGTACAGTGTTACTGTCCTTGGTGTGGCCCTCCTCTCAGCTCTGCAAAGCAGTGTCTTACTGTAGAACCAAGGCAGAGCTGTTGATCTCTCATCTCCCTGCAGCTGAGGGATCTCCACAAAGCTGGTGAGTGTTTGCTATCAAAAGGATTACAATAAACAAAGAAGATGTTTATGTTGGCACAGAACAGCGACATTCAACACAGAGGGTTGCGCGGGTTCACGCATGTGCAGTAGTACACTGACGGCCATCTTGGTAAAGGTGCCCAACCGGAGTATCTGTAAGGAGAAAGGAGACCGCACAGGAACGTACTCCTCTCCAACACCCCCTTGGTGTCATCTAATATGAAAAGCCATACCTGATGCCATGTCTCATAAGCAGAGCCATATCTGGAGCCAGGTCTAACAAACTGACCAATACTGTAAAGTCAAAACGCAGGCTCAAAACTAAAGGCAACTATAATATCCTACGCATAGCAACAACTGAAGCCAAGTCCAATATGCAGATGTCAAGTTTAATATGCAGAGCCAAATTTGGTGCCAGGTCTAACAAGCAGTACAATACTGTTGTCAATTCTAATATGCAAAGCCGAAACTAAAGGCAAGTTTAATATGCAGAGCCGAAACTAAAGGCAAGTCTAATATGCAGTGCCGAAACTAAAGGCAAGTTTAATATGCAGAGCCGAAACTAAAGGCAAGTCTAATATGCAGTGCTGAAACTAAAGACAAGTTTAATATGCACAGCCAAAACTAAAGACAAGTTTAATATGCAGAGCCAAAACTAAAGACAAATCTAATTTGCAGAGCCGAAACTAAAGGCAAGTCTATTATGCAGAGCCATATGTGATGTCAAGTTTAATATGCAGAGCCATATTTGGTGCCAGGTCTAACAAGCAGAACAGTACTGGTGTCAAGTCTAATATGCAGAGCCGAAACTAAAGGCAATTGTAATATGTAGAGCTGAAACTAAAGACAAGTCTAATATGCAGAACCGAAACTAAAGGCAAGTCTAATATGCTGAGCCAAAACTAAAGGCAAGTCTAATATGCAGAGCCGAAACTAAAGGCAAGTCTAATATGCAGAGCCGAAACTAAAGACAAGTCTAATATGCAGATATATATCCAGTATCAGGTATAGAAAATAGAACAATATTGTTGTCGAGTTTAGTGTGCAGAGCAATAACTGAAGCCAATATACGCAGAACCATACGTAATTCCAAAATCTTATAGGCAGAGCAATAACTGATGCCAAGTCTAATATACAGAACAATATTGGTGACAAGTCTAATTGGCAGAGTCATAACTGAACCCATGTCCTTATAATGTCTGAGTGTCAGAAATGGGCAGGGTCAGGGGGGTGTAGTACGGTATGCCAGCGGCCTGGCTCCCGGCGACCAGCATACCGGCGCCGGCATACCGGCAGCGTGGCGAGCGCAAATGAGCCCCTTGCGGGCTCGCTGCGCTCGCCAGGCTGCGGTGTTCACACGGAAATGGCCATTTAACGGCCTTCAGGGAAGAACCCAAATGTGTATGAATTGATCCTAATGTAGCTATTAGAGATGTGCGGTTCAGTTCGGTTCTCCAGAAATCCGAATCCATCCAAATTTTGTCGATCTGAACCTAACTAAAACCCCGTCGGATCTTCTGAGAAATCCGATCCAAACTGAGCACCGATTGCAATTGCGACTGAACGCACACTTCGCAAATCTGACTGCAAATCTGCAAAGACCTCTAGCCAAATCCACAATCGCATCTGGAATCATACAACCCCATCACAAACTAGCCCACTCCCATTGCACGCATAGCTACAAACACAGCATTGCATACATTCACTTAACATTAGGAAAATAAACGCATCTCTTATACATCGACGTCAGCACAAAACTGGGACGGTTTGTTTCTTGTTCTATTCTGTCAGAATAAAGGGGGTAATTCAGACCTGATCGCACGCTAGCTTTTTTCGCTGCACTGCGATCAGGTCAGAACTGCGAATGCATATGCACCGCAATGCGCAGGCGCGCAAAGCAGTTCGTTGCTGTATGATGGGTTTTACGAAGAATCCATTTACACAGCCGATCGCAAGGAGATTGACAGGAAGAGGGCGTTTGTGGGTGGCAACTGACTGTTTTCAGGGAGTGGTTGGAAAAACGCAGACATGTCCAGGCTTTTGCAGGGTGGGTGTCTGACGTCAATTCCAGTCCTGGACAGGCTGAAGTGATCGCAGCGGCTGAGTAAGTTCTGGGCTACTCAGAAACTGCAAAAGATCTTTTTGTACCGCTCAGCTGCACATGCGATCGCAAACTTGCACAGCTAAATACACTCCCCTGTGGGCAGCGACTATGAGTATGCAGGACTGCAAAAAACAGCTGGCGAGCGGTCAGGTCTGAATTAGGCCCAATGTTAGGCAGGCATTAAGGGTCATGGTGTAAACACAATACATACATGTAAAATATTAAAGTAACGTTACTTACAATAGTAATAACAACACTGCTCAAATGAGCGTACACATGACAACATACTGCACATACATAAAGAAAAGTGTTATTTTGTTGATTTTAAAAAAACTAACTTGTGTAATTAGGCATGCAGCACACTAACAGCATTCCCTGCATCACTGTGACCCCCATCAGCTGCCTGTCTCTTTCCAATCATTAGCTAGAACATTGGAATTTTGGGATGTAGTTATACCGACGGCTACATCCTGCCCCCCTCTAAATCTCAAAAGTCTGCATGCCGACTAGCAGGGACTATTCCCACTCGTGAGTGTCCCATAGAGACCCTTAGGGTGAGATTCAAAAACTGAATTCAAACCAAAACACTTGGTGGTTTTGCCAAAACACGATAATGAATTAGAACCAAAGCCAAAACATGGGGTCCGCGCACATCTCTAAGAGCAATGATCAGGGCCATAACTAGGTGTGTGCCAGCGGTGCCTGGCACACAGCACATAAGCCCTGTGGGCGCAGAACTGCCAGCAACACCTGCTGTGCCAGGCCATACCGCACTAGTAAGTCTGACCACCACTATCTGCAGTGCCCAGCTACTTCTCTGCTAGGCATAGTGCTGCCATTACACATAGCAGCGGAGCGGACAGTGCTGTAGCTCTCTGTCCCCTCCCCCGACTTGTCTGTAGGCTTCCCCATGCCCATCCTGCCCGGTCACCTCTCCCATTTGCTCCGTCCACTTCCCGGTTTGTCTGCAGGCTTACCGCTCTACTCTACAATGATGTGCATGCAGACCACAACTCATGCGCAATATACTGAAAGAACCAGGTGCGGCTGCCTTCTGCGCGACTAAAGGTCCAATTCAGACCCTGACACTGATGTGCAAAATTCGTTGTGAAGCGATTTCTGCACATCTGCACATGCGTGTACGCCCGTATGCGTACGTGAAAGGTCCTAAACTGCGTCATGGGTTCGACTCCCACCATGGCCCTAACTGTGTGGAGTTTGTATATACTCCCCGTACTTGCGTGGGTTTCCTCTGGGTACTCCGATTTCCTTCCACAATCCAAAAATATACTGGTGGGTTAATCGGATCCCAATAATATTAACCCTAGCGTGAATGTGTGTGCGTGTATCCGTGGTAGGGAATATAGGCCCTCATTCCGAGTTGAAAATGCTTTTGCCGCCACCCACTGGGGAGTGTATTTTAGCTTAACAGAAGTGCGAACGCATGTGCAGCCGAGCTCTGCAAAAAAAGTTTGTGCAGTTTCTGAGTAGCTCTGAACCTACTCAGCGCTTGCGATCACTACAGCCTATTCGTGTCCGGATTTGACGTCATACACCCGCCCATCGAACGCCCAGCCACGCCTGCATTTTTGCAAACACTCCCTGAAAACGGTCAGTTGACACCCAGAAACGCCCCCTTCCTGTCAATCTTCTTGCGGCCGTCAGTGCGACTGAATACTTTGTTAGAACCTGTGCAAAACAACAAATGTCTTTGTGCCCGTACGTCGTGCGTGCGCATTGTGGTGCATACGCATGCGCAGTAATGCCGATTTTTAGCCTGATCGCTGCGCTGCAAACAATGGCAGCTAGCTATCAACTCGGAATGACCCCCATAGATTGTAAGCTTCACTGGGGCAGGGATTGATGTGAATGGACAAATATTCTCTGTAAAGCGCTGCGGAATATGTCTGCGCTATATAAATAACTGGTAATAAATAATAAATAAGTAAAAAACCTTAACACACAAAAGTAACACGTCCCTTCACTGTCATGATTCATTTAAGGCCGGAACGGCAGCAGTAGGCAGTATTAGTACTGAAACATGCAAAGTAGAATTTAATGACTGTTGCAATCCCAGAGTATTACTGTTGTGCTATCTAAACAAGGCCCTTGTTGTATGCTAATCTTACCGTTCTGGGTATCTCCAGAGAAACCGGAAAATCATTTCAATTGAAATCTACATATAAGTTCGGTAATCTATAGACTCATCGTATTTTCTGATTAGTAACTTTGGGTAGTAAAATGTTTAAATTTGCTAAAATGTGACACGTACTTGTGAATACACCATGCAGGTCATGAAACAAATCTATATTCTATAGACACACAAGTACAGTATACACGTCTTTACTATTACTCACCCTGGTATCACGCACACACAAAATAAATGAAGGCAGAGTACTCACCAATGCTGCGGAGCTTTGGGATATATAAAAGCAGAGAAGTAGAGCACAAGTAAGAGGACGGAGAGCCTCCATGCTGTACGCTTGCTGCCTATGTGTGATAGATAATGTTTGCTGTAGGGTTGAGCTTAAGTAAATAAAATGCTGATGGCCAAATGGTCATCTTGATGTTTTGCAAGCAGCAGTGATTTCCTGTCCTGCTGCCCCAGCCTCTCTCAACACAAGAGGGGTCATCTGAGAAATGGACATTGATCTTACTAGTGAATTCTGCAAGTAATATAGGGTTTGCCTGTAATTATTGCATTTTTACAGAAGAGTAGAAATAGACAGTAGAAGAATATACAGTGCACATATTAAGGATACCATGTAGTCTATATATCCGCTGTAAGCTGCAAATGTGCAAATATAGCCGTTTTTCTGGCCAGTGTATATTAATCATTTGGTCACTTCCATTTTAAGTCTTTGTTTCTAACAAATAAGATTGTAAGCTCTTCTGGATAAAGTCACATTTTTATGGCTTTTATTTACTCATCAAAGTTCGTATGTAATGTGAGGAGTGTCCAGAGACACACGGGATCCATAGGGCCAGATCATACATCTGCGTACACTAATGATGGTGTACACTGACCACACTGTCACATCATGATAATTGAGCCACATGAATTGTTGATTGGGATTGGCCGCTGTTTTGGAACCATAAAGTAATAAATTGTCTGTGAGAATAGCTTTGTGTGTGAGCAGCTATAAATCACAGATGTATGTGTATTAGGCATGTGTATTGTTTATCCATCTTCAAAGACCCACAAGTAAACAGAAACTATGGGGGACATGTACTAAGTAGTGATAAGAGTGGAGAAGTGAGCCAGTGGAGATGTTGCCCATGGCAACCAATCAGCTGCTCTGTATACTTTTATAGTATGTAAATTATAAATGTTACATCAATGATGATTGGTTGCCATGGGCGACTTCTCCACTGGTTCACTTCTCCACTTTTATCACTGCTTAGTACATCCCCCTATATGTCATAATGGGCCTATAAATAGATGCAATTATGTTACCAACGCTCGGGATCCGGCGGTCAGCATGCCGACACCGGGAACCCGGTTGCTAAAAATTCCGTCAGTCGGAATGCTGACCGACAGGGTCTATTCACACTCGTGGGTGTCCACGACACCCATAGAGTGGGAATAGCTCGTCACCGATCCCGCAAGGAAAACCTAGAGAAAAAATTCTAGATCCCTAAAAGAATTCTCATTGCTTTCCCTTTCCCTGAAGAGGACAGGAAGAAGTGGGAAAACCCACCTATAGTAGATGCTTCTGTATCTAGGTTGTCAAAAAAGGTGGTTTTACCTGTCCCTGGCTCAACTGCCTTAAAGGAGCTGGCTGACCGCAAGACTGAGACTACGCTCAAAACACTATACACTGCTATAGGCGTGGCTTTAAGGCCCACTATTGCTTGTGCTGGCGCTCCATCCGCCCCATTGATAATCCGGCTTGCATACCCCCCCCCCCCCTATGGCGGCAGGCTGTGAGCAGTACTATTGTGGTGGAACTAGAAATGCCCATTGGTTGACCCTTCCTTGGGGTGTCTCTTGCACAATCTCTCTGAAATGCTGCCTCACTCACACTATTATGTACACACAGTATTTATAGTTAGTTAACACTTAATCTGTTGCTAGCCATCCCAGCAGTAAGGTCTTATCATAGTCACTCAAAGTTCAAACTAAATTGTAGTAATTTCCCAGAACCTAAATGCTACAACCAGGGATCTACAGGCCTCTATCAACATGGTAAATAGTAAGTTCACGGCTCTACCATCAGAGAGATCTGAAGAATATCATTGTTTCATGGGACTGTTGCCAGGAGAAAACAAACCACAAAGCACTGCAGTAGTTGTATAATTGTATCTGAATCATACACAAGACTTATGTCCTCCAGCCAGATTAGGCAAAACTGGAGATGTTTGAACCTAATCCTACCAAATACTGTAGTTTTGGCAGTCCAGGATGGTTTTAGATTTTTCCTTTTAGAATGAGAGGGATCACATGGTTTTGAAATAGTCCTATAAGATTGTAAGCTTGCGAGCAGGGCCTTCCTACCTCTATGTCTGTTTGTTATTACCCAGTTTTGTCTTATCATTGTGTCTAGTTGTAAAGTGCGGCGGAATTTGCTGCGCTATATAAGAAACTGTTAATAAATAAAATAAATTATCAAAAGGGGCAACAATTGCATCTCTGAGACAACCATAGGCAAATCTGTGGGGTGGTCCGGGGGTGCACCGGACCACCCATTAGCAAAAATAAAATTGTATTAAGTTATTATTTTTAATAATGTGTCCTCGCGGTCAGGAATACATTTGCTGACCGGGAGGACATTCACGCGCTGCAGCAGCTCTCCAGCTCCGCCCCCCCTTTTGTGATACACCAATAATGTTTGGATGCGACATGACGTAATGACGTCACGCCGCACGCAGCACTCACCAGCCCCACCGCGCACCAGTCTGACTGAGAGGAGCGCCGGAGCACAGCTTAGCACTGTGCACAGTCAGACCGCCGGACGCTTTCTTCAGCAGCTGCCGTCTGTCAGTGCCTGCAGACTGCTTCAGCACTGCCACTGTAGTTACAGGCGGCCGCCCTCCCAGTTTCGAGTCCGGCTGCCTGGCCGCTCGGTTGGCCACCCGAGTGGTAACACAGTCAGTCACTAGTGACCTGACTTACTTCCAATCCAAACCAGTGGTAAGGAGTGTGTGGGGGGGGGGGCAATGAGCGCACAGTAGGGCATTGTATATCTGGCACTGTGGGGGCCGTGTATATCTGGCACTGTGGGGCATTGTATATCTGGCACTGTTAGGGCATTGTACAGTATATCTGGCACTGTGGAGGCATTGTATATCTGGCACTGTGGGGGAATTGTATATCTGGAACTGTGGGGGCATTGTATATCTGGCACGGTGGGGCATTTGTGTATCTGGCACTATTGGGGTCACATGTGTATCACGCCCCCATTTTCCTTGCCCATGCCCCATGTGGCATTTGACCATGCCCATTTTTTTGGCACACACAGTACCTGTAAGACATTTTTTTCTACTTGTACCACTTATATTAATCCAAACAATAAAATATATAACTAATTAAAATTAGTGAAAGACTACATTATCTTCTGCAGTAGTATTTTACTAATTTTAATTAGTTATATCTTTTTTTGTTTGGATGATTATACTGTATTTGGTGGGATAACACAATTTCAAACATGGTGCTAAAACTGGAACCACCCATTACCAGATCTCTAGTTTCACCTATGGAGACAACTGCACATGGAGGGAGCTGAAATCCCTAATGCTCAAGCAATGAAGAACGCTCAATACCTTTACTCTACAGAAAGCAAAGCATCACCCACATCATATATACACCACAGACATAATGAGCATTGCATGACTAGGGGCCTGAGTCAGATGTGGTTGGAGTGAGCGTCGCTGCTGCTTACTTGGAAACAGCAGTGTAGCTCAGATATGATAATGCAGCAGGAGGCATCTGGTATACGTAGACCCATCCCGCATGTATGTGTGATACAGGGATGAAGCATCGGATCACATGCAACACCATCAGCATACAGTATGCACATACAGGCGTGGTCACACACAGAACATAGTCATGCCCATATAATGTTACTCAGCAGAGTCTGCTTGTGCATCTTATCCACACAGCGATGCCAATAAGATGTATTTTCAGCAAACAAATATGCCCAACGCTAATGGGGTTACACGGGACCTGTCAGCTTACTCACGGCAGACATCTCCCGCTGCGTGGTGTATTGAGGCAAGATGTATTAGGACACATCTGTACATATATATCTATATCTGTACATTATATATATACACCCACATAGATAGATAGAGAGAGATAGATAGATAGATAGATAGATAGATAGATAGATAGATAGATAGATAGATAGATTGTGGTGTGCTGGTTATTTCTGTGACAGATTACTTTATACAACATACATTACTAAGAGACCACGTATAAGATATTTGGGAGTATAATGATTTCCTTGTATTATGTGGGTGGATAGATAGATAGATAGATAGATAGATAGATAGATAGATAGATAGATAGATAGATAGATAGATGGATTGTGGTGTGCTGCTTATTTCTGTGACAGATTACTAATTACAACATACATTACTAAGAGACCACGTATAAGATATTTGGGAGTATAATAATTTCCTTGTATTATGTGGATAGATAGATAGATAGATAGATAGATAGATAGATAGATAGATAGACAGACAGACAAATAGATAGTATAATGTTTGGCAGCTGTCACCACAGAGATCACCAATTGATGGCAGCAGCAATAACAGTTGAGCTCACTGGGCCCAGCAGCAGAACTGAGATGGTTGCAGTAAATGCCCCAAACCACTTGGTGTAATGACTCGTCAGCACTAACATGTCATTTCCCACATGTGTCACTGTGTAATATCAGTGGGGAGATGATGGTGCGGGGTATAGGGCAGAGAGCTGATGCACAGCCATCACCAACTGCCACCACCAACTGCCGCCCGCATGCCACATTTGAATGGTATAAAACCCCAGCGCACGGCAATATCACTGGCATTTACTCAGCTGAAGCTGCTGCGGACAGGTGAGAAAAGCCTCTGGAAGAGCGAACTAGTCTGTACTCTGTACCTAGTGACTACTTCCCGCCAGTGATCGGATCAGAGCGCACAATCAGATCTGTGCTGTGTGTGTGTGTGTGATTTTTCTTTTTTTTACTTTTGTGCACCTACTTTTAACTGTGAACTACATCAGCAGCTGCAATGAGTCGGAGGGAATTAGCCCAGCTGGTTGGACCGGGTCCAAACCAGAACATCGTTGGAACGTGGCTGAGATCAGGACGTCTCAGACCATCAACAAGGGCAACCTCACAAAGACTGACCTCAGCAAGACCAACCTCAGAAAGGGCACCATCAGGTAGGCCATTCTCTGTTGGACTGCTGCACTGTTGCACTGCAGGTGAGGAAGAAGCCGGAGAGACCTGTACCATCTGTTGCTCCCAGTTTACGATTGGAGAGAAAGTGGCAGTTCCATCCTGCCTCCATGTTTTCCATGCTCCATGCTTGGCTCAATGGCTTCGGATTAACATCGCTTGCCCCCTGTGCCGCGCACAGTGCATGGACTTCAACGCATTCTGCCAGTCTCTATGAAAGATCCCAACAGCTACTAATCTACAGGTCAAGGCAGCATATAAAACAACGTGACAGGCAACAACGAGGCTTCTGAGAATGTTGGACAGGAAAGTACAGTGCTTTCTGACTGCAGCCTTTGAAAACTGTGTGGTTTGCTTTTCTCTTTCTTTCTTATTTATTTATTCCTTCTCTACCCCCTTCAATTTCTTCTTGAGTCCTGCTTTGTCTATACCCTTCCCATGAGCCACCGCTGTGGCTCATTTCTGTTTGTGTTCTGTGTAACTGCAGCCTGTCTCCTGTATGTGTGGCAAAACCCCAGGAGGGATCTCTAGTGTCAAAACCCCAGGAGAGGTCTCGAGTATCAAAACCCCAGGAGGGGTGCCTGAGCTGCAAACCCCAACAGGGGTCTCAAGCGGCAAAACCCCAGGAGGGGTCTCGAGTGGAAAAACCCCAGGAGAGGTCTCGAGTGGAAATACCCCAGGAGGGGTCTCGAGTGTCAATACCCCAGGAGGGGTTTCGCGTGGCAAAACCCTAGGAGGGGTCTCGAGTGGCAAAACCCCAAGAGGGGTCTTGAGTGGAAAAACCCCAGGATGGGTGCCTGAGCTGCCAACCCCAGGAGGGGTCTCATGTGTCAAAACCCCAGGAGGGGCCTCGAGTGTCAAGACCTCAGGAGGGGTCTCGAGTGGCAAAACCCCAGGAGGGGTCTCGAGTGGTAAAACCCCAGGAGGGGGTCACCTGGTCCCACCTGATAACCCAGATTCCGAGTAGTCTGCGTAACAACCCTCTTGGTCTTTCTCCTTTTTTATTTTTTCATTTTCTCTTCAACTGTCTATCTCATTTTTTGTGTATGATTTTGTCCCACCCCAGACTGGTCTGCTGGCTTTCCAGCCAGGTATATGACCGACATGAGGGTTCCCCCAGCCTTGGCCACACCATCCAAATAATCTTTACACTTTTACAGTGTTTCTTTTTTCAAATTTTTTCTTTTTTTATGTGAATTTTTTTTTAACTGGGGATTAGGGCTAAAGGCGACACCCCCCAAAAAAAAACGACACTCGGCAGCCACCTCATGGGTGTGTTGGAAGAGCTGCTAAGCCGATAATTATTTTTAAAATGTGGACAGTTACATCCAACTCATTGATAACTAGGGCCCAAATGTATTAAGCCTTCAAAAATGAAAGAGTGGAGACTGATAAAGAGTGATAAAGTATCAGCAATCAGCTTCCTAACTGCCATGCAGAGCCGGCGCTACCCGCTCCGCAAAGGGATGCAAAGCAGGTAGGCGCTGGGCTAAAGAGGCACTCTGCCTGCTATACATCTCTCTGCAGTCTGTTTGTGCAGCAGCCGGCAGCTACAGCATGTAAAAAGGTGCACCGTATAATTTTTTAATGCAGCAGTGGTCTCCCGGAAGTTAAAGTAGAATGGGCAACCCCACCAGCGTGACTGCAGCAAGCTCCACCCCCTTACCACTTGCAGCACCTCATAATGATGTTTCTGCTGCGGCCAGCCACGCCGGTCACCATGAAGCGGAAGCCCCCGGAGTCCTTACAGCGACGGTCACCGGCGCTCCAGGCCCCCAGTGAGTAAACCAGCATTGTGGCCACCGGGGGCAGAGATAGGCAGCGCTGAGCCAGAAATCCGGCATCCTTAGCCGGTGTTCGCGGCTCTGAGTGCTGCGCAGCAGTCAGGTCACAGAGCAGGGGGAGGACACGGGGCTGTAAACGGTGCTAAGACTTCAGGATCTTGTGACGTTGCAGTCACACATCCGGAAGTCTCAATGTATGCACCCGCTGCTCCTTCACCCCTGTTCTGTCCCTGTCACCCCCCCCAGTGTTCTGTCAAGTGTATCCCCCCCAAGTGTTCGGTGAAGTGTCACCCCTCCCAGTGTTCTGTGAAGTGTCACCCCCCCAGGGCTGTCTTTTCGTATGGGCTCAATGGGCTCTTGCCCAAGGGCCCCAAGAGAATAAAGGCCCTAGGCTGATAGCTGAGGGTCCCCTCTTTCCAGGGGTACCAGATTTTTAAAAATTGGCCCTGGGGAACCGGAGATATCCGACTTGAAAGCAGTGGTCCCCATCCAAGCCTGTTAATTGCTTTTCCCAGCCAGATATTTCGGGTTCTGTCTGACTTTGGGTATTTCTAAGGGTATAAGCCAAAATCTGGGACTCTCCCCTTTTAGTGGACACTGGCAGTGTGTCTCTACTATGCTCAGAACCAGAGATATCAGTCTTCAAGCAGTTGGTCATTGCTCCAGCTCCACACACCTAATATGCAGTTTTAGATTTTCGTTGGTGAATTGCTCTGGCTCCAGAACTCTGATCCCCAAGTCCCCAGAACCTTCTGAAAGGTGGGACTCTCTAGTATTTTATCCCATTCAAAGCTAAGTAATATATTTTCAGGAACTTGAGATATCTGCAGTCAAGCAATCTGCCCTCCCACCGGAAAATGATAACTATTAAGCCCACTCCACTATCCACCCCTCCCCTACCTATTAAACACCCCCTACCACCCTGTACCAGGACTTCTTCATTCAGCCCAATGACCCCTTCTACAGTTTAGCCCCATCTGTGCAGTAAAGGAGTAATTAGCAGAAATCACTGCTTCAGGTCCTACATGCTGAGCAGAAGATAGAACACCCCCTACTGCCCGCGGGACATCAAAGCTGCTGCTGATAGCTCCTCCCACCGCTACCGCTGGAGCATGGGTTGGGGGCCCAGTGCATTGCTGTGCCCAGGGGCCTACACTGCTGTTAAGACGGCTCTGCACCCCCCCAGTGTTCTGTGAAGTGTCTCCCCCCCCCCAGTGTTCTGTGAAGTGTCACCCCCCAATTCCCCTGGAAGAAGTGTTTCACCCCCCTTCAGTGTTCTGTCAAGTGTGTTACCTCCTCCCCCGTTATGTTAATGTCACCCCCCAAAGTGTTCTGTCATTGTCACCCCCAGTGTTCTGTCACTGTGCCACCCCCCACCTAGTGTTATGTTAGTGTCACCCCCCACCCCAGTGTTCTGTCACTGTGCCACCCACCTCTGTGTTCTGTCACTGTGTCACACCCACCTCTGCGTGTTCTGTCTCAGTCACTGTGTCACCCCCGCTTCCTGCCCCGTCTGTGTTCTGTGTCTGTACAGGTCAGGGCCGTAATTAGGTGTGTGCCGATGGTGCCTTGCCCACAGCGTAAGTGCAGTGAAGGCGCACCATCTGGCAGCACACCCCTACCTACGGCTGTTTTGGTCAGTGATGGAGTAGTAAAAGCTCCACTGTCCACCGATGCCTGCCTCTGTAAGGGACGGGGAGCACGCCATTTGGTGTTACCCGTCATGCGGTAACGCTGGCTGTGAGCTCCGCCACCTCTGAAGTGGAGAGAGAGCGCTCCTTCAGCCACCTGGTCTCTTATAGGAGCCACCGCTGCCTCTATTGATGCCGCCTGGGAGACCCACCACCGCCACCTCTGAAGTGGAGAGAGCGCTCCTTCAGCTGCCTAGTCCCGTATAGGAGCCGCCGCTGCCACTACTGTGACACCCACCGCAGCCTGAGCACTGGAGAGGGGACTGTGAGCGTCAGTAAATGAGTGTCTGTGCCTGGTAGTCCTGGATGCCGCATCGCCCTAACATGTGACTTGAGACACACACACACACACACACACACACACACACACACACACACACACACACACTCTCTGCTGCTGTAATGTGTAAAATGGTACTCTACGTGCCGTACTGTGTAAAATACCTGCCTAATGTGTAAAAGGGGACTCTACCTGCCATACTCTGTAAAAGGAAGCTCTGCCTGCCTTACTATGTAAAAGGGAGCTATGTGGACACGCCCCTTCCCCATAAAACCATGCTCCTATATTTTGGCGCACGCCAACGGCGCGCATTGGCCCAGTTTTATATTTAGGGGGAGGGGACGCCGATGCTATTTTTTGCACACAGCGCTAAAATGTCTAGTTACGGCACTGGTACAGGAGCCTCACCCCTCCACGCCACGCGGGTCAACCTGCATCACAGGCACCATGTAGAAGCAATGCCTGGCATGCGCTGTCTCTTTGGCACGCTGTCTCTTTGTGAAGTATGGGAGGGAAGGCGCAAATTTTATATTTTGTAGGGGCGCGCTGAACACCCTAGCACCGGCCCTGCTGCCATGTTACAGGATTTACTTGAAAAATGACAGTTAGGAGCTGATTGGCTGGTACTTTATCAGCATTCACTTTATCACTTTTTAAGGCTTCATACGTTTGGGCCTGAAAACCTTAAACCCAGGCAACGCCGGGTACTTCGGCTACTAACTTATATTTCTATTATTCTTACAAAGACTATAGCCCTCATTCTGACCTGATCGCTAGCAGGCTACTTTAGCACTGCTGCGATCAAGTAGTCGCCGCCTACAGGGGAGGGGGGAATCGCTGTGCAGGGCTGCGCTTGCTTGAGCAGAGAGCTGCACAAACAAAGGTTTCTGTAGTTTCTGCACAGCTCAGGACTTACTCACCCGCTGCAATCATCCAGGATGGAGCTGACGTCAGGATCCCTCCCTGGAAACAGCTGGGCACGCCTGCGTTCGGACAGACACTCCCTGAAAACGGTCAGTTGACACCTCCTGCCGGCATCTTCCTGTCAGTCGCGGGTGTGATCGCCAGTGCCATAAGTAGATATTTTAGTGCTGTGTGCAAGAAACGGCATCGGTGGCCCCACCTTCATGCAAACCAGTGGCAGTGCGTGCCGCAGGCCCGCGCAAAAAAATGTAGGGGCGTGGCATCACGGGGAAGGGGTGTGGCCACAAAATAATACCAATTCATATAATGGTGCACAGTAGTCTCCGTTATTCAAATTACGCCGCACAATAGCGCCACTACACCAGGTAGAGGCCCTTTTCCACATTACAGCGGACAGATTCCCCTTTTTACACATTACGGCAGACAGCGTCCCCTTTTTACACATTACGGCAGACAGCGTCCCCTTTTAACACATTACAGCAGACAGCGTCCCCTTTTTTACACATTACGGCAGACAGCATCCCCTTTTTACACATTACGGCAGACAGCGTCCTCTTTTACATTACAGCAAACAGCGCCCTTTTTACACACTACCGCAGACAGCGTGCCCTTTTTACACCTTACGGCAGACAGCATCCCCTTTTTTATACATTACAGCAGACAGCGTCCCCTTTTTACACATTACGGCAGACAGCGTCCCCTTTTAACACATTACAGCAGACAGCGTGCCCTTTTTACACATTACGGCAGCAGATACCCCCTTTTTTACACATTAGGCAGGCAGGGTCCCCCTTTTTTACACATTACAGTAGCAGAGTCCCCCTTTTTTACACACTACGGAAGCAGAGTCCCCCTTTTTTACACACTACGGCAGCAGAGTACCCCTATTTTACACATTAGGCAGGCAGAATCACCCTTTTTTTACAGATTACAGTAGCAGAGTCCACGCATTCCCCCCTGTTTTGCATGAGAGAGAGAGTGAGTGAGTGACTGAGCGAGTGCGTGCGTGCGTGTGTGTGTCTGCCTGCTCTGGAGTAAGTAAGTGTATGTGTGTTCTGTCAGTCACCTGGAGGTGGTTGCAGCATCCGGGCGCAGAGCCTCTCCTGGGGTCCGGGACACATGCTGCGGCAATGCTACAAGCAGCATGAGAGCGGGTCCAGGAGCAACCTCCGACAGCGCTCCACACCCCGTCAGCAGGAGTCCCATTCTCCTGCATTCACAGCGGGACTCCTGGCGGCAGCGGGACACGGGGCAGCTATTTGCTGATAGATGCAGCTACAGACGCGCTCCCATTCCCCTCATATGCAGAGGCGGGAGGCAAGCGGTGGCGCTGGCCCGGGACTGTCACTGCAGGCTCTCTTGTTTACAGGCTGGGGCAGAGTGCAGGAGGCTGGGCTGGCCGGGGACATGAACATGAGGAGAGCTAGGTAAGCTGCCGCCAGGCACACCGCTAGCTAAGCATTACCGTGGGCGCCTGGCAATACGACCTCCGACAGTGGCAGTCACTGAATGGGGTGGTGGGTGTGCTGAGACACCTGCCGCATTAGCCTCCTTGTGGCCCGACTCCTCTTCCTTACAGCAAGCGCGGCAAAAACCACTGATCCTGCGCTGCAGACGCAGCATTGTAGTAGGTAGTAATAATAATAATAGGGGTGCGGGCACATCTGAGCCAGCCGAGCGGAACCTGATCCGCCCCTGCATGAATATACGCTATGCGATTAGCATCGTTGCAATGACAGGCGTTAGCCTGCAATCAGTATTAATAAATCCCGCCCATAGTGGGTGTTGTAACTGTAAACATGCCGGTAAGTTGATGTGAATACTGGCACAGGCCTTGCTAATCTATAAAAAAAAAAGTTTACCAATACAATAATAAAACTTAAAAAAAATGTTGTTCCAGCGCTAAGGATCATAACCTTGGCTGATTGCCGCAAATTTAGGATGACAAATTGTGAGGCTGATTCAGAGTTTGGAGCAAAACATAAAAGAGCAGGTAACTTTGCAACTGGGAAAAAAATGCTGCACTGCAGGTGAGGCAGATGTAACATGTGCAGAGAGAGTAAAGCTGGGTACACACTAGACGATGTGCTCCATGAGTGATATCGTCACGGTTTGCCCTTGAATGACCTGCATGTTCGGATGATAGGCGATCATGCGCAGAACTGCCTTTTTTTATAGGCATATCTTGCTTCCCTGATGCACTTTGTGTAGTGGCCAGACCCCTTTTTGGTCCCCCAAGGGACCCTGCTCTTCCCACTATACAACTCTCAGTCTGTGGCTTCCTGCTGCCACAATTCCCCTTCTCACATCATGTCAGTGCCCCTGTGAAATTATCTTTTTGTACAGTTTCTTATATAGCGCAGCACATTATGTATCTCCTGATATGCTCTGTGCTGCTGGGGGACCGTGCTACTTCCACTATATAACTCTCAGTGTGTGGGTTTGTGCTACCTGCATTCCCCTCCTCACATCATGTCACTGGCCCTGCCACATGCAGCCCTGTCATCACTGACATATCATGCATGTCCTAGACGCCGCCTATGGGTGAGTGTGTTTCTGCATAGCCTGCGAACGCTTGTGCAGCCCTGCTATGCAAAAACAGTTTCCTGTAAAAGGAGACCATGGTAAGAGTTACTTACCCTGTGCGATCGATCTAGCGATGCAGGTCCCGGAAATGACGTCAGACATCTGCCCTCCAAACGCCTTGACACGCCTGAGTTGGACTCACCACTCCCCGAAAATTGTGAGTTGCCGCCCGGATCCACCTTCCTTCTGTCAATCTTCTTGCAGTCGCCGCTGCGACCGCTTTCTTCGGTGTGCTGCTGTCCCGCCCCCTAGGGGTGCTAGGGATTTTTTATTTTTTATTTGCCTCCGGCGTGTTTTAATACGTTCGTATGCCAAATTTCACGTTCTTCGCTTGTAAACTGTGGATTTGTATAGAAAGAAATACAGAAGGCCAAATTTTCACTTTTATATAGTAGATAAATACATATAATCAGAGGTGTAGCTAGGTGCCATGGTGCCTGGAGCAAGGGTATGTTTTGGCGCCTTCCCCCCACCCCCCCCTCCACTGTACTGAAAAAGGGGCTTGGCCAGCATGTGGTGGCATGTTACTTTTGAAAAGAAATATATAAAAAAAATCCTAAATTGGTGACAGTGCCAGCAGTGGCGGAGCTTGTGAGTGGTGGGCCCAGGTGCAAAACTATACTTTGGGCCCCCCTTCTCCATCCCACCCCAAGTTCACAATATGCCCCAAGACAGTGGGTGAAGTAAAGGATGACGGCGATGAGGCAGAGGATGATGGGAATGAGGCAGAGGACGACAGGTAGATGGAGAGTTGGTGAAAGGGAGAGGCAATGGGTGACAGGAAAAAGGTGAGAGGGAGAAGCAGTGGGTGCCAGGGTGAGGCATTGGAAGATGGAGAGGATGACTGGGAGAAGGTGAAGAGGAGAAGCAGAGGGTATGAGAGGTCTCTGTAGGAAGGATTAAAGGGAGTAAACTGGGTTGAAAGGGCTCACTGGAACATGAAGGGAAAGTGTCAGTGGGGGAGATAGGCAGAAAAAAAAACAAGCGGCTTTAACATGAGAGCTGAGGAAAGACAATGCTACTGTAGTGTAAAAGGGTGTAGTATGGCTGCCAGGCGGTCAGGAGACCGCCGGTCAGCATACCGATGCTGGGATCCCGGCGGGGAGGGGCGAGTGCAGCAAGCCCCTTGCGGGCTCGGAGGCGACCTGCGGTTGCCACGGTTTCTATTCCCACTCTATGGGTGTCGTGGACACCCACGAGTGGAAATAGTCCCTGTTGGTCGGCATGCCGACCATCGGGATAGTGAGGGGGCAGGATTTTGGTGGAGGTCATGTGACCATCAGTCTCCCAACTGCCGGTCACATGAATACCACCTCTGTAAGAGTTTACTAAAGGGATAGAAGAAGAAATAGGATTTTAATACCTACCGGTAAATCCTTTTCTCTTAGTCCGTAGAGGATGCTGGGGACTCCGTAAGGACCATGGGGTATAGACAGGATCCGCAGGAGACATGGGCACACTATAAGACTTTGAATGGGTGTGAACTGGCTCCTCCCTCTATGCCCTTCCTCCAGACTCCAGTTAGAGAACTGTGCCCAGGGAGACGGACATTTCGAGGAAAGAATTTATTGTGTAAACACTGTGAGTGTCATACCAGCTCACACCTCGAACATGCCGCAGAACGTGGCATAAAATAGAACACCAGCCAACGACATGAAAAATATACAGCCACATGCTGAAAGAATATGTAACACAACCTGTGTGTCAACACAACCAATAATAAGATACCGCATGCCATGGCATGAACAACATCAGCAACAGCCTGAATGAAAACAAACACCACAAGAGTGTAACCATAACCAATAACTGCAGACACAGTACGCACTGGGACCGGAGCCCAGCATCCTCTACGGACTGAGAAAAGGATTTACCGGTAGGTATTAAAATCCTATTTTCTCATACGTCCTAGAGGATGCTGGGGACTCCGTAAGGACCATGGGGTTTATACCAAAGCTCCAGACCGGGCGGGAGAGTGCGGACGACTCTGCAGCACCGATTGAGCAAACATGAGGTCCCCATCAGCCAGGGTATCAAACTTGTAGAACTTAACAAAAGTGTTTGAACCTGACCAAGTAGTTTAACCGCCGAGACTCCTCGGGCATGCGCCCAAGAAGAGCCCATCTTCCTAGTAGAATGGGTCTCCACCGACTTCGGTAACGGCAATCCAGCCGTAGAACGAGCATGCCGAATCATATCACAGATCCAGCGTGTAACAGACTGCATAGAAGCAGGCGCCCAAATTACGCTGGGAGCATACCGGACAACAGAGCCTTTGTTTCCCCAATCTGAGCCGAATTGGCGACATAAATATTCAAAGCCCTGACTACATCGAGAGACTTTGAATCAGCCAATGCTTAAGTAACCACAGGCATCAAAATAGGCTGGTTTCTGTGAAATTTCCGAGTTCTCATATCCGCTCTATCCACATGGAAGATCAAACAGGTGCTATTGTGAGACAAAGCCGCTACTTCCGACACCCGCCTTGCGGACGCCAAGGCCAATAGCATGACCACTTTCTAAGAGAGAAATTTTAACACAACCTTTCATAAAGGTACCAACCAGTGTGACATAAGAAACTGCAACACCACGTCAAGGTCCCACGGTGCCAATGGGGGCCGAAATGGAGGTTGAATGTGCAGCACTCCTTTCACAAAAGTCTGAACTTCCGGAAAAGTGGCCAATTCTTTTTGAAAGAAAAATTATAAGGCCAAAAACTGCACTGAAATGGAGCCTAACTTTAGGCCTGTATCCACACCTGCTTGCAAAGAACGGAGAAAAACGACCCAGCTGAAATTCTTCCGTAGGAGCCTTCTTGGATTCACACCAAGACACATATTTTCTCCAAATACGGTGGTAATGCTTTGCCGTTACTTCTTTTCTAGCCTGAAGAAGTGTGGGAATGACTTCACTGGGAATACCCTTTCGGGCTAGGATATGGCGTTCAACCACCACGCCGTCAAACGCAGCAGCGGTAAGTCTTGATACACGCCCGGATCTGGCTGTAACAGGACCTCTCGTAGAGGAAGAGGCCAGGGATCTTCTATAAGTAAATCTGGAAGATCTGGATACCAAGCCCTCCTTGGCAAGACCGAAACAATGAGGACCGCCTGAACCTTTGTTCTTTTTACGTTTATCACCTTCAGAAAGAGTGAAAGTGGAGGGGACACATAGACCGACTGAAAACACCCAAGGTGTCACGAGGGCGTCCACTGCTATAGCTTGAGTGTCCCTTGACCTGGAACAATATCCCTGAGGTCTCTTGTTGAGACGAGACGCCATCATGTCCATTTGAGGCACTCCTCAAAGACTTGTCACTTCTGTGAAAACTTCTCGATGATGACTCTATTTCTCCCGGATGGAGATCGCGTCTGCAGAGGAAATCTATTTCTCCATCGTCTACATCCAGAACGAAGACTGCTAATATGGCGGTTATCTGTCTTTCCGCCCATCGGAAAACGTTTGCGGCTTCTGCCATTGCCGCTTTGCTCCTTGTTCCTGTTAAGTCGTCCGACAGAATTAAGACGGGCCGATCACGAAGAAGATGTTAGTTTGAAAATAGCTCTTAATTCAAGAATGCTTATTGCAGACAAGCTTCCCAGCTTGACCTTTTCCCCTGGAAATTCTCCCCCCGGAAAGACGGCTCCCCAGCCTCGGAGACCTGGATGCATGGACACCAGGATCTAAAAAATCAGTGAGGGGAATCAACTGGAAACTCCAGTATGTCCCCCTTTGGATTCTATTTTTAACTCACTGGTCCAAGTCCATTCCAGGACTGACTGAAGAGTATTAGAAGAGTTCCCACCGATGTGGGCTCCAGCAAGATAGATCCAGCGACATGCAGTGGATCTCTCTAGGATAATTCTATCAGATGCCAAGGTAACCGACCATTTCTGAATACAAGCACTCCCCCATGCGTATGTAATGCAAATATCATGAAAGCATATAATTAAAATATCACTTAGCTTCCTGTATACGATCCTTTGTGACAGGACCCCGAGCAGACCAGGGGTTGACATTCACTTTATTTTATCCGCGGCGGGAAAATAATAAACACTCGGACTCCTCGTGAGAGTTTGAGACCATCTCGTCACGGCTGACCTAGAGCTTTATCAACAGAGCGACCAGCACATGAGAAGGAATAATTTTACTTCAGCATTCATTAGAAATTGTAATATGAATATACATATTTTAATACACATATATACTAGTGATGAGCGGGTTCGGTTCGTCGGAATCCGAACCCCCCCGAACTTCACCCATTTTACACGGTTCCGAGGCAGATTCGAATCTTCCTGCCTTGCTCGGTTAACCCGAGTGCGCCCGAACGTCATCATCCCGCTGTCGGATTCTTGCGAGATTCGGATTCTATATAAGAAGCCGTGCGTCGCCGCCATTTTTCACTCGTGCATTGGAAATGATAGTGAGAGGACGTGGCTGGCGTCCTCTCAGTTTTATTCAGGTGGCTGCAAATATCTGTGCTCACTGCTTTATTGTGGGGACTGGGGAGCAGCAGTATTATATAGGAGGAGTACAGTGCAGAGTTTTGCTGACCAGTGACCACCAGTATTATACTTTCTCTGCCTGAAAAACGCTCCACATCTGTGCTCAGTGTGCTGCCTATATCTGTGCTCACACTGCTTTATTGTGGGGACTGGGGACCACCAGTATTATATAGGAGGAGTACAGTGCAGAGTTTTGCTGACCAGTGACAACCAGTATTTTACGTTCTCTGCCTGAAAAACGCTCCATATCTGTGCTCAGTGTGCTGCATATATCTGTGCTCACACTGCTTTATTGTGGGGACTGGGGACCACCAGTATTATATAGGAGGAGTACAGTGCAGAGTTTTGCTGACCAGTGACCACCAGTATTAAACGTTCTCTGCCTGAAAAACGCTCCATATCTGTGCTCAGTGTGCTGCATATATCTGTGCTCACACTGCTTTATTGTGGGGACTGGGGACCACCAGTATTATATAGGAGGAGTACAGTGCAGAGTTTTGCTGACCAGTGACCACCAGTATTATACGTTCTCTGCCTGAAAAACGCTCCATATCTGTGCTGCATTGTAGTATATAGTAGGAGTACAGTGCATAATTTTGCTGGCCACCAGTATATAATATATAGCAGTACGGTACAGAAGGCCACTGCTCTACCTACCTCTGTGTCGTCAAGTATACTATCCATCCATACCTGTGGTGCATTTCAGTTTTGCACAGTTTGCTGACCACCAGTATATAATATATAGTAGTACGGTACAGTAGGCCACTGCTCTACCTACCTCTGTGTCGTCAAGTATACTATCCATCCATACCTGTGGTGCATTTCAGTTTTGCACAGTTTGCTGACCACCAGTATATAATATATAGCAGTACGGTACAGAAGGCCACTGCTCTACCTACCTCTGTGTCGTCAAGTATACTATCCATCCATACCTGTGGTGCATTTCAGTTTTGCACAGTTTGCTGACCACCAGTATATAATATATAGCAGTACGGTACAGTAGGCCACTGCTCTACCTACCTCTGTGTCGTCAAGTACACTATCCATCAGTACCTGTGGTGCATTTCAGTTGTGCGCAGTATATATAGTAGTAGGCCATTGCTATTGACACTGGCATATAATTCCACACATTAAAAAATGGAGAACAAAAATGTGGAGGGTAAAATAGGGAAAGATCAAGATCCACTTCCACCTCGTGCTGAAGCTGCTGCCACTAGTCATGGCCGAGACGATGAAATGCCATCAACGTCGTCTGCCAAGGCCGATGCCCAATGTCATAGTAGAGAGCATGTAAAATCCAAAAAACAAAAGTTCAGTAAAATGACCCAAAAATCAAAATTAAAAGCGTTTGAGGAGAAGCGTAAACTTGCCAATATGCCATTTACGACATGGAGTGGCAAGGAACGGCTGAGGCCCTGGCCTATGTTCATGGCTACTGGTTCAGCTTCACATGAGGATGGAAGCACTCATCCTCTCGCTAGAAAACTGCAGTGCCACTCCTAGATGGGCCAGGTGTTTGTGTCGGCCACTTGGGTCGCTTAGCTTAGTCACACAGCTACCTCATTGCGCCTCTTTTTTTCTTTGCTTCATGTGCTGTTTGGGGACTATTTTTTTGAAGTGCCATCCTGTCTGACACTGCAGTGCCACTCCTAGATGGGCCAGGTGTTTGTGTCGGCCACTTGGGTCGCTTAGCTTAGTCACACAGCTACCTCATTGCGCCTCCTTTTTTCTTTGCTTCATGTGCTGTTTGGGGACTATTTTTTTGAAGTGCCATCCTGTCTGACACTGCAGTGCCACTCCTAGATGGGCCAGGTGTTTGTGTCGGCCACTTGGGTCGCTTAGCTTAGTCACACAGCTACCTCATTGCGCCTCTTTTTTTCTTTGCATCATGTGCTGTTTGGGGACTATTTTTTTGAAGTGCCATTCTGTCTGACACTGCAGTGCCACTCCTAGATAGGCCAGGTGTTTGTGTCGGCCACTTGGGTCGCTTAGCTTAGTCACACAGCTACCTCATTGCGCCTCTTTTTTTCTTTGCATCATGTGCTGTTTGGGGACTATTTTTTTGAAGTGTCATCCTGTCTGACACTGCAGTGCCACTCCTAGATGGGCCAGGTGTTTGTGTCGGCCACTTGGGTCGCTTAGCTTAGTCACACCGCTACCTCATTGCGCCTCTTTTTTTCTTTGCATCATGTGCTGTTTAGGGGCTATTTTTTTGAAGTGCCATCCTGTCTGACACTGCAGTGCCACTCCTAGATGGGCCAGGTGTTTGTGTCGGCCACTTGGGTCGCTTAGCTTAGTCATCCAGCGACCTTGGTGCAAATTTTAGGACTAAAAATAATATTGTGAGGTGTGAGGTGTTCAGAATAGACTGGAAATGAGTGGAAATTATGGTTATTGAGGTTAATAATACTATGGGATCAAAATGACCAACAAATTCTGTGATTTAAGCTGTTTTTGAGGGGGTTTTGTAAAAAAAACACCCGAATCCAAAACACACCCGAATCCGACAAAAAATTTTCAGGGAGGTTTTGCCAAAACGCGTCCGAATCCAAAACACGGCCGCGGAACCGAATCCAAAACCAAAACACAAAACCCGAAAAATGTCCGGTGCACATCACTAATATATACACATATCCTATATATATATATATATATATATATATATATATATATATATATATCATACATATAAGTATCTTGTCCGGAACCGCAGGGCCCCTAGTGACATTAATGTGTTCTGAATGTGTATGTGTACAGAATGCCCAAGTTGTGGATCTAACCAGGAAACCTTACGGTCGACATAAAACATAGTATTCGTCGACAACAGGGAGTAGTAACCAGGCAAAATAACATTCTTGCGACCCCGAGGGGTCTGAGGGAAGTATATACACATAATTTTAATATCACTCCCCCACAAATACAATCACATCTGTGCTCGAGCAACAGGCCAATGGAACCGTACCATATATATATATATATATATATATATATATATATATATATATACACAGGTATACAGTAATAACAGTTGGTGCCGACAGGGTCACCCACATACTACTGTGTCTCCCATACAGTATTTACTTTTGAATAAGCATACCACTACCGACCTGCTGACACTTCATCTACTGAATAAAGTACCATCAGGAGTCGGCAATGCCGACAGGGATTCCCATAGCTGTTTTGCGGCAGAGCACTCACACATGTCGACACATGTATACTAGAAAGCCATAATGGGTATATCTGACAGGGAAAACACAGAAACTTATTTACAACTCATTTACTACACGCACATTATAGTATATAGTGCTACATTTTTCACTTATAATCGCACTAAATCACTGTGCCCCCCCTCGTTTTTCACTGCTAGCTGTCTAACAGTGCTTTAGCATCTCTGTGAGGAGAAAATGGTGCTGTATCGAGTTGTGAGGGCTAAGCCACGCCCCCTTCTCTGCGCGCTTCGGCCCCGCTATAATTTTACATTTTTATACTGGTGGGGGTCCGTATACACCGATTGTGCAAGTTGACAAACTTAAAAAGATGAGAGATGTCTGTAATTTCCATCATAGGTATACTTCAACTGTGAGAGACAGAATCTGGAGAAAAAACCCCCCAGGAAATCACAAGGGGGGTAATTCCAAGTTGATCGCAGCAGGACATTTTTTAGCAGTTGGGCAAAACCATGTGCACTGCAGGGGAGGCAGATATATCATGTGCAGAGAGATTTAGATTTGGGTGGGTTATTTTGTTTCTGTGCAGGGTAAATACTGGCTGCTTTATTTTTACACTGCAAATTAGATTGCAGATTGAACCATACTTACCTACTCTCCCGGAAGCTGCGGGAGGCTCCCGTTTTTTGGGGTAGCCCCCCGCACCCCCGGAAGAGTGGGCAGGTCTCCCGCATCCTGCTCGCACCCTAGTGATGCGAGCAGAATGGAGAAAAAATCTCCCGTATTCGCGGGTCCGTCGGGTGGAGAAGGGGTTAAAATGACGCAAATCGCGTCATTTTAGCCCCGCCCCCTTCCCGCGGACCCGCGAATCGCGGAATTTCCCGATGCAGGGGCGGGGCTTAGCGATGTCACAGTCCGGCCCCGCCCCCCCGAATACTCCTGCAGCATCTCCTCTCCGGGCTTCTCCCGGAGAGGAGAAATAGAATGTAGGCAAGTATGGATTGAACACACCACACCCAAATCTAACTCTCTCTGCACATGTTATATCTGCCCCCCCTGCAGTGCACATGGTTTTGCCCAACTGCTAAAAAATTCCTGCTGCGATCAACTTGGAATTACCCTCATTGTATGATTTTTAAACAATTTATTTGTATATTCTTGCGGAAAATAAATATTTGGACAATCAAAAAGTTTAACTCAATACTTTGTAATATAACCTTGGTTGGCAATTACAGAGGTCAAATGTTTCCTGTAGGTTCTTGGCCAGGTTTTACACTGTAGCAGATATTTTGTCCCACTCTTCCATGCAGATCTTCTTACGGAGCCACTCGGTTGCCCGAGCGGTGTGTTTGGGGTCATTGTCATGCTGGAAGACCCAGCCACGTTCCATCTTCAATGCTCTTACTGAGGGAAGGAGGTTTTTGCCCAAAATCTCACGATACATGGCCCCATTCACCCTCTCCTTAATACGGATCAGTCATCCTGTCTCCTTCGCAGATAATCAGCCCCAAAGCATGATGTTTCCACCCCCATGCTTCACAGTGGGTATGGTGTTCTTGGGATGTCATTCATCATTCTTCTCCCTCCAAACACGGTGAGTGGAGTTTATACCAAAATGTTTGATTTTGCTCTCATCTGACCACATTACATTCTCCCAATCCTCCTCTGGATCATTCAGATGGTCACTGGCAAACTTTAGACGGGCCTGGACATCTGCTGGCTTAAGCATGGGGACCTTTTCGGGCGCTGCAGGATTTCAATCCTGACGACGTAGTGTGTTACTAATGGTAACCTTTGTGACTGTGATCCCAGCTCTCTTGAGGTCATTGACCAGGTCCTCCCATGTAGTTCTGGGCTGATTCCTCACCGTTCTCAAGATCATTGATACCCCATGGGGTGAGATCTTGCATGGAGCCCCAGGTCGAGGGAGATTGTCAGTTATATTGTATTTCTTCCATTTTTTAATAATTGCGCCAACAGTTGATCTCTTCTCACCAAGCTGCTTGCCTATTGTCGAGTAGCTCATCCCAGCCTTGTGCAGCTCTACAATTTTATATCTGGTGTCCTTAGACAGCTCTTTGGTCTTGGCCATGGTGGAGAGGTAGCAGTCTGACTGTTTGAGGGTGTGGACAGGTGTCTTTTATACAGATAACCAGTTCAAACAGGTGCCATTAATACAGGTAACGAGTGGAGGATAGAAGAGCTTCTTAAAGAAGAAGAAACAGGTCTGTGAGAGCCAGAAATCTTGCTGCTTGGAAGGTGTCCAAATATTTACTTTCCACAAGAATATACAGGTAAATTGTTTAAAAATCATACAATGTGATTTCCTGGGTTTTTTTTTTCTTCTCCAGATTCTGTCTCTCACAGTTGAAGTGTACCTATGAAGGAAATTATAATAAGAATTTACTTACCAATAATTCTACTTCTCATAGTCCGTAGTGGATGCTGGGGACTCCGTAAGGACCATGGGGAATAGCGGCTCCGCAGGAGACTGGGCACATCTAAAGAAAGCTTTAGGACTATCTGGTGTGCACTGGCTCCTCCCCCTATGACCCTCCTCCAAGCCTCAGTTAGGATACTGTGCCCGGACGAGCGTACACAATAAGGAAGGATTTTGAATCCCGGGTAAGACTCATACCAGCCACACCAATCACACCGTATAACCTGTGATCTGAACCCAGTTAACAGCATGATAACAGAGGAGCCTCTGAAAGATGGCTCACAACAATAATAACCCGATTTTTGTAACAATAACTATGTACAAGTATTGCAGACAATCCGCACTTGGGATGGGCGCCCAGCATCCACTACGGACTATGAGAAATAGAATTATCGGTAAATAAATTCTTATTTTCTCTAACGTCCTAAGTGGATGCTGGGGACTCCGTAAGGACCATGGGGATTATACCAAAGCTCCCAAACGGGCGGGAGAGTGCGGATGACTCTGCAGCACCAAATGAGAGAACTCCAGGTCCTCCTCAGCCAGGATATCAATTTTGTAGAATTTTACAAACGTATTTGCTCCTGACCAAGTAGCTGCTCGGCAAAGTTGTAAAGCCGAGACCCCTCGGGCAGCCGCCCAAGATGAGCCCACCTTCCTTGTGGAGTGGGCATTTACAGATTTTTGGCTGTGGCAGGCCTGCCACAGAATGTGCAAGCTGAATTGTACTACAAATCCAACGAGCAATAGTCTGCTTAGAAGCAGGAGCACCCAGCTTGTTGGGTGCACACAGGATAAACAGCGAGTCAGATTTCCTGACTCCAGCCGTCATGGAAACATATATTTTCAGGGCACTGACAACGTCTAGCAACTTGGAGGCCTCCAAGTCCCTAGTAGCCGCAGGCACCACCAATAGGTTGGTTCAGGTGAGACGCTGAAACCATCTTGGGGAGAAACTGAGGACGAGTCCTCAATTCCGCCCTGTCCGAATGGAAAATCAGATAAGGGCTTTTTCAGGATAAAGCCGCCAATTCTGACACGCGCCTGGCCCAGGCCAGGGCCAACAGCATGACCACTTTCCATGTGAGATATTTTATCTCCACAGATTTAAGTGGTTCAAACCAATGTGACTTTTGGAACCCAAAACTACATTGAGATCCCAAAGTGCCACTGGAGGCACAAAAGGAGGCTGTATATGCAGTACCCCTTTTACAAACGTCTGAACTTCAGGGACTGAAGCTAGTTCTTTTTGGAAGAAAATTGACAGGGCCGAAATTTGAACCTTAATGGACCCCAATTTCAGGCCCATAGACAGTCCTGTTTGCAGGAAATGTAGGAATCGACCCAGTTGAATTTCCTCCGTCGGGCCTTACTGGCCTCGCACCACGCAACATATTTTCGCCAATTGCGGTGATAATGTTTTTGCGGTTACATCCTTCCTGGCTTTGATCAGGATAGGGATGACTTCATCCGGAATGCCTTTTTTCCTTCAGGATCCGGCGTTCAACCGCCATGCCGTCAAACGCAGCCGCGGTAAGTCTTGGAACAGACAGGGTCCTTGCTGGAGCAGGTCCCTTCTTAGAGGTAGAGGCCACGGATCCTCCGTGAGCATCTCTTGAAGTTCCGGTTACCAAGTCCTTCTTGGCCAATCCGGAACCACGAATATAGTGCTTACTCCTCTCCATCTTATCAATCTCAGTACCTTGGGTATGAGAGGCAGAGGAGGGAACACATACCCTGACTGGTACACCCACGGTGTTACCAGAGCGTCTACAGCTTATTGCCTGAGGGTCCCTGGACCTGGCGCAATACCTGTCGAGTTTTTAATCATGTGGAAGACTTCTGGGTGAAGTCCCCACTCTCCCGGGTGGAGGTCGTGCTGAGGAAGTCTGCTTCCCAGTTGTCCACTCCCGGAATGAATACTGCTGACAGTGCTATCACATGATTTTCCGCCCAGCGAAGAATCCTTGCAGCTTCTGCCATTGCCCTCCTGCTTCTTGTGCCACCCTGTCTGTTTACGTGGGTGACTGCCGTGATGTTGTCCGACTGGATCAACACCGGCTGACCTTGAAGCAGAGGTCTTGCTAAGCTTAGAGCATTGTAAATGTCCCTTAGCTTCAGGATATTTATGTGAAGTGATGTCTCCAGGCTTGACCATAAGCCCTGGATATTCCTTCCCTGTGTGACTGCTCCCCAGCATCGCAGGCTGGCATCCGTGGTCACCAGGACCCAGTCCTGAATGCCTAATCTGCGGCCCTCTAGAAGATGAGCACTCTGCAACCACCACAGGAGGGACACCCTTGTCCTTGGTGACAGGGTTATCCGCTGATGCATCTGAAGATGCGATCCGGACCATTTGTCCAGCAGGTCCCACTGGAAAGTTCTTGCGTGGAATCTGCCGAATGGGATTGCTTCGTAGGAAGCCACCATTTTACCCAGAACCCTTGTGCATTGATGCACTGAGACTTGGCTCGGTTTTAGGAGGTTCCTGACTAGCTCGGATAACTCCCTGGCTTTCTCCTCCGGGAGAAACACCTTTTTCTGGACTGTGTCCAGGATCATCCCTAGGAACAGAAGACACGTCGTCGGAACCAGGTGCGATTTTGGAATATTGAGAATCCAATCGTGCTGCCGCAACACTACCTGAGATAGTGCTACACCGACCTCCAACTGTTCCCTGGATCTTACCCTTATCAGGGAATTGTCCAAGGAAGGGATAACTAAAATTCACTTCCTTCGAAGGAATATCATCATTTCGGCCATTACCTTGGTAAAGACCCGGGGTGCCGTGTACCATCCATACGGCAGCGTCTGAACTGATAGTGACAGTTCTGTACCATAAACCTAAGGTACCCTTGGTGAGAAGGGTAAATTTTGACATGAAGGTAAGCATCCTTGATGTCACGAGACATCATGTAGTCCCCTTCTTCCAGGTTCGCAATCACTGCTCTGAGTGACTCAATCTTGAATTTGAACCTCTGTACGTAAGTGTTCAAAGATTTTAGATTTAGAATCGGTCTCACCGAGCCGTCCGGCTTCGGTACCACAACAGTGTGGAATAATACCCCGTTCCCTGTTGCAGGAGGGGTATCTTGATTATCACCTGCTGGGAATACAGCTTGTGAATGGCTTCCAAACCTGTCTCCCTGTCAGAAGGAGACATCGGTAAAGCCGACTTTAGGAAACGGCGAGGGGGAGACGTCTCGAATTCTAATTTGTACCCCTGAGATATCACCTGAAGGATCCAGGGGACTACTTGCGAGTGAGCCCACTGCGCGCTGAAATTCATTGAGACGGGCCCCCCACCGTGCCTGATTCTGCTTGTAAAGCCCCAGCGTATACTGAGGGCTTGGCAGAGGCGGGAGAGGGTTTCTGTTCCTGGGAACTGGCTGATTTCTGCAGCCTTTTTCCTCTCCCTCTGTCACGGGGCAGAATTGAGGAACCTTTTGCCCGCTTGTCCACGAAAAGACTGCGCCTGATAATACGGCGTCTTCTCATGTTGAGAGGCGACCTGGGGTACAAACGTGGAATTCCCAGCTGTTGCCGTGGCCACCAGGTCTGAAAGACCGACCCCAAATAACTCCTCCCTTAATAAAGCAATACTTCCAAATGCCGTTTGGAATACGCATCACCTGACCACTGACATGTCCATAACCCTCTACTGGTAGAAATGGACAACGCGCTTAGACTTGATGCCAGTCGGCAAATATTCCTCTGTGCATCACGCATATATAAAAATGCATCTTTTAAATGCTCTATAGGCAAAAATATACTGTCCCTATCTAGGGTATCAATATTTTCAGTCAGGGAATCCGATCACGCCAACCCAGCACTGCACATCCAGGCTGAGGCGATTGCTGGTCGCAGTATAACACCAGTATGTGTGTAAATACCTTTTAGGATACCCTTCTGCTTTCTATCAGCAGGATCCTTAAGGGTGGCCATCTCAGGCGAAGGTAGAGCCCTTACAAGCGTGTGAGCGCTTTATCCCCCCTAGGGGGTGTTTCCCAACGCACCCTAACCTCTGGCGGGAAAGGATATAATGCCAATAACATTTTAGAAATTATCCGTTGTTATCGGGGGAAACCCACGCATCATCACACACCTCATTTAATTTCTCAGATTCAGGAAAACTACAGGTAGTTTTTCCTCACCGAACATAATACCCCTTTTTTTGGTGGTACTCGTATTATCAGAAATGTGTAAAACATTTTTCATTGCCTCAATCATGTAACGTGTGGCCCTACTGGAAGTCACATTCGTCTCTTCACCGTCGACACTGGAGTCAGTATCCGTGTCGGCGTCTATATCTGCCATCTGAGGTAACGGGCGCTTTAGAGCCCCTGACGGCCTATGAGACGTCTGGACAGGCACAAGCTGAGTAGCCGGCTGTCTCATGTCAACCACTGTCTTTTATACAGAGCTGACACTGTCACGTAATTCCTTCCAACAGTTCATCCACTCAGGTGTCGACCCCCTAGGGGGTGACATCACTATTACAGGCAATCCGCTCCGTCTCCACATCATTTTTCTCCTCATACATGTCGACACAAAAGTACCGACATACAGCACACACACAGGGAATGCTCTGATAGAGGACAGGACCCCACTAGCCCTTTGGGGAGACAGAGGGAGAGTTTGCCAGCACACATCAGAGCGCTATATATATACAGGGATAACCTTATATAAGTGTTTTTCCCCTTATAGCTGCTGTATAGTTAATACTGCGCCCAATTAGTGTCCCCCTCTCTTTTTTTAACCCTTTCTGTAGTGTAGTGACTGCAGGGGAGAGACAGGGAGCTTCCCTCCAACGGAGCTGTGAGGGAAAATGGCGCCAGTGTGCTGAGGAGATAGGCTCCGCCCCTTTATCGCGGACTTTTCTCCTGCTTTTTTATGGATTCTGGCAGGGGTTAAATGCATCCATATAGCCCAGGAGCTATATGTGATGCATTTTTTTTGCCATCCAAGGTGTTTTTATTGCGTCTCAGGGCGCCCCCCCCCCCAGCGCCCTGCACCCTCAGTGACCGAAGTGTGAAGTGTGCTGAGAGCAATGGCGCACAGCTGCAGTGCTGTGCGCTACCTTGTTGAAGACAGGACGTCTTCTGCCGCCGATTTTCCGGACCTCTTCTGCCTTCTGGCTCTGTAAGGGGGCCGGCGGCGCGGCTCTGGGACCCATCCAAGCTGGGCCTGTGATCGTCCCTCTGGAGCTAATGTCCAGTAGCCTAAGAAGCCCAATCCACTCTGCACGCAGGTGAGTTCGCTTCTTCTCCCCTTAGTCCCTCGATGCAGTGAGCCTGTTGCCAGCAGGTCTCACTGAAAATAAAAAACCTAATCTAAAACTTTCACTAAGAAGCTCAGGAGAGCCCCTAGTGTGCACCCTTCTCGTTCGGGCACAGAGATCTAACTGAGGCTTGGAGGAGGGTCATAGGGGGGAGGAGCCAGTGCACACAAGATAGTCCTAAAGCTTTCTTTAGATATGCCCAGTCCCCTGCGGAGCCGCTATTCCCCATGGTCCTTACGGAGTCCCCAGCATCCACTTAGGACGTTAGTTGAAGTGTACCTATGATGGAAATTATATATATATATATATATATATAGCATATATGGGCGGCACTCGTGAGGCTCAAGCCTCACGAGTGCCGCCCATATATGCTATATACGAGGGTCCAAGTGTCTCAGGGAGGGCACCGGAGCAGCAGTGTTTGACAGTATGCGAGTGCCGACTCAATTTTGCTATATATATATATATATATATATATATATCTAAAATCACACTCTCATTGAGCCAACATATAGTCTGCAGACCCAGCGCTGAAAGTCAATTTATATCCACTTTGTGGCCAGAGAGAAACAGATTTGTATCCAAATGACTGTATTCTTCCTTGTTAATGTGTAACTGCAATTAGTAAGACTTTCTGAGTACTGTAGTTCCACAAGCGATATAGGATTACTGCAGAGTAAATGCACAATTATCAATTGGTAGTTTCTTATACAGTAATTGTTAGTAAAAGGCGTCCCGTGTTCTAGTGATGTAGCAGTCAGTGTATAACATGAGCTCCACAATAGGTGACTGATTACAGACCATCAATTAGGGGCGGGATCCGGTCTCTGGGTCGACAAGACTTAGGTCGACAATGTCTAGGTCGACCAATATTGGTGATAGTAAGTAGGTTGACATGGTTTCTAGGTCGACAGGGACTCTAGGTCGACATGGCAAAAGGTCGACATGAGTTTTTCCCTTTTTTTAATTTTTTTAACTGTTTCACACTTTACGATCCACGTGGACTACAACTGGGAACTGTAACCTGTGCCAAGCGCAGCGAGGAACCTTGCCCGAAGCATGGCGTGCTAAGCGAGCTATGTGAGGGGACACGGTGCACTAATTGGGGTTCCCAGTCACTCTACAAAGAAAACGTCACCATTTTTTTTTTAAACTCATGTTGACCTTTTATCATGTTGACCTAGTACATGTCGGCCTAGAGTCTCTGTCGACCTAGAAACCATGTCGACCTACTAACTGTTGACCAATAGTGGTCGACCAAGACTCTGTTGACCTAAGTCTAGTCTATCTAGTCTATGTAACATACCACACCCATTAGGGTCAGTATTGAGACACTTGTTGTAAGACAGGGTCATGAATATGTAATTTCTATCCTGCTTTAGTTCACTGACAATCGATGGTCAAATTTATGGACACGTTCAGTAGCGGCTCTTGCCACGGGCAAGCAGGCTTTTGCCCGGGGCGCCGCTACCCTGAGGGCGGCGCTGTGGCAAGAGCAGCTTCTAATCCACCCTCCCTCTCCACTCCCTGCCTGCAGCGAGCGCCGTGTGCACCCGATGCAGCCGGTGTCGCTGACTGATGCTAGAGGTCAAAATTGACCCCTAGTGTCAGTGCAGCGCTGCTCTCCCATAGAGAGGAGCTGGCGCCCGGAGACAGCAGCAGCGATCCGGAAGCAGGAGCGAGACTGGTAAGAATTGGTTGTTTTTTTTTTTTTTTTAGTGTTTCAAAGCGGCGCTACTACAGGGGGCACATACTGGGGGCACGGCTACTGGGGGCACTGCTGCTGGGGGCACTACTACTGGGGGCACTGCTGCTGGGGGCACTACTACAGGGGGCACAGCTACTGGGGGCACTGCTGCTGGGGGCACTACTACAGGGGGCACATACTGGGGGCACAGCTACTGGGGGCACTGCTGCTGGGGGCACTACTACAGGGGGCACATACTGGGGGCACAGCTACTGGGGGCACAGCTGCTGGGGGCACTACTACAGGGGGCACAGCTACCGGGGGCAAATTTACAGGGAATACAACTACAGGGGGCACATACTGGGGGCACAGCTACTGGGGGCACTGCTACTGGGGGCACAGCTGCTGGGGGCACTACTACAGGGAATACAACTACAGGGGGCACATACTGGGGACACTACTACAGGGGGCACTGCTACTGGGGGCAAATCAACTGGGGGCACTGCTACAGGGGGCACTGCTACTGGTGAAAAATTAACTGGGGGCACAGCTACTGGGGGCACTGCTACAGGGGGCACAACTACAGGGGCACTGCTACAGGGTGCAAATAAACTGGGGGCACAGCTACAAGTGGCACAACTAAAGGGGGTACTACTAAAGGGGGCACTGCTACAAGGGGAACAGCTACTGGGGGGAAATCAACTGATGTACAGCTACTGGGGGCAGATCTACTGGGGGCACAACTACTGGGGGCACAGCTACAGGAGGGCACAAGTACAGGGGGATAACTGTGGGCATGCCCCTTCCCTATGAAGAAGCCACACCCCTTACCTATGAAGAAGCCATGCCCCTGTATTGGGGCGAGCGCACCAACTGTATTTTACCTGGGGGGGGGGGGGGGGGGGGCGCCACTGGAAACTTTCGCTCTGAGCGCCACAAGGTCTAGAACCGACCCTGGACACGCTTACCCCAGCTTCTATTCATAGTGGTCCGTGCTGTGCGTCCTCCAGTTGCTGGCGCTGGCTAGCCAAGCACATACCGGGTGGAGACCGGAGCTGATTGGAGCTGAGCTGACGGGAGCTTGTAGTCACTGATGCTGTGGAACATTGTAGCGGTCCTCAATAAAGCTGGCAATCATGTGTGAGCTGCATGCAAAAGCAGCCAGTATCTATGCTGCATGCAAAAATTATAAAAGTATTTGCACCCCTTTCTTTGTACCAAGCACCAAGCACTTGCTCATTCTGCTTTGCTCCCAATTCAGAATCAGCCTCTGAATAAGTGGAAGACCCCTAAGTCAATGCCAGATATTCTATACTGAAATGTGGGTACATACAAGGATCAGGTTCAGGGGTGATCAGAGAGGCAGGCCCGTTTCTGAGATTTTTCCCTATTTACAAACACAAAAAAGGATCCAGACCCTTTTTTTCTTTTTGCAAGATCAAATAGAAGACATCATAACATTTAGCACTCCCTTCTAAAAGAGATTTATTTCAGCCTTTACAGGGAATATTTGGCCAAGGGGAGTAGCTATATCAGTCGGGGCCCCATAGCATAAAATTATGCTCCCGGCTGCCGCCTTGAATGCCCCCAACCCCCCAAACCCCCCCCCCATCGCATCCATCACGAATTACACAAAACTCCCCTTCCCCAGTAAAATTCCTGCATCACTCACCATTGGGCCGCTGCATCGCTCTCCCGATTTGCCTGACTCTGTCTTGTGGGCGAGATGTACTAACCTCCGAAGCAGCATAAAGTTACATTTTCACCGCTGGCCGCCGCGATATGAGAACTTCAGTGGCCGCGGCGGTGATGAAGAGGGAGAGGAGAGAGAAAGCAGACGGGGGAGCAAAGGGGAAGCGCCACCAGCTGAGGGTAAAAGCTACCAGTGTCGCCGCCGGGGCACAGCAACAAGGTGCAGGGAAGGCTCGGGCCCCAGAGACAACTTGGGCCCTATAGCAGCCGCATCCCCTGCACCTGTGGTAGCTACGTCCATGATTTGGCCATCCACATCAGTCCCTGCTCCAGTGACGCTTACAATCTATATTTACTACCACACGCACACCCGCTAGGGTTAATTTCGCTAGGAGACAATTAACCTACCAGTATATTTTTGGATTGTGGGAGGAAACTGGAACACCCAGAGGAAACCAACACAACCACAGGGAGAAAATACAAACTCCACACAGTTAGGGATACGGTGGGAATGGAACCCATGACTGCAATGCTGTGAGGCAGTAATGCTAACCATTACACCATCAGTACTGCAACACAGTAACAGTTTCTTTATATACCTAATAGAAACCAATTAACTGACCCTCTTCAGTTCAGTATTACAGTGAAAAATAGTTTTCCATACAATTTCCCATGTTGTTAAGCATCAAACCAACACAGTCCTGTATTTAGGCCCTCATTCCGAGTTGTTCGCTCGCTAGCTGCTTTTAGCAGCATTGCAAACGCTAGGCCGCCGCCCTCTGGGAGTGTATCTTAGTTTAGCAGAATAGCGAACGAAAGGTTAGCAGAATTGCTACTAAATATTTTCTTGCAGTTTCTGAGTAGCTCCAGACCTACTCCTAGATTGCGATCAGCTCAGTCCGTTTAGTTCCTGGTTTGACGTCACAAACACGCCCTGCGTTCGGCCAGCCACTCCCCCGTTTCTCCAGCCACTCCCGTGTTTTTACCTGGCACGCCTGCGTTTTTTTAGCACACTCCCGGAAAGCGCTCAGTTACCACCAAAAAACGCCCCTTTCCTGTCAATCACTCACCGATCAGCAGTGCGACTGAAAAGCGCAGCACGAACAACAGCAAAACTGCTAAGTTTTTAGTTAAATAACTAAGCGCATGCGCGCTGCATACCATGCACAGGCGCATTTAGCAACAAATCGCAGCATAGTGAAAATCGGCAACGAGCGAATGAGGGCCTTAGTTAGAAAATGGAGATTGGCATAAAGTTCTCTGATTTTAGCAATATGCCATAAAGTCAGGTTTTTTTTAACATTCACCTTTAAGTTAGCAGGTAAGTATCATGGTAGCATAAAACCAACATCTGACATAAAATTACACTTCGTTAGATTTCACCTTTAAGCTATCAAATATTGAAACAAGCGCATCCAGGGCCTTAACATTTGTAATCCATCAGTAGTATAGCTGAAACACTGTTATACACTCAGGTAACAGACATAGCAATAACACATGGGGGTCATTCCGACCTGATCGCACGCTGACTTTTTTGCAGCGCAGTGATCAGGTCAGAACCACAATGCACAGGCGCGTCGTACGGGTACAAAGCGGATCAATGCTGGAAGAATCCATTCGCACAGCCTATCGCAAGAAGATTGACAGGAAGAAGGCGTTTATGGGTGTCGTGTTCAGGGAGTGGTTGGAAAAAAGCAGGCGTGCCCTAGCGTTTGCAGGGCGGGTGTCTGACGTCAATTCCAGGACCGGACAGGCTATAGTGATCGCAGCGGCTGAGTAAGTTCTGGGCAACTCAGAAACTGCACAAAAACTGTTTTTGTATCGCCCGGCTGCACATGCGATCGCACACTTGCAAAGCTAAAATACACTCCCCTGTGGGCGGTGACTATGTGTTTGCACAGCTGCAAAAGGTAGCTAGCAAGCGATCAACTCGGAATGACCGCCATTGTCAGAACACACTGCAGCATAGGCTTAGCAAAGGTTTCTGCACATCAGAGTTAATTAAGCATTCAATAGTTAATTAATGGCAACACATTAGCTTTCATAGGGAAAATAATGCAGTGCAAGATGAGCAGCATCAGGCAGTAACAGGTAACTATTAACATTTAGTATAACCCTCAAACATCACAGAGGGATTTAGGGGATGCGGTCATGTGACTGTCACTCGGGATCCCGACAGTCACCATGTCGACCCGGGATCCTGAGCAATCAAAATGCCGGCAGACAGAATGCCGACCCTGTTTTGTTCATACGTTTGTAAATCCAGTCATCAGGACACAGAGACATGTGAGTTCACTGCTGTGCTGTTTATTCCATCCAACTCCAGGCACACTACACACTGGACCACCCACTTCCCAGCATTCCCCTGGTCCCAGGGACCATCACTGAAGATACAGGCTTACAAACATTAGTAAGGGAGTGTGTACAAATATTAAGCAGAGCCGGCCCTAACCAATATGATGCCCTAGGCAAGATTTTGGCTGGTGCCCCCTAGCATCACCGCTGGTTCTGCCTCTGACCTTGCAATTCTTTCCCAGCACCATCACCCCTCATCCATAGCAGTCCTTATTTTGGTGTTTGTACCCCCTATATTTTAAATAGGAACAGTTCGCACATTCGGCACACAGCCCAAAAAGGGGTGCTTTTTTGCTGGCAAGGGGCATGGCCACACAATAGTAACCCAAATTCCAATTACGCCACACAGTACTGCACTTTATTCACATTTGATCATGCGATAGTGTCCATAATTCATATTACATCCCACAGTAGTATCACTTTACCTTATAAACGTTACTCCTTACAGTACAGCCCCTTATTCACATTACATCACACTGAATTGCTCCTTATTCACATTACACCACACCCTATTGCTCTTTATTCACATTAGATGACACAGCAGTGCCCTTTTTATACGCAATGCCACATAGTAGAGCACCTTAAACACATAATGCCACACAGTAATGCCCCTAACATATATGAGACACATTATTAATGTCCTTATAAACATAATGTGCCTTACACATTATGACAACCTTTAATGCCCTTTTACACATAATGTCCCTTACACATATGCCGCACATTATTAATGCCCTTATACACATAATGACACACATAGTGCCCCCTACACATTTGCTGCACATTATTAGTGCCCCTATACACCTAATGACACATACAGTAGTATCCTGTTACACATATGCTGCACATTATTAATGCCCTTATACACATAGTGCCCCTTACACATATGTTGCACATTATTAATGCATTTTTACATGACACACATAATGCTCCTTATACATATTCCGAACACTACTGCACAACCAACCCACTCACATGCACACAGCACTCACACTGCCACTAACACTGTGACCTCTGCCTCTGCTTGGATACAGATGTGTCCTCATAAATCTTGCCTCAATGCTAACTTCGGGCACATTTTTTTAATGAAAATGCATCTTATTTGCATTGCTATGTGGCTAGGATACACAATCAGATTCTGCTGATTAAAATGATATGCAGCATGCCTATATACTGTGTGAGACTATGGCTGTATCTGCATATGAAATGCTACACACAGAATATAGCTGCATATCATTTTAATCAGCAGAAGCTGATGATGCCCCTAGGCATTTCAAATGCCCTAGGCAATTGCCTAGTTTGCCTATGGCTATGGCAGACTCTGATATTAAGCATTCTAATACACTAACATCACATCCTCTTTTCTTTAAAGACAAGCCCTGTACGCTTCAATGCAAAAATTAACAACGTCATATTAAGAACATCATCTAACACGTTTCAATGAGTCTCTCAGGTCTGCGTATTTCCCTTTTAGGTATTTCAAATGTAAGAGGTGCGGCGGTGCGTGTGGTGGTGCCTGCTGCCGTGCAGGTGTAGTTTCGGTACTCACCAGGCGCCGCTCTCTCTCACCTTCAGGTACCGGAACCTTCAACGGACCTGGCAATCTTCAGTCGGATCCGGACACGGCGATTCCCTCTCGGAGCTGACCGACGACCGAGCTGAGGAGAAAATAGTCTACCTTAAGGGAGGTATCCACCCTTCTTCCACCGGAAGAGGGGATACCCCAGTGGTGACAGCGACCTTCACCGGTTGGGTGAAAGGTCATCACTGGCACAAAGCCTCAGCCACTCAGATTTCACACACTCGCGCTCTCGCACGTTGTGTGATGAAGGGGATTCTCACGTCCGTGAGCAATCCCTATTCCGGCGCTCGGGGACAGACAAGGGACAAACGCACACAGATGCCACTCACCGTCAGTTCCGCACTGCGAACGTCTTCTTCTCTTACAGGTCCCTGTAAGGAGGCAAACAAACAAGCAAACAGCCGTGCAGGGCCTAACTCTAACCTAGTGTCACACCCCTATACTAACTACAACGGCAGAGCCCTCAAACTAGCTCTGTGGGTGTGGTGCAACAAAACTAAACACACTTAACAAGCTCACACTTTGCCCCGCACGGTAACAACATATCCAATCACAATTCACAGCGCAAGCAACTACCACAGTGTTGTCCCTTAAAGTATCTGAATCAGAACACCAGGTAGTGGGGGCCGCACAGCTCACCCACCTCCCGTCCTCTCTTTCCAGGGGCTCAAGCCGAGCGGGCCTGCCTGTCTAAACACCTTGGGGTGGACTGGGCCTAGTGCCCAGCGCCACCTCTATTCACTTCGGGGGAACCGCTTATTTATTGGGCCTAGCGCCCCCTATTAGCACACAGACCCGAGGCCCGACATTACCCACGGGCCTATCGCCCGCCTAACTCGTCGCCCGTTGGGTGACCAGGGCCTAGTGCCCAGTGTCACCTTATAGAGTGGGGCTCAGGCTTATAAGCCTGCCTACTCTGTGCACGTCGGGATGGCCTGGGCCTAGCGCCCAGTACCACCCTTATTCATCTGGGGGGGCGCACCTATTAATCTGGGCCTAATGCCCACTATATGCCCTCGGGCCTAATGCCCACCTACACAGCCAATTACAGTGGCCTGGGCCTAATGCCCAAACCACCAAATCAGGGGGGGTGACGAACTCCTAACTGCGCAACAGGCCTAGTGCCTGAACTGTGCCCCCGGGCCTAATGCCTGTCCCTGGTGGTCTAGGGAGGAAAAGGGAGGGGGTGAAAGTTGCCTCACTGAGGCCTCACCTGATCCGGGGATCTCTGGCGCCCTCTTCTGCCGCTGACCCGTCCTGGCCAGCGGCGTCGCCTCCGCTCCTCCGCGTCCAGCCGCCGCTGGACATCTTCTTGCAGGAGCCCGAAGTCTTCCGGCCTCTTCAGCAGCCACCGGAGCTCTTCTTCAAACGGCCGTCGTCTTCTCCTCCGCACTGGACTCTCTTCTGCGCTCCGGCGCGCCGACTCCTCCCTCCAGGTCCCGGCCGCTTTCTTCGCGCTTTTCCGCGCGCCTCCCCTCTTCGGCTCCCGCCCGGCGTCTGACGTCAGATGCCGGGGGCGGGGCCTATGACGCGGTGAGCGCCGATTGGCTCGCTGCGCCCCTCTCTGATTGTCCGCCGCTCCGGGAGCCGCGATTGGCTCCCGGAGGGCGCCAACATTTAAACTACTCCGCAGCCTCCGGTCCGGTGCAGGGAAAAGGTTAATCCCTGCACCGGACACCCGCCGCTCCTGCACACTGACAGGCGCTAGGGACAGACAAGCTGTCCCAGCGCTGTCAGAGACGCCCTCCCGCAGGTGGAATGTGTCCTGTAAAACAGGACACATCTCCACACATACACAGTCTGTGTTTCATCTACCATGTTGGACCTTTCTAGAATCGTGGTTTCTTCACCATTATGAGGATCATCATACATGTCAGATGAAGGGTATTCTTCAGTCATGTTGTCTTCATTATGGTTAGGTTGAGATCTTAAATCCACCCGATTTCTTCTTACTTCCTTTCCATGCTCTGTACGTATAGTATAGGATCTTGGTGCTACTTGTGCTTGCACAATACCTTTCTGCACCCAAATACCTTTCTCGTGATCTCTGAGACGGACTTGGTCACCCGATTTTAGATCAGATAAGCGTTTTGTTCGTCTGTCATGGAACAGTTTCTGTTTCGCATGTTGACGTTCCTTACTCAGTCTGACCAACGCTGAGTTATGTGTATTAAGCAGTTCATCATGTATCGGGAGATTTGCTCTAATCCTCCTTCCCATCAGCATTTGTGCAGGAGAAAGTCCATTCTGTAAAGGTGTACTGCGGTAGATTAAAAGAGTTTTGTAGAAATCTTCTTTACCTTCTTGAGCTTTTTTCATGAGACTCTTTACAGTTTTTACTGAACTTTTCACCAACCCATTTGAGTGTGGATAGTGGGGACTTGACGTAGTATGGACATATTCCCACTCATCAGCAAATTGTCTAAATTCAGCACTGGAAAACTGAGGACCATTGTCAGTGAACACTTCCATAGGAACACAATGCCTTGCAAAGATTGACTTCATGCAATTGATTACGGTTTTACTAGTAGTTGTATGTAGTGTCTTCTCCTCAGGGTAGTTAGAGTAATAATCAGTCACGACAATGTACGTTTTCCCATTACAATCAAACAAATCTGCGCCAACTTTCTGGTACGGTCTCTCTGGCACTGCGTGAGGACTCAGTGGCTCGACTAGTTGTTTCGGTCTATACGTAAGACATAATTCACATGTAGCTGTAGTCTGTGCTATGTCTTGGTTCATTCTTGGCCAATACATAACTTCACGCGCTCTCCGCTTACATTTTTCTTCTCCTAAGTGGCCTTCATGTATCTTGCACAGCATAGTTTTTCTTAGTCGTGCAGGTATTTCAAACCTATTGCCTTTGTAAATAATACCATCGACAACTGGAAGGTCACTGCGGTACATCCAATAATCATGGATAGACAGCGGGCACGCATGTTTTTCTGCTGGCCAACCTTTCAGAATGATATCTTTCAACACTTTCATTGTGTCATCTGTCTCAGTTTCTTCCCTAATCTGTTCTTGTCTTGCAAGAGACACTGGTAGAGAAGCTACGATCAATTAACATAGGCTTCTATCTCTTCATCCATCAGACTTTTGGAACCTTCACTTTTGTCCACAGCACGAGAAAGTGTGTCAGCAATGTACATGCATTTGCCGGGACAGTACAGCAAGTGTACATCATATTTCTGTAGTCTGATAAGCATTCGTTGAATTCTCATGGGACAGTCATGTAATGATTTAGTCATGATAGCTATCAATGGCTTGTGGTTAGTTTCCACTGTAAATGTTTGACCATACACAAACTGATGAAATCGCTCACATGCATATGTGATCGCTAGAAGTTCTTTTTCTATCTGAACATACCTTGTTTCAGCACTTGTCAGTGCTCTTGATGCATAGATTACTGGTTGCCATGTATCCTCATGTTCTAGTAACAGCACTGAGCGTAGGCCAAATTGCGAAGCATCTGCTGAAATTCTTATTCTTTTTGCAGGATCAAAGAATTTTAGCACTGGTTGCTCTGTAATGATCTGTTTCAAGTTTTGCCAACTTTCTTCTTGTTCATGTGACTACATCCACTCGTTATATTTGTCCAACAACCATCTAAGAGAGGCTGTTCGTTCAGAGAGTTGAGAAATAAACTTTCCTAAGTAAGTAATCATTCCTAGGAATCTTCTGACGTCGTCTTTGTTGTTAGGACGTTCCATGTTCACTATGGCTGATATTTTCCTTGGGTCTGGTTGTACACCTTTATCCGAGACCACGTCGCCCATAAAGGTAAGTGTATTCACGCCAAATTCACATTTGTTCTTGTTTAGCTTTAGATTCACTTTCTTGACAAGTTCCATTACTTGTCTCAATCTAGAATCATGTTCTTCCTTTGTAGATCCCCAGACAATAATGTCATCCATCATTGTTTCAACACCTGGAATATGTTCAAAAATCATGTGTATCTTTTTGTGATATACTTCTGGAGCAGACAATATTCCATATGGTAGTCGAAGAAATCTGTATCGACCTTCTGGTGTATTAAATGTACAAAGCTTTGAGCTGGCCTCATCTAGCTTCATTTGCCAGAATCCTGAAGATGCGTCCAATTTACTGAACCATTTTGCTCCCGCAAATTGCGACATGATTTCATCTCTGGTTGGTAGTCTGAAATGTTCTCGTTTAATAGCTTTGTTTAAATCTCTGGGGTCTAGATATATTCGGAGTTGTCCATTTTTCTTTTCAACAATTACTAAGGAGCTTACCCATTCAGTAGGCTCATCAACTTTCTGTATCACACCCAAGGCTTCCATGCGATTTAACTCTTGTTTCAGTTTTTCTCTCAGCGCAAACAGCACTTTTCTACAGGGGTGTATCACTGAAGAAACTTGTGTGTCTATATTTATTTTATGCTCTCCAGGCAAACAACCTAGACCTTCAAACAAGTCTCTGTATTCTGTAATCATCGATTTGCAGTCATCTTCTACTTGTGATGTCACCATAAAAACTTTCTTTAGCAAGCTTAGTTTCTCACAGGAACTTAATCCTAGAATCGGTTGCACATTTTTATCCACAATCAGTAGAGATGTTTTAAACTGTTGTCCCTTATATTTCAGTGTCACTAAGCATGTACCTTTCACAGGAATTTCCTCCCCAGTGTACCCTGTAACTTTCACTTTGGCTGGGTGAATTTTAGGTTTTACTCTAAAAGTCTTATAGTCTTGAAATTATATTAAATTCACCTGCGCACCAGTTACAAGCTTAAAGGGAATGATAATCTCGTTCACAGTTAAAGGGACAATCCATTCTTTCTTATCTGCACTGCAAAGTTCAATGCAATCCACAAAGAATTCATCTGTTTGTTTAACAGCATGCACTTTGGTTGTTTTACTTTTTTAATTTTACAGCATTTGGCAAAGTGATTAAGTCTACCACATTTCATGCAGGTTTTACCATAAGCCGGGCACATTTTAGGATTGTGAGCATTTCCACATCTACTACACATTTCCTTATTAGACTGTGGCTTAGACTGCTTCATTCTTGAGAATGGAGCTTTGCATGGCTCTGTTTTCTGCACTACATGCACATCAGCTTCCTTGTGTAACTTTTTGGCTTGAAATCTAGTTATTTCTGCAGATCTGCACATAGTCACTGCCTTTTCTATTGTTAGGTCTTGCTCTCTCAGCAATCTCTCTCTGAGTCCATTATCAGGTATTCCACAGACAATACGATCTCTAATCAGTGAATCCTTTAAATCACCAAACTCACAGGTTTTACTGAGTGATTGCAGCTCTGTAACATACTGATCAAATCCATCTACAGACTTCTGATCACATGTGAAAAACTTATATCTTTCATATGTCACATTTTTCCTTGGCACAAAGTAATCTTCAAACTTTTGCATTATAGAAGATAGCACCATATTCTGCCCCTCAGCAAACTGAAAACTATTATAAATTTCCAGCACATCCTCTCCTATCACATGGAGGAAAAATAAGATTTCTCTGACGTCCTAGTGGATGCTGGGAACTCCGTAAGGACCATGGGGAATAGCGGCTCCGCAGGAGACTGGGCACAAAAGTAAAGCTTTAGGACTACCTGGTGTGCACTGGCTCCTCCCCCTATGACCCTCCTCCAAGCCTCAGTTAGATTTTTGTGCCCGGCCGAGAAGGGTGCATTCTAGGACTCTCCTGAGTTTCTAAGAAAAAGTTTAGTTTTAGGTTTTTTATTTTCAGTGAGACCTGCTGGCAACAGGCTCACTGCATCGAGGGACTAAGGGGAGAAGAAGCGAACCTGCCTGCTTGCAGCCAGCTTGGGCTTCTTGGCTACTGGACACCATTAGCTCCAGAGGGACCGAACACAGGCCCAGCCTCGGAGTCCGGTCCCAGAGCCGCGCCGCCGGCCCCCTTACAGAGCAAGAAGCAAGAAGAGGTCCGGAAAATCGGCGGCAGAAGACATCAGTCTTCACCAAGGTAGCGCACAGCACTGCAGCTGTGCGCCATTGCTCCTCAGGCACACTTCACACTCCGGTCACTGAGGGTGCAGGGCGCTGGGGGGGGGGCGCCCTGAGCAGCAATAAAAACACCTTGGCTGGCGAAAATACCTCACATATAGTCCCCAGGGCTATATGGATGTATTTTAACTCCTGCCAGAATACAGCAAAAAGCGGGAGAAAGGTCCGCCGAGAAGGGGGCGGAGCCTATCTCCTCAGCACACAGGCGCCATTTTCCCTCACAGCTCCGCTGGAAGGACGTCTCCCTGACTCTCCCCTGCAGTCCTGCACTACAGAAAAGGGTAAAACAAGAGAGGGGGGCACTAATTGGGCGCAGTATTAACATAACAGCAGCTATAAGGGGAAAAACACTTATATAAGGTTATCCCTATATATATATATAGCGCTCTGGTGTGTGCTGGCATACTCTCCCTCTGTCTCCCGAAAGGGCTAGTGGGGTCCTGTCCTCTATCAGAGCATTCCCTGTGTGGGCTGTGTGTCGGTACGATTGTGTCGACATGTATGAGGAGGAAAATGATGTGGAGGCGGAGCAATTGCCGGTAATGGTGATGTCACCCCCTAGGGAGTCGACACCTGAGTGGATGAACTTATGGAAGGACTTACGTGATAGTGTCAGCTCTTTACAAAAGACAGTTGATGACATGAGACAGCCGGCTACTCAGCTTGTGCCTGTCCAGGCGTCTCAAAGGCCATCAGGGGCTCTAAAACGCCCGTTACCTCAGATGGCAGATACAGACGCCGACACGGATACTGACTCCAGTGTCGACGGTGAAGAGACAAATGTGACTTCCAGTAGGGCCACACGTTACATTATTGAGGCAATGAAAGATGTTTTACACATTTCTGATAGTACAAGTACCACTAAAAAGGGTATTATGTTTGGTGAGAAAAAACTACCTGTAGTTTTTCCTGCATCTGATGAATTAAATGAAGTGTGTGATGAAGCGTGGGTTTCCCCCGATAAAAAACTGATAATTCCTAAAAAGTTATTGGCATCATACCCTTTCCCGCCAGAGGATAGGGCACGTTGGGAAACACCCCCTAGGGTGGATAAAGCGCTCACACGCTTGTCAAAACAAGTGGCACTACAGTCTCCTGATACGGCCGCCCTTAAGGAACCTGCTGACAGAAAGCAGGAGAATATCCTAAAATGTATATACACACATACTGGTGTTATACTGCGACCAGCAATCGCCTCAGCCTGGATGTGCAGTGCTGGGGTGGCTTGGTCGGATTCCCTGACTGACAATATTGATACCCTGGATAGGGATAGTATATTACTGACTATAGAGCATTTAAAAGATGCATTTTTATATATGCGTGATGCACAGAGGGATATTTGCCGACTGGCATCAAGAGTAAGTGCGCTGTCCATTTCTGCCAGAAGGGGGTTATGGACGCGGCAGTGGTCAGGTGATGTGGATTCCAAAAGGCATATGGAAGTATTACCTTATAAAGGGGAGGAGTTATTTGGGGTAGGTCTATCAGACCTGGTGGCCACGGCGACTGCTGGGAAATCCACATTTTTACCCCAGGTAGCCTCTCAACATAAGAAGACGCCGTATTATCAGGCGCAGTCCTTTCGGCCCCATAAGGGTAAGAGGGCAAAAGGCTCCTCTTTTCTGCCCCGTGGCAGAGGAAGAGGAAAAAGGCTGCAGCAGACAGCCAGTTCCCAGGAACAGAAGCCTTCTCCCGCTTCTGCCAAGTCCTCAGCATGACGCTGGGGCTTTACAAGCGGACTCGGGTACGGTAGGGGCCCGTCTCAAGAATTTCAGCGCGCAGTGGGCTCACTCACAAGTGGACCCCTGGATTCTTCAAGTGGTATCTCAGGGGTACAAATTGGAATTCGAGACGTCTCCCCCTCGCCGTTTCCTAAAGTCTGCTTTACCGATTCTTCGCTGGGCGGAAAATCATGTGATAGCACTGTCAGCAGTGTTCATTCCGGGAGTGGACAACTGGGAAGCAGACTTCCTCAGCAGGCATGACCTCCACCCGGGAGAGTGGGGACTTCACCCAGAAGTCTTCCACATGATTGTAAACCGTTGGGAAAAACCAAAGGTGGACATGATGGCGTCCCGCCTCAACAAAAAACTGGACAGGTATTGCGCCAGGTCAAGGGACCCACAGGCAATAGCTGTGGACGCTCTGGTAACACCGTGGGTGTACCAGTCAGTGTATGTGTTCCCTCCTCTGCCTCTCATACCCAAGGTACTGAGAATTATAAGACGGAGAGGAGTGAGAACTATACTCGTGGCTCCGGATTGGCCAAGAAGGACTTGGTACCCGGAACTTCAAGAGATGCTCACAGAGGACCCATGGCCTCTACCTCTAAGAAGGGACCTGCTCCAGCAAGGACCCTGTCTGTTCCAAGACTTACCGCGGCTGCGTTTGACGGCATGGCGGTTAAACGCCGGATCCTGAAAGAGAAAGGCATTCCGGAGGAAGTCATCCCTACCCTGATCAAAGCCAGGAAGGATCCATGGGGATTATACCAAAGCTCCCAAACGGGCGGGAGAGTGCGGATGACTCTGCAGCACCGAATGAGAGAACTCCAGGTCCTCCTCAGCCAGGGTATCAAATTTGTAGAATTTAGCAAACGTATTTGCCCCTGACCAAGTAGCTGCTCGGCAAAGTTGTAGAGCCGAGACCCCTCGGGCAGCCGCCCAAGAAGAGCCCACCTTCCGTGTGGAATGGGCTTTTACAGATTTTGGCTGTGGCAGGCCTGCCACAGAATGTGCAAGCTGAATTGTACTACAAATCCAACGAGCAATAGTCTGCTTAGAAGCAGGAGCACCCAGCTTGTTGGGTGCATACAGAATAAACAGCGAGTCAGATTTTCTGACTCCAGCCGTCCTGGAAACATATATTTTCAGGGCCCTGACTACGTCCAGTAACTTGGAATCTTCCAAGTCCCTAGTAGCCGCAGGCACTACAATAGGTTGGTTCAAGTGAAAAGCTGATACCACCTTAGGGAGAAATTGAGGACGAGTCCTCAATTCTGCCCTATCCATATGGAAAATCAGATAAGGGCTTTTACATGACAAAGCCGCCAATTCTGACACACGCCTGGCCGAAGCCAAGGCCAATAACATGACCACTTTCCACGTGAGATATTTCAAATCCACAGTTTTAAGTGGCTCAAACCAATGTGATTTTAAGAAACTCAACACCACGTTGAGATCCCAAGGTGCCACAGAAGGCACAAAAAAGGGGCTGAATATGTAGCACTCCGTTTACAAATGTCTGAACTCCAGGCAGTGAAGCCAGTTCTTTCTGGAAGAAAATCGACAGAGCCGAAATCTGGACCTTAATGGAACCCAATTTTAGGCCCATAATCACTCCTGACTGTAGGAAGTGCAGAAAACGACCCAGCTGAAATTCCTCTGTTGGGGTCTTCCTGGCCTCACACCACGCAACATATTTTCGCCAAATACGGTGATAATGGTTTGCGGTTACTTCTTTCCTGGCTTTTATCAGCGTAGGAATGACTTCCTCCGGAATGCCCTTTTGCTTTAGGATCCGGAATTCAACCGCCATGCCGTCCAACGCAGCCGCGGTAAGTCTTGGAACAGACAGGGCCCCATGGGTCCTCTGATATTATTCCTTGAAGTTCTGGGTACCAAGCTCTTCTTGGCCCATCCGGAACCACGAGTATCGTTCTTACTCCTCGTTTTCTTATTATTCTCAGTACCTTTGGTATGAGAGGCAGAGGAGGGAATACATAAACCGACTGGTACACCCACGGTGTCACTAGAGCGTCCACAGCTATTGCCTGAGGGTCCCTTGACCTGGCGCAATATCTAGTTTTTTGTTTAGGCGGGACGCCATCATGTCCACCTGTGGCCTTTCCCAACGGTTTACCAACAGTTGGAAGACTTCTGGGTGAAGTCCCCACTCTCCTCGGTGTCGGTCGTGTCTGCTGAGGAAGTCTGCTTCCCAGTTGTCCACTCCCGGAATGAACACTGCTGACAGTGCTAAGACGTGATTTTCCGCCCATCGGAGAATCCTTGTGGCTTCTGCCATCGCCATCCTGCCTCTTGTGCCGCCCTGTCGGTTTACATGGGCGACTGCCGTGATGTTGTCTGATTGGATCAGTACCGGCTGGTTTTGAAGCAGAGGCCTTGCCAGACTTAGGGCATTGTAAATGGCCCTCAGTTCCAGAATATTTATGTGTAGGGACGACTCCTGACTTGACCAAAGTCCTTGGAAATTTCTTCCCTGTGTGACTGCCCCCCAGCCTCGAAGGCTGGCATCCGTGGTTACCAGGACCCAGTCCTGTATGCCGAATCTGCGGCCCTCTTGAAGATGAGCACTCTGCAGCCACCACAGTAGAGATACCCTGGTCCTTGGAGACAGGGTTATCAGCCGATGCATCTGAAGATGCGATTCTGACCACTTGTCCAAGAGGTCCCACTGAAAGGTTCTTGCATGGAACCTGCCGAATGGAATTTTGCTTCGTAAGACGCTACCATTTTTCCCAGGACTCGTGTGCAGTGATGCACCGATACCTGTTTTGGTTTCAGGAGGTCTCTGACTAGAGATGACAGCTCCTTGGCTTTCTCCTGCGGGAGAAACACTTTTTTTCTGTTCTGTGTCCAGAACCATCCCCAGGAACAGTAGGCGTGTGGTAGGAACCAGCTGTGACTTTGGAATGTTTAGAATCCATCCGTGCTGTTGTAGCACTTCCCGAGATAATGCTACTCCGACCAACAACTGCTCCTTGGACCTCGCCTTTATAAGGAGATCGTCCAAGTACGGGATAATTAAAACTCCCTTTTTTCGAAGGAGTATCATCATTTCTGCCATTACCTTGGTAAACACCCTCGGTGCCGTGGACAGTCCAAACGGCAGTGTCTGGAATTGGTAATGGCAATCCTGTACCACAAATCTGAGGTACTCCTGGTGAGGATGGTAAATGGGGACATGCAGGTAAGCATCCTTGATGTCCAGGGATACCATGTAATCCCCCTCGTCCAGGCTTGCAATAACCGCCCTGAGCGATTCCATCTTGAACTTGAATTTTTTTTTGTATGTGTTCAAGGATTTCAAATTTAAAATGGGTCTCACCGAACCGTCCGGTTTCGGTACCACAAACAGTGTGGAATAGTAACCCCGGCCTTGTTGAAGTAGGGGTACTTTGACTATCACCTGCTGGGAATACAGCTTGTGAATTGCCTCTAGCACAGCCTCCCTGCCTGAGGGAGTTGTCGGCAAGGCAGATTTGAGAAAACGGCGGGGGGGAGACGCCTCGAATTCCAGCCTGTACCCCTGAGATACTACTTGAAGAATCCAGGGATCCACCTGTGAGCGAGCCCACTGATCGCTGAAATTTTTGAGGCGGCCCCCCACTGTACCTGGCTACGCCTGTGGAGCCCCCGCGTCATGCGGTGGTCTCAGAGGAAGCGGGGGAAGAATTTTGATTCTGGGAACTGGCTGACTGGTGCAGCTTTTTCCCTATTCCCTCGTCTCTGTGCAGTAAGGAAGCGCCTTTGACCCGCTAGCTTTTCTGAAGCCGAAAGGACTGTACCTGATAATACAGTGCTTTCTTAGGCTGTGAGGAAACCTGAGGTAAAAAAATTTCTTCCCAGCTGTTGCTGTGGATACGAGGTCCCAAAGACCATCCCCAAACAATTCCTCACCCTTATAAGGCTCTATGTGCCTTTTAAAGTCAGCATCACCTGTCCAGTGTCGGGTCTCTAATACCCTCCTGACAGAATGGCCATTGCATTAATTCTGGATGCCAGCCGGCAAAATATCCCTCTGTGCATCCCTCATATATAAGACGACGACTTATGTTCGCAAAATAGTATCCCTGTTTGACAGGGTTACAGACCACGCTGCAGCAGCACTATCTGCAGGTCTCAGTCTAGTACCTGAGTGTGTAAATACAGACTTCAGGATAGCCTCCTGCTTTTTATCAGCAGGTACCTTCAAAGTGGCCGTATCCTAAGACGGCAGTGCCACCTTTTTTGACAAACGTGTGAGCGCCTTATCCACCCTAGGGGATATCTCCCAGCGTAACTTATCCTCTGGCGGGAAAAGGTACGCCATCAGTAACTTTTTAGAAATTACCAGTTTCTTATCGGGGGAACCCACGCTTTTTCACACTTCATTCACTCATTTGATGGGGGAACAAAACACTGCCTGCTTTTTCTCCCCAAACATAAAACCCTTTTTTAGTGGTACTTGGGTTAATGTCAGAAATGTGTAACACATTTTTTATTGCCGGGATCATGTAACGGATGTTCCTAGTGGATTGTGTATATGTCTCAACCTCGTCGACACTGGAGTCAGACTCCGTGTCGACATCTGTGTCTGCCATCTGAGGGAGCGGGCGTTTTTGAGCCCCTGATGGCCTTTGAGACGCCTGGGCAGGCGCGGGCTGAGAAGCCGGCTGTCCCATAGCTGTTACGTCATCCAGCCTTTTATGTAAGGAGTTGACACTGTCGGTTAATACCTTCCACCTATCCATCCACTCTGGTGTCGGCCCACAGGGGGCCATATCCCATTTATCGGCATCTGCTCCGCCTCCACATAAGCCTCCTCATCAAACATGTCGACACAGCCGTACCGTCACACCGCACACACACACAGGGAATGCTCTGACTGAGGACAGGACCCCACACAGCCCTTTGGGGAGACAGAGAGAGAGTATGCCAGCACACACCAGAGCGCTATATAATGTAGGGATAAACACTATCACTGAGTGAATTTTCCCCAATAGCTGCTTGTATAAACAATATTGCGCCTAAATTTAGTGCCCCCCCTCTCTTTTTAACCCTTTGAGCCTGAAAACTACAGGGGAGAGCCTGGGGAGCTGTCTTCCAGCTACACTGTGAAGAGAAAATGGCGCCAGTGTGCCGAGGGAGATAGCTCAACCCCTTTTTCGCGGACTTTTCTCCCGCTTTTTTATGGATTCTGGCAGGGGTAATTATCACATATATAGCCTCTGGGGCTATATATTGTGATTATTTTGCCAGCCAAGGTGTTTTTATTGCTGCTCAGGGCGCCCCCCCCCCCCCCAGCGCCCTGCACCCTCAGTGACCGGAGTGTGAAGTGTGTATGAGGAGCAATGGCGCACAGCTGCAGTGCTGTGCGCTACCTTGGTGAAGACTGAAGTCTTCTGCCGCCGATTTTCCGGACCATCTTCATGCTTCTGGCTCTGTAAGGGGGACGGCGGCGCGGCTCCGGGAACGAACACCAAGGACGGGTCCTGCGGTCGATCCCTCTGGAGCTAATGGTGTCCAGTAGCCTAAGAAGCCCAAGCTAGCTGCAAGCAGGTAGGTTTGCTTCTTCTCCCCTTAGTCCCTCGTTGCAGTGAGCCTGTTGCCAGCAGGTCTCACTGTAAATTAAAAAACCTCACATATAATTTCTTTCTAGGAGAGCCCCTAGTGTGCATCCAGCTCGGCCGGGCACAGAAATCTAACTGAGGTCTGGAGGAGGGGCATAGAGGGAGGAGCCAGTGCACACCAGATAGTACCTAATCTTTCTTTCTTTTAGAGTGCCCAGTCTCCTGCGGAGCCCGTCTATTCCCCATGGTCCTTACGGAGTTCCCAGCATCTACTAGGACGTCAGAGAAATGGATGCCTTCGTTTTGTCAGTCTCTGAATCAGCTCCACATGTAGCAAGATATATATGAAACCTTTGCTTAAATCTTTTCCAGTTTTCAGACAAGTTACCAGACATCAGCATGCCGGTTGGAGGAGCTAGTTTATCCATGGTTACTCACTGTTTGAAGATAGGAGCACACGGCAGGCTTTGCAGACACAGAGTATCCCAGCCACAGACTTCTGCAAGATTATTTCACACTCAGAGCACTAGCAGTCCAACTTAAACTTCTTCTGACACCATGTTTTGTTCATACGTTTGTAAATCCAGTCATCAGGACACAGAGACATGCGAGTTCACTGCTGTGCTGTTTATTCCATCCAACTCCAGGCACACTACACACTGGACCACCCACTTCCCAGCATTCCCCTGGTCCAAGGGACCATCACTAAAGATTCAGGCTTTCACCTATTAGTAAGGCAGTGTTTACAAATATTAATACACTAACATCACAGGTCACTGTGGGGGTAATGTATATCTTGCACAGTAGGGCATTGTATATCTGCCACTGTGGAGGCATTGTATATCTGGCACTGTGGGGGCATTGTATATCTGGCACAGGGGGGCAACGTGTATCTGGCACTGTGGGGCAATGTATATCTGGCACTGTGGGGCAATGTATATCTGGCACTGTGGGGGCATTGTATATCTGGCACAGGGGGGCAATGTATATCTGGCACAGTGGGGCATTGTATATCTGGCACTGTGGGGGCAATGTATATCTGGCACTGTGGGGGCATTGTATATCTGGCACTGTGGGGGCATTGTATATCTGGCACTGTGGGGGCAATGTATATCTGTCACTGTGGGGGCATTGTATATCTGGTACTGTGGGGGCAATGTATATCTGGTACTGTGGGGGCATTGTATATCTGGCATTGTGGGGCATTGTATATCTGGCACAGTGGGGGCACTGTATATCTGGCACAGGGGGGGCAATGTATATCTGGCACTGTGGGGGCATTGTATATCTGGCACTGTGGGGCATTGTATATCTGGCACAGGGGGGCATTATATATCTGGCACTGTGGGGCAATGTGTATCTGGCACTGTGGGGGCATTGTATATCTGGCACTGTGGGGGCATTGTATATCTGGCACTGTGGGGGCATTGTATATCTGGCACTGTGGGGGCATTGTATATCTGGCACTGTGGGGGCAATGTATATCTGGCACTGTGGGGGCCATGTATATCTGGCACTGTTAGGGCATTGTATATCTGGCACTGTGGGGGAATTGTATATCTGGCACTGTGGGGGCATTGTATATCTGGTACGGTGGGGCATTTGTGTATCTGACATGGTGGGGGCACTTGTGCATCTGGCACAGTGGGGGCATTTGTGTATCTGGCACAGTGGGGGCATTTGTGTATTTGGCACTATTGGGGTCATATGTGTATCTGGCCATTTTAATTGCCCATGCCCCATGTGGCTTTTGACCACGCCCATTTTTTGGGCGCACACAGTACCTGTAAGACATTTTTTCTACTTGTACCACTTATATTAATCCAAATAATAAAATATATAACTAATTAAAATGAGTGAAATACTACTTAACTTCTGCAGTAGTATTTTACTCATTTTAATGAGTTATATATTTTATTGTTTGGATGATTATACTGTATTTGGTGGGATAACACAATTTCAAACATGGTGCTAAAAATAAGATTTTACTTACCGATAAATCTATTTCTCGTAGTCCGTAGTGGATGCTGGGACTCCGTCAGGACCATGGGGAATAGCGGCTCCGCAGGAGACAGGGCACAAAATTTAAAAGTTTGACCACTAGGTGGTGTGTACTGGCTCCTCCCCCTATGACCCTCCTCCAAGCCTCAGTTAGGATACTGTGCCCGGACGAGCGTACACAATAAGGAAGGATTTTGAATCCCGGGTAAGACTCATACCAGCCACACCAATCACACCGTACAACTTGTGATCTGAACCCAGTTAACAGTATGACAAACGTAGGAGCCTCTGAACAGACGGCTCACAACAATAACAACCCGATTTTTTTGTAACAATAACTATGTACAAGTATTGCAGACAATCCGCACTTGGGATGGGCGCCCAGCATCCACTACGGACTACGAGAAATAGATTTATCGGTAAGTAAAATCTTATTTTCTCTGACGTCCTAGTGGATGCTGGGACTCCGTCAGGACCATGGGGATTATACCAAAGCTCCCAAACGGGCGGGAGAGTGCGGATGACTCTGCAGCACCGAATGAGAGAACTCCAGGTCCTCCTTAGCCAGGGTATCAAATTTGTAGAATTTTACAAACGTGTTCTCCCCTGACCACGTAGCTGCTCGGCAGAGTTGTAATGCCGAGACCCCTCGGGCAGCCGCCCAAGATGAGCCCACCTTCCTTGTGGAATGGGCCTTGACAGATTTAGGCTGTGGCAGGCCTGCCACAGAATGTGCAAGTTGAATTGTGCTACAAATCCAACGAGCAATCGTCTGCTTAGAAGCAGGAGCACCCAGCTTGTTGGGTGCATACAGTATAAACAGCGAGTCAGATTTTCTGACTCCAGCCGTCCTTGAAATATATATTTTCAATGCTCTGACAACGTCCAGCAACTTGGAATCCTCCAAATCGCTAGTAGCCGCAGGCACCACAATAGGCTGGTTCAGGTGAAACGCTGAAACCACCTTAGGCAGAAAGTGAGGACGCGTCCGCAGTTCTGCCCTGTCCGAATGGAAAATCAGATATGGGCTTTTATACGATAAAGCCGCCAATTCTGACACTCTCCTGGCTGAAGCCAGGGCCAGTAGCATGGTTACTTTCCATGTAAGATATTTCAAATCCACCGATTTGAGTGGCTCAAACCAATGGGATTTGAGAAAATCCAAAACTACATTAAGATCCCACGGTGCCACTGGGGGCACAACCGGGGGCTGTATATGTAGTACTCCTTTTACAAAAGTCTGGACTTCAGGAACTGAAGCCAATTCTTTCTGGAAGAAAATCGACAGGGCCGAAATTTGAACCTTAATGGACCCTAATTTGAGGCCCATAGACAATCCTGTTTGCAGGAAATGTAGGAATCGACCCAGTTGAAATTCCTCCGTCGGGGCCTTCCTGGCCTCACACCACGCAACATATTTTCTCCAAATGCAGTGATAATGTTGTGCAGTCACCTCCTTCCTGGCTTTTACCAGGGTAGGGATGACCTCTTCCGGAATGCCTTTTTCCCTTAGGATTCGGCGTTCAACCGCCATGCCGTCAAACGCAGCCGCGGTAAGTCTTGGAATAGACACGGTCCCTGCTGAAGCAGGTCCCGTCTTAGAGGTAGAGGCCACGGATCTTCCGTGAGCATCTCCTGAAGTTCCGGGTACCAAGTTCTTCTTGGCCAATCCGGAGCCACGAGTATCGTTCTTACTCCCCTTTGCCGTATAATTCTCAGTACTTTTGGTATGAGAGGCAGAGGAGGAAACACATACACTGACTGGTACACCCATGGTGTTACCAGAGCGTCTACAGCTATTGCCTGAGGGTCTCTTGACCTGGCGCAATACCTGTCCAGTTTTTTGTTGAGGCGGGACGCCATCATGTCCACCATTGGTCTTTCCCAATGGACCACAATCATGTGGAAGACTTCTGGATGAAGTCCCCACTCTCCCGGGTGCAGATCGTGTCTGCTGAGGAAGTCTGCTTCCCAGTTGTCCACTCCCGGGATGAACACAGCTGACAGTGCTAACACATGATTTTCTGCCCAGCGGAGAATCCTTGCAGCTTCTGCCATTGCCCTCCTGCTTCTTGTGCCGCCCTGTCTGTTTACGTGGGCGACTGCCGTGATGTTGTCCGACTGAATCAACACCGGCTGACCCTGAAGCAGAGGTTTTGCCAGGCTTAGAGCATTGTAGATTGCTCTTAGCTCCAGTATATTTATGTGAAGAGACGTCTCCAGGCTTGACCACACGCCCTGGAAGTTTCTTCCCTGTGTGACCGCTCCCCAGCCTCTCAGGCTGGCATCCGTGGTCACTAGGACCCAGTTCTGTATGCTGAATCTGCGGCCCTCTAACAGATGAGCACTCTGCAACCACCATAGCAGAGACACTCTTGTCCTTGTGGACAATTTTATCCGCTGATGCATCTGCAGATGCGATCCGGACCATTTGTCCAGCAGATCCCACTGAAAAGTTCGTGCATGGAATCTGCCGAATGGAATCGCTTCGTAAGAAGCTACCATTTTTCCCAGGACTCTTGTGCATTGATGCACAGATACTTTTCCTGGTTTTAGGAGGTTCCTGACTAGATCGGATAACTCCCTGGCTTTCTCCTCCGGAAGAAATACCTTTTTCTGAACAGTGTCCAGAATCATCCCTAGGAACAACAGACGTGTCGTCAGGATCAGTTGGGATTTTGGAAAATTCAGAATCCACCCGTGTTGTTGGAGCACTACTTGGGTTAGTGCTACTCCCACCTCCAGCTGTTCTCTGGATCTTGCCCTTATCAGGAGATCGTCCAAGTAAGGGATAATTAAGACGCCTTCTCTTCGAAGAAGGATCATCATTTCGGCCATTACCTTGGTAAAGACCCGGGGTGCCGTGGACAATCCAAACGGCAGCGTCTGAAACTGATAATGACAGTTTTGGACCACGAACCTGAGGTACCCTTGGTGTGAAGGACAAATTGGAACATGAAGGTAAGCATCCTTGATGTCCAAGGACACCATAAAATCCCCTTCTTCCAGATTCGCTATCACTGCTCTGAGTGACTCCATCTTGAACTTGAATTTTTGTATGTACAGGTTCAGAGATTTTAGATTTAGAATCGGTCTTACCGAGCCGTCCGGCTTCGGTACCACAAATAGCGTGGAGTAATACCCCTGTCCCTGTTGTAGGAGGGGTACCTTGACTATCACCTGCTGAGAATACAGCTTGTGAATGGCCTCCAATACCGTCGCCCTGTCGGAGGGAGACGTTGGCAAAGCAGACTTTAGGAAACGGCGAGGAGGGGACTTCTCGAATTCCAACCTGTAACCCTGAGATACTACCTGCAGGATTCAGGGGTCCACCTGTTCTTATAGGAACGAAAGGACTGCGGCTGAAAAGCCTGCGGCTTTTTCTGCTGGGAGGTGACCTGGGGTAAAAAGGTGGATTTTCCGGCCGTTGCCGTGGCCACCAGATCCGATAGACCGACCCCAAATAATTCCTCCCCCTTATACGGCAATACTTCCATATGTCGTTTGGAATCCGCATCACCTGACCACTGGCGCGTCCATAAACTTCTTCTGGCAGATATGGACATCGCACTTACTCTTGATGCCAGAGTGCAAATATCTCTCTGTGCATCTCGCATATAAAGAAATGCATCCTTTAACTGCTCTATAGTCAGTAAAATACTGTCCCTATCCAGGGTATCAATATTTTCAGACAGTGACTCCGACCAAGCCACGCCAGCACTGCACATCCAGGCTGAGGCGATTGCTGGTCTCAGTATAACACCCGTATGTGTGTATATACTTTTTAATGTATTCTCCAGCCTCCTATCAGCTGGATCCTTGAGGGCGGCCGTATCAGGAGACGGTAACGCCACTTGCTTTGATAAGCGTGTGAGCGCCTTATCCACCCTAGGAGGTGTTTCCCAGCGCGCCCTAACCTCTGGCGGGAAAGGGTATAATGCCAATAACTTCTTTGAAATTAGCAGTTTTCTATCTGGGGTAACCCACGCTTCATCACACACTTCATTCAGTTCCTCTGATTCAGGAAAAACTATCGGTAGTTTTTTCACACCCCACATAATACCCCTTTTTGTGGTACTTGCAGTATCAGAGATATGCAAAGCCTCCTTCATTGCCGTGATCATATAACGTGTGGCCCTACTGGAAAATAAGTTTGTTTCTTCACCATCGACACTGGATTCAGTGTCAGTGTCTGGGTCTGTGTCGACCGACTGAGGTAAAGGGCGTTTTACAGCCCCTGACGGTGTCTGAGACGCCTGGACAGGTACTAACTGGTTTGCCGGCTGTCTCATGTCGTCAACCGACTTTTGTAGCGTGCTGACACTATCCCGTAATTCCATAAACAAAGCCATCCATTCTGGTGTCGACTCCCTAGGGGGTGACATCACCATTACAGGCAATTGCTCCGCCTCCACGCCAACATCGTCCTCATACATGTCGACACACACGTACCGACACACAGCAGACACACAGGGAGTGCTCTGATAGAAGACAGGACCCCACTAGCCCTTTGGGGAGACAGAGGGAGAGTTTGCCAGCACACACCCAAGCGCTATAAATATATATAGGGACAACCTTAATAAGTGTGTTCCCTTTATAGCAGCTCAAATATTATAAATATCGCCAATAAGTGCCCCCCCTCTCTGTTTTTACCCTGTTTCTGTAGTGCAGTGCAGGGGAGAGTCCTGGGAGCCTTCCTCGCAGCGGAGCTGGGCAGGAAAATGACGCTGTGTGCTGAGGAGAATAGGCCCCGCCCCCTTTTCGGCGGGCTTCTTCTCCCGGTTTTTTTGGATCCTGGCAGGGGTTAAATACATCCATATAGCCCCAGGGGCTATATGTGATATATTTTAGCCAGAATAGGTATATTACATTGCTGCCCAGGGCGCCCCCCCCAGCGCCCTGCACCCTCAGTGACCGCTGGTGTGAAGTGTGTGGAGAGCAATGGCGCACAGCTGCAGTGCTGTGCGCTACCTCATGAAGACTGAGACGTCTTCTGCCGCCGGTTTCTGGACCTCTTCTCTATTCGGCATCTGCAAGGGGGTCGGCGGCGCGGCTCCGGTGACCCATCCAGGCTGTACCTGTGATCGTCCCTCTGGAGCTAGTGTCCAGTAGCCTAAGAAGCAAATCCATCCTGCACGCAGGTGAGTTCACTTCTTCTCCCCTAAGTCCCTCGTTGCAGTGAGCCTGTTGCCAGCAGGACTCACTGAAAATAAAAAACCTAACAAACTTTTTCTAAGCAGCTCTTTAGGAGAGCCACCTAGATTGCACCCTGCTCGGACGGGCACAAAAACCTAACTGAGGCTTGGAGGAGGGTCATAGGGGGAGGAGCCAGTACACACCACCTAGTGGTCAAACTTTTAAATTTTGTGCCCTGTCTCCTGCGGAGCCGCTATTCCCCATGGTCCTGACGGAGTCCCAGCATCCACTAGGACGTCAGAGAAACTGGAACCACCCATTACCAGATCTCTAGTTTCACCTATGGAGACAACTGCACATGGAGGTAGCTGAAATCCCTAATGCTCAAGCAATAAAGAACGCTCAATACCTTTACTCTACAGAAAGCAAAGCATCACCCACATCATATATACACCACAGACATAATGAGCATTGCATGACTAGGGGCCTGAGTCAGATGTGGTTGGAGTGAGCGTCGCTGCTGCTTACTTGGAAACAGCAGTGTAGCTCAGATATGATAATGCACCTTTTGGCTAAGATCAAGTGTAGTATCTGCTCGAGGGAAACACAGGGTGGAGTATCTGTTCTTACACTAGGAGCGTGAGAGGTTCCTAGATGTGGAATGGAGAAACACCTTGTGGAGTACCATGCCGGGGTGTGGCAATGCCTCTGGTCAAGAGGGGAGAAAAACTGGGCTTAGTATCCACCGTCCTTCTAAGGGGATGAAATAGGGCCCCTTGCGTGGAGTGGAGAACGGCCTGGTCTAGTATCTTCTCTTGTACTGGGGGTAGACCCTGGCACAGAGTGGGTATGAAACTTGGTCTGGCTGAGAGGTCGGGAGCAGCTAGAAGCTCGAGGTGTTTCGTGCCCCTGGAACTGGAAGGGACAGGGGTGCCGGAAATGCACTGGGGTTTCGAGCCACCTTTGCACTAAGGCACTTTAGCACTTAACACTTCAACCCTTCCTGTCTGCACCCACTTCCTTTGCCCTGGCCTTTTGGCTAGGGCAAGGACAATTTTTTATACTCCCCCCGGCCTTCTGGCTGGGGCTTATTTATTTATTTATGCCCACTCACGTGTTTTGCACTTGTGCACAGCACTAGCACTTTTTATGTTTTTTGTAGTGTGTCACGTCACGGTTTTCGTTTGGGGTTTAGGTGAGACCCTTATGGGCCACCCTCTCTCCTAAGTTGCTGAGGCCCTCTCCTTTTGGGGAGGGCCAGAGGCTGATTTCGGTCCCCAGGGGGAAGCTTCGGCCAACCCTGGGGACACACGAGGGTCCCTCCGCGCTTCGGCAAGGGGGGACCCACAGTCCCTTTTTTTCACTCAGTAGGCCTTCGGGCTCTGAGGGTTAGGGGAGTAACGGGGCCCTTCTCCTTTTGGAGAGGGTCCAAGAACCTACGCCCCCAGCACGTTTGGTCACAGACACTGGGTGATGAAGCCACGCACCTCGGGCTTCAAGTAAAAAAAAAAAAAAAAATCAGATATGATAATGCAGCAGGAGGCATCTGGTATACGTAGACCCATCCCGCATGTATGTGTGATACAGGGATGAAGCATCGGATCACATGCAACACCATCAGCATACAGTATGCACATACAGGCGTGGTCACACACAGAACATAGTCATGCCCATATAATGTTACTCAGCAGAGTCTGCTTGTGCATCTTATCCACACAGCGATGCCAATAAGATGTATTTTCAGCAAACAAATATGCCCAACGCTAATGGGGTTACACGAGACCTGTCAGCTTACTCACGGCAGACATCACCCGCTGCGTGGTGTATCGAGGCAAAATGTATTAGGACACATCTGTACATATATATCTATATCTGTACATTATATATATACACCCACAGGATAGATAGATAGATAGATAGATAGATAGATAGATAGATAGATAGATAGATAGATAGATAGATAGATAGATAGATAGATGGATTGTGGTGTGCTGGTTATTTCTGTGACAGATTACTAATTACAACATACATTACTAAGAGACCACGTATAAGATATTTGGGAGTATAATAATTTCCTTGTATTATGTGGATAGATAGATAGATAGATAGATAGATAGATAGATAGATAGATAGATAGATAGATAGATAGATAGATAGTATAATGTTTGGCAGCTGTCACCACAGAGATCACCAATTGATGGCAGCAGCAATAACAGTTGAGCTCACTGGGCCCAGCAGCAGAACTGAGATGGTTGCAGTAAATGCCCCAAACCACTTGGTGTAATGACTCGTCAGCACTAACATGTCATTTCCCACATGTGTCACTGTGTAATATCAGTGGGGAGATGATGGTGCGGGGTATAGGGCAGAGAGCTGATGCACAGCCATCACCAACTGCCACCAACTGCCGCCCGCATGCCACATTTGAATGGTATAAAACCCCAGCGCACGGCAATATCACTGGCATTTACTCAGCTGAAGCTGCTGCGGACAGGTGAGAAAAGCCTCTGGAAGAGCAAACTAGTCTGTACTCTGTACCTAGTGACTACTTCCCGCCAGTGATCGGATCAGAGCGCACAATCAGATCTGTGCTGTGTGTGTGTGTGTTTGTGTGATTTTTCTTTTTTTTACTTTTGTGCACCTACTTTAACTGTGAACTACATCAGCAGCTGCAATGAGTCGGAGGGAATTAGCCCAGCTGGTTGGACCGGGTCCAAATCAGAACATCGTTGGAACGTGGCTGAGATCAGGACGTCTCAGACCATCAACAAGGGCAACCTCACAAAGACTGAGCTCAGCAAGACCAACCTCAGAAAGGGCACCATCAGGTAGGCCATTCTCTGTTGGACTGCTGCACTGTTGCACTGCAGGTGAGGAAGCAGCCGGGGAGACCTGTACCATCTGTTGCTCCCAGTTTGCGATTGGAGAGAAAGTGGCAGTTCCATCCTGCCTCCATGTTTTCCATGCTCCATGCTTGGCTCAATGGCTTCGGATTAACATCGCTTGCCCCCTGTGCCGCGCACAGTGCATGGACTTCAACGCATTCTGCCAGTCTCTATGAAAGATCCCAACAGCTACTAATCTACAGGTCAAGGCAGCATATAAAACAACGTGACTGGTAACAACAAGGCTTCTGAGACAGGAAAGTACAGTGCTTTTTGACTGCAGCCTTTGAATACTGTGTGGTTTGCTTTTCTCTTTCTTTCTTATTTATTTATTCCTTCTCTACCCCCTTCAATTTCTTCTTGAGTCCTACTTTGTCTATACCCTTCCCATGAGCCACCACTGTGGCTCATTTCTGTTTGTGTTCTGTGTAACTGCAGCCTGTCTCCTGTATGTGTGGCAAAACCCCAGGAGGGATCTCTAGTGTCAAAACCCCAGGAGAGGTCTCGAGTATCAAAACCCCAGGAGGGGTGCCTGAGCTGCAAACCCCAACAGGGGTCTCAAGCGGCAAAACCCCAGGAGGGGTCTCGAGTGGAAAAACCCCAGGAGAGGTCTCGAGTGGAAATACCCCAGGAGGGGTCTCGAGTGTCAAAACCCCAGGAGGGGTTTCGTGTGGCAAAACCCTAGGAGGGGTCTCGAGTGGCAAAACCCCAGGAGGGGTCTTGAGTGGAAAAACCCCAGGATGGGTGCCTGAGCTGCCAACCCCAGGAGGGGTCTCATGTGTCAAAACCCCAGGAGGGGCCTCGAGTGTCAAGACCTCAGGAGGGGTCTCGAGTGGCAAAACCCCAGGAGGGGTCTCGAGTGGTAAAACCCAAGGAGGGGGTCACCTGGTCCCACCTGATAACCCAGATTCCGAGTAGTCTGCGTAACAACCCTCTTGGTCTTTCTCCTTTTTTATTTTTTCATTTTCTCTTCAACTGTCTATCTCATTTTTTGTGTATGATTTTGTCCCACCCCAGACTGGTCTGCTGGCTTTCCAGCCAGGTATATGACCATTTTTTAAATGTGGACAGTTACATCCAACTCATTGATAACTAGGGCCCAAATGTATTAAGCCTTGAAAAATGAAAGAGTGGAGACTGATAAAGAGTGATAAAGTATCAGCAATCAGCATCCTAACTGCCATGCAGAGCCGGCGCTACCCGCTCCGCAAAGGGATGCAAAGCAGGTAGGCGCTGGGCTAAAGAGGCACTCTGCCTGCTATACATCTCTCTGCAGTCTGTTTGTGCAGCAGCCGGCAGCCACAGCATGTAAAAAGGTGCACCGTATAATTTTTTAATGCAGCAGTGGTCTCCCGGAAGTTAAAGTAGAATGGGTGACTGCAGCAAGCTCCACCCCCTTACCACTTGCAGCACCTCATAATGATGTTTCTGCTGCCGCCAGCCACGCCGGTCACCATGAAGCGGAAGCCCCCGGAGTCCTTACAGCGACGGTCACCGGCGCTCCAGGCCCCCAGTGAGTAAACCAGCATTGTGGCCACCGGGGGCAGAGATAGGCAGCGCTGAGCCAGAAATCCGGCATCCTTAGCCGGTGTTCGCGGCTCTGAGTGCTGCGCAGCAGTCAGGTCACAGAGCAGGGGGAGGACACGGAGCTGTAAACGTTGCTAAGACTTCAGGATCTTGTGACGTTGCAGTCACACATCCGGAAGTCTCAATGTATGCACCCGGTGCTCCTTCACCCCTGTTCTGTCCCTGTCACCCCCCCCAGTGTTATGTCAAGTGTATCCCCCCCAAGTGTTCGGTGAAGTGTCACCCCTCCCAGTGTTCTGTGAAGTGTCACCCCCCCAGGGCCGTCTTTTCGTATGGGCTCAATGGGCTCTTGCCCAAGGGCCCCAAGAGAATAAAGGCCCTAGGCTGATAGCTGAGGGTCCCCTCTTTCCAGGGGTACCAGATTTTTAAAAATTGGCCCTGGGGAACCGGAGATATCCGACTTGAAAGCAGTGGTCCCCATCCAAGCCTGTTAATTGCTTTTCCCAGCCAGATATTTCGGGTTCTGTCTGACTTTGGGTATTTCTAAGGGTATAAGCCAAAAGCTGGGACTCTCTCCTTTTAGTGGACACTGGCAGTGTGTCTCTACTATGCTCAGAACCAGAGATATCAGTCTTCAAGCAGTTATTCATTGCTCCAGCTCCACGCGCCTAATATGCAGTTTTAGATTTTCGTTGGTGAATTGCTCTGGCTCCAGAACTCTGATCCCCAAGTCCCCAGAACCTTCTGAAAGGTGGGACTCTCTAGTATTTTATCCCATTCAAAGCTAAGTAATATATTTTCAGGAACTTGAGATATCTGCAGTCAAGCAAGCTGCCCTCCCACCGGAAAATGATAACTATTAAGCCCACTCTACTATCCACACCTCCCCTACGTATTAAACACCCCCTACCACCCTGTACCAGGACTTCTTCATTCAGCCCAATGCCCCCTTCTACAGTTTAGCCCCATCTGTGCAGTAAAGGAGTAATTAGCAGAAATCACTGCCCGCGGGACATCAAAGCTGCTGCTGATAGCTCCTCCCACCGCTACCGCTGGAGCATGGGTTGGGGGCCCAGTGCATTGCTGTGCCCAGGGGCCTACACTGCTGTTAAGACGGCTCTGCACCCCCCCAGTGTTCTGTGAAGAGTCTCCCCCCTGTCACGATCCGGGTATCTGGACGCCATTTCTTACCCATCAGATGCCTCCTAAGGCTGGCTCAGCGCTCCAGCACCGGATCCCGTCTGTTATCCTAATGTTCACATTCCTGCATCCTCTCCTGTCTCTCTGAGACGCTGTCACAGTAACGCCATAATACATCTGGCATGGCGTCTCCCGCGGCCTCCGCCGCCGTCCCTGAGCTTCTGCATGCAGAGTGTCAGAGTGGATTACGTCAGCCGCGGCCTCCGCTGTGTCCGCGTGGTTGGATGTGCACTTGTCTGCCTGGCGTCTCCTGTCTCCAGTGGCCGGCGCCACCATTACTGTTTTCATTACCACATGGATTACAAACCAAACTTCCCTCCAAGTGTCTGCATGGGCGCAGCCATCTTGGATTCTGTCAGCTGATCATTTCCTCCAATCTGTTGTCAGTATTGTTAATCTGCATAATTGCCTAGCCAATCCCTTCCTTGCTGCAGGTATAAATACACTGTGCCTGAGCAAGGAAGGCGTCAGTGCTTTGGTTGTCAAACCTAGTTCCTGTTTGTCTCTCTCCTGTGATTGTCTTCCAGGTTCCAGCTCCTGTCTCAAGACTTCCACCATAGAGACCCGCACCAGCATTCCACCTGCGGTGTAGCCTGACTCTCCGATTCATTTTGGATTCATCTGTTTCCAGCCACAACTTTACCTGCTTCCAGCCCAGCTTCCAGCAGAGTACAGCTTCTCTTAAAGGGCCGGTGTCCTTTCTACAGTTTACCACTCTCCACCGGTATTATTATTTCTCCGCTCTCAAGTTCTACATTTCATTCATATTGCATCGCTCTCAAGCTTCATTTATTATTTAACTGGTTCCAGCCAGTATCCACTCCGTGCCAACATCTGTCTGGTTCCAACCAGAACCCACAGCAGCTATTTTATTTACAGCAGTCCAGCTTTCCCTGGAACACCAGCTGGTACGATCCTGGGCTTTCTTCATTGCTACAGTCGGGCCTGGTAAGGACTTTCCAACTCGCAGATAATAAGAACTGTCTCATACTACCAGAGCTCTGTGGTCCCTGCCACCCTGTAGTACCCAGGAACTGTATTATTTCTCTGCTGATTTTATGTTTCTTTTACTGCTACTGTGATGCATGGAGTTTGTCATAAATAAACATCATTGACTTTTATTCAAGTTGTCGTGGTCACGCCTTTGGGCGGTTATTCTTCATGTTACTGACATGTCCAGGGGTCTGATACAACCTCCCAGGTTCCGGTACATCTCAGCCCCTACAACTGAGGCTGCCTCCCGTCAGCTCAGGCCCTCAGTTGTGACAGTAAGCACTGACCTAATGAATCCAGCCGGAGACCAGGATCAAGCGGCCAGTCCGATGCAAGAACTGGCAGCCCGACTAGAACATCAGGAGGCTGCACAGGGCCACATCATCCGCTGTCTCCAGGATCTCTCTACTCGGCTGGATGGGATTCAGACAACTCTCCGTGGATCAGGCGCGTCTGGTGCGTCAACCACAGTGACTCCAGCTATAACCCCACCCACCTTACCCATTTCTGCTCCACGTCTTCATCTTCCAAAGCCAGCAAAATTTGACGGATCTCCAAGATTCTGCAGGGGATTTCTCAACCAGTGTGAGATTCAGTTTGAGCTACAACCTGGCAATTTTCCCAGTGACCGTACAAAAATTGCCTACATTATTTCTCTTCTCAGTGGCTCAGCCCTTGATTGGGCATCACCGTTATGGGAGAGGTCCGACACCCTGCTATCTTCTTACACTGCATTCGTGTCAACATTCAGGCGCATCTTCGACGAGCCAGGCCGGGTAACCTCAGCTTCATCCGAGATTCTCCGTTTACGCCAGGGGTCACGTACTGTAGGACAATATCTGATACAGTTCCAGATCCTGGCATCCGAACTGGTCTAGAACGACGAGGCCCTGTTTGCTGCATTCTGGCATGGCTTATCTGAGCGTATTAAAGATGAGTTAGCTACCAGAGACTTACCCTCCAAGTTAGATGAGCTAATCTCACTCTGCACGAAAGTTGATTTACGTTTCAGAGAGAGAGCAACTGAGCGTGGAAGATCATCTGCTCCAAAATCTTCTGCTCCTCCTCCTCGCCAACTGTCACCATCTAAAGATGAGCCCATGCAAATTGGCCGTTCCCGTTTAACTCCTGCTGAGCGCCGAAGACGCTTCTCCGAGTCTCTCTGTCTTTACTGTGCAGCTCCGTCTCACACCATCAATGCCTGTCCCGAACGTCCGGGAAAACTCCAAACCCTAGCTCGCCCAGGAGAGGGCCGGCTAGGAGTAATGATCTCCTCTCCATCTCCTCATGATTGTAATCTCCCAGTGTCGCTCCAAATTGCTCAACGTTATCGGAACATCATTGCCCTCCTTGATTCCGGAGCAGCTGGGAACTTTATTACCGAAGCCTATGTTAAACGGTGGTCCCTACCCACCGAGAGACTTCCTTCGTCCATCTCCTTAACTGCCGTGGATGGCAGCAAGATTTTTGATGCAGTTATTTCTCTAAGGACTCTACCAGTTCGTCTGAGAGTGGGAGTTCTTCATTCCGAATTCATTTCTTTTTTAGTGATTCCAAGAGCCACACATCCTGTGGTCCTGGGCCTTCCATGGCTCCGTCTTCACAATCCTACAATTGATTGGACGACTACGCAAATCCTGGCATGGGGTTCCTCCTGTGCTGGGACATGTTTGTTTAAAGTGTTGCCTGTCTGTTCTTCCTCCCCCAGGTCGTCTGATGTTCCACCTCCTCCATATCAAGATTTCACGGATGTGTTCAGTAAAGCTTCTGCTGATATCCTTCCTCCTCATAGAGAATGGGACTGCCCGATTGATCTCGTTCCAGGGAAGGTTCCACCTCGAGGCCGAACTTATCCGTTGTCTCTGCCTGAGACGCATTCTATGGAGGAATACATTAAAGAGAACCTAGCAAAGGGGTTCATTCGACCTTCTTCTTCTCCAGCCGGCGCAGGCTTCTTTTTTGTAAAGAAGAAAGATGGTGGTCTGCGGCCGTGCATCGACTACAGAGGTTTGAACGACATTACCATCAAGAACCGTTATCCTTTACCCCTGATTACTGAGCTCTTTGACAGAGTTAGCGGAGCTACCATCTTTACTAAGCTGGACTTGAGAGGTGCATACAAACTCATCCGGATCCGTGAGGGTGACGAGTGGAAGACCGCCTTTAACACCCGTGACGGACATTATGAGTACCTCGTCATGCCCTTCGGATTGAGCAATGCTCCAGCTGTCTTCCAGCATTTTGTCAATGAGATCTTCAGAGACATTCTATACCGTCATGTCGTGGTCTATCTAGACGATATCCTCATTTTTGCCAACGATTTAGAGGAACATCGTTTTTGGGTTAAAGAGGTTCTGTCCCGTCTCCGTGTCAATCATCTCTATTGCAAATTAGAGAAATGCGTCTTTGAAGTCAAGTCCATTCCGTTTCTAGGGTACATTGTGTCCGGTTCCGGACTAGAGATGGATCCTGAGAAACTACAAGCAATCCAAAATTGGCCGGTACCCTTAACCCTCAAAGGGGTCCAGAGGTTCTTAGGGTTCGCCAACTATTACCGAAAGTTTATACGAGACTTTTCCACCATTGTGGCGCCTATTACTGCTTTCACTAAGAAGGGTGCTAACCCGTCCAAGTGGTCTGAAGAAGCCATGCAAGCATTTCATCTGTTAAAACAAAGGTTCATCTCTGCGCCTGTTCTGAAACAGCCTGACATCGACTCTCCTTTCATCTTAGAGGTGGATGCCTCCTCCATTGGAGTTGGAGCGGTGTTATCTCAGAGGGCTAAAGATGGCCATTTACACCCTTGCAGTTTCTTCTCCCGGAAGTTCTCCCCAGCTGAGCGCAACTATGCCATTGGCGACCAGGAGTTGCTAGCCATCAAGCTCGCTCTAGAAGAGTGGAGATATCTGTTGGAGGGAGCTTCTCATTCAATCACCATACTTACAGACCACAAGAACCTTTTATATCTGAAAGGCGCACAATGTCTCAACCCTCGTCAGGCCAGATGGGCACTTTTCTTTTCCAGGTTCGACTTTAAACTCCAGTTCTGTCCGGGCTCTCAGAATCGCAAGGCCGATGCCCTTTCCCGCTCATGGGAGCAAGAAAATGAGTCAGAGTCTTCAGACAAGCATCCTATTATAAATCCGTTGGCATTCTCCACGGTAGGGATGGACTCTACGCCCCCATCAGGGAAAAGTTTTGTGAAACCGATGCTAAGGAAGAAGCTCATGCATTGGGCCCATGCTTCCCGTTTTGCCGGACATACAAGTATCCAAAAAACCCTGGAGTTTATCTCTAGGTCCTATTGGTGGCCAACTCTGAAAAAGGACGTCTTGGAGTTTATTGCATCTTGCCCAAAGTGTGCTCAACATAAGGTATCCCGCCAGTCGCCTGCGGGGCAACTGGTTCCACTATCTGTTCCCCGTCGACCTTGGACCCATTTGTCGATGGATTTTATTACAGATTTACCCATGTGCAACAAGTTCAATACCATCTGGGTGGTAGTTGACCGGTTCACCAAGATGGCACACTTCATTCCTCTCACCGGTCTTCCGTCAGCTTCCAAGTTGGCTCAAGTATTCATACAAGAGATCTTCCAACTCCACGGTCTTCCTGAAGAAATTATCTCCGATCGAGGAGTTCAATTCACAGCCAAATTCTGGCGAAGTTTATGTCAAGTCCTCCAAGTCAAGCTAAAGTTTTCCACGGCTTACCATCCTCAGACCAATGGTCAAACCGAGAGGGTGAATCAGGACTTGGAGGCCTTCCTCCGCATCTATGTGTCCTCCTCTCAAGATGACTGGGTTCAATTACTTCCCTGGGCCGAGTTCTGTCATAACAACCAGTATCATTCTTCATCTGCTTCAACACCATTCTTCACTAACTTTGGATTCCACCCTAAAGTCCCTGAGTTCCAACCGCTTCCAGCAACTTCTGTTCCCGCAGTGGATATCACCTTGCATCAGTTTGCCAATATCTGGAAGAGCGTACGATCAGCTCTGCTCAAGGCATCGTTCAGGTACAAGAAGTTTGCGGATAGGAAGCGTCGAGCAGTTCCTGCTCTCAAGGTGGGTGATCGGGTATGGTTATCCACGAAGAATTTGAGGTTAAGAGTTCCCAGTATGAAGTTTGCACCTCGCTATATCGGTCCTTTCAAGATTGAACAAGTCATCAATCCTGTTGCTTACAGACTCCAGTTGCCTCCCTTCTTAAAAATACCCAGGACATTCCATGTTTCCCTGTTGAAACCGCTGATCTTAAATCGGTTTCATTCCTCACTTCCTCCAACTCCGAAAGTCCAAACTCAACGAGGCGTTGAGTATGAAGTGGCTAAGATCCTGGACTCACGTCACCGTTACGGTCAACTACAATATCTTATTGACTGGAAGGGTTACGGCCCTGAGGAACGTTCATGGACCAATGCTTCTGATGTCCATGCTCCTGCCTTGGTCCGGAGATTCCATTCCAAGTTTCCTCAAAAGCCAAAGAAGTGTCCTGGGGCCACTCCTAAAGGGGGGGTGCTGTCACGATCCGGGTATCTGGACGCCATTTCTTACCCATCAGATGCCTCCTAAGGCTGGCTCAGCGCTCCAGCACCGGATCCCGTCTGTTATCCTAATGTTCACATTCCTGCATCTTCTCCTGTCTCTCTGAGACGCTGTCACAGTAACGCCATAATACATCTGGCATGGCGTCTCCCGCGGCCTCCGCCGCCGTCCCTGAGCTTCTGCATGCAGAGTGTCAGAGTGGATTACGTCAGCCGCGGCCTCCGCTGTGTCCGCGTGGTTGGATGTGCACTTGTCTGCCTGGCGTCTCCTGTCTCCAGTGGCCGGCGCCGCCATTACTGTTTTCATTACCACATGGATTACAAACCAAACTTCCCTCCAAGTGTCTGCATGGGCGCAGCCATCTTGGATTCTGTCAGCTGATCATTTCCTCCAATCTGTTGTCAGTATTGTTAATCTGCATAATTGCCTAGCCAATCCCTTCCTTGCTGCAGGTATAAATACACTGTGCCTGAGCAAGGAAGGCGTCAGTGCTTTGGTTGTCAAACCTAGTTCCTGTTTGTCTCTCTCCTGTGATTGTCTTCCAGGTTCCAGCTCCTGTCTCAAGACTTCCACCATAGAGACCCGCACCAGCATTCCACCTGCGGTGTAGCCTGACTCTCCGATCCATTTTGGATTCATCTGTTTCCAGCCACAACTTTACCTGCTTCCAGCCCAGCTTCCAGCAGAGTACAGCTTCTCTTAAAGGGCCGGTGTCCTTTCTACAGTTTACCACTCTCCACCGGTATTATTATTTCTCCGCTCTCAAGTTCTACATTTCATTCATATTGCATCGCTCTCAAGCTTCATTTATTATTTAACTGGTTCCAGCCAGTATCCACTCCGTGCCAACATCTGTCTGGTTCCAACCAGAACCCACAGCAGCTATTTTATTTACAGCAGTCCAGCTTTCCCTGGAACACCAGCTGGTACGATCCTGGGCTTTCTTCATTGCTACAGTCGGGCCTGGTAAGGACTTTCCAACTCGCAGATAATAAGAACTGTCTCATACTACCAGAGCTCTGTGGTCCCTGCCACCCTGTAGTACCCAGGAACTGTATTATTTCTCTGCTGATTTTATGTTTCTTTTACTGCTACTGTGATGCATGGAGTTTGTCATAAATAAACATCATTGACTTTTATTTAAGTTGTCGTGGTCACGCCTTCGGGCGGTTATTCTTCATGTTACTTACATGTCCAGGGGTCTGATACAACCTCCCAGGTTCCGGTACATCTCAGCCCCTACAACTGAGGCTGCCTCCCGTCAGCTCAGGCCCTCAGTTGTGACACCCCCCCAGTGTTCTGTGAAGTGTCACCCCCCAATTCCCCTGGAAGAAGTGTTTCACCCCCCTTCAGTGTTCTGTCAAGTGTGTTACCTCCTCCCCCGTTATGTTAATGTCACCCCCCAAAGTGTTCTGTCATTGTCACCCCCAGTGTTCTGTCACTGTGCCACCCCCCACCTAGTGTTATGTTAGTGTCAACCCCCACCCCAGTGTTCTGTCACTGTGCCACCCACCTCTGTGTTCTGTCACTGTGTCACACCCACCTCTGCGTGTTCTGTCTCAGTCACTGTGTCACCCCCGCTTCCTGCCCCGTCTGTGTTCTGTGTCTGTACAGGTCAGGGCCGTAATTAGGTGTGTGCCGATGGTGCCTTGCCCACAGCGTAAGTGCAGTGAAGGCGCACCATCTGGCAGCACACCCCTACCTACGGCTGTTTTGGTCAGTGATGGAGTAGTAAAAGCTCCACTGTCCACCGATGCCTGCCTCTGTAAGGGACGGGGAGCACGCCATTTGGTGTTACCCGTCATGCGGTAACGCTGGCTGTGAGCTCCGCCGCCACCTCTGAAGTGGAGAGAGAGCGCTCCTTCAGCCACCTGGTCTCTTATAGGAGCCACCGCTGCCTCTATTGATGCCGCCTGGGAGACCCACCACCGCCACCTCTGAAGTGGAGAGAGCGCTCCTCCAGCTGCCTAGTCCCGTATAGGATCCGCCGCTGCCACTACTGTGACACCCACCGCAGCCTGAGCACTGGAGAGGGGACTGTGAGCGTCAGTAAATGGGTGTCTGTGCCTGGTAGTCCTGGATGCCGCATCGCCCTAACATGTGACTTGAGACACACACACACACACACACACACACACACACACACACACACACACACACACACTCTCTGCTGCTGTAATGTGTAAAATGGTACTCTACGTGCCGTACTGTGTAAAATACCTGCCTAATGTGTAAAAGGGGACTCTACCTGCCATACTCTGTAAAAGGAAGCTCTGCCTGCCTTACTATGTAAAAGGGAGCTATGTGGACACGCCCCTTCCCCATAAAACCATGCTCCTATATTTTGGCGCACGCCAACGGCGCGCATTGGCCCTGTTTTATAATTAGGGGGAGGGGACGCCGATGCTATTTTTTGCACACAGCGCTAAAATGTCTAGTTACGGCACTGGTACAGGAGCCTCACCCCTCCACGCCACGCGGGTCAACCTGCGTCACAGGCACCATGTAGAAGCAATGCCTGGCATGCGCTGTCTCTTTGGCACGCTGTCTCTTTGTGAAGTATTGGAGGGAAGGCGCAAATTTTATAGTTTGCAGGGGCGCGCTGAACACCCTAGCACCGGCCCTGCTGCCATGTTACAGGATTTACTTGAAAAATGACAGTTAGGAGCTGATTGGCTGGTACTTTATCAGCCTTCACTTTATCACTTTTTAAGGCTTCATACGTTTGGGCCTGAAAACCTTAAACCCAGGCAACGCCGGGTACTTCGGCTACTAACTTATATTTCTATTATTCTTACAAAGACTATAGCCCTCATTCTGACCTGATCGCTAGCAGGCTACTTTAGCACTGCTGCGATCAAGTAGTCGCCGCCTACAGGGGAGGGGGGAATCGCTGTGCAGGGCTGCGCTTGCTTGAGCAGAGAGCTGCACAAACAAAGGTTTCTGTAGTTTCTGCACAGCTCAGGACTTACTCACCCGCTGCAATCATCCAGGATGGAGATGACGTCAGGATCCCTCCCTGGAAACAGCTGGGCACGCCTGCGTTCGGACAGACACTCCCTGAAAACGGTCAGTTGACACCTCCTGCCGGCATCTTCCTGTCAGTCGCGGGTGTGATCGCCAGTGCCATAAGTAGACATTTTAGTGCTGTGTGCAAGAAATGGCATCGGTGGCCCCACCTTCATGCAAACCAGTGGCAGTGCGTGCCGCAGGCCCGCGCAAAAAAATGTAGGGGCGTGGCATCACGGGGAAGGGGTGTGGCCACAAAATAATACCAATTCATATAATGGTGCACAGTAGTCTCCGTTATTCAAATTACGCCGCACAATAGCGCCACTACACCAGGTAGAGGCCCTTTTCCACATTACAGCGGACAGATTCCCCTTTTTACACATTACGGCAGACAGCGTCCTCTTTTTCCACATTACGGCAGACAGCGTCCCCTTTTTCCACATTACGGCAGACAGCGTCCCCTTTTTTACACATTACGGCAGACAGCATCCCCTTTTTACACATTACGGCAGACAGCGTCCTCTTTTACATTACAGCAAACAGCTCCCTGTTTACACACTACCGCAGACAGCGTGCCCTTTTTACACATTACGACAGACAGCGTCCCCTTTTTACACCTTATGGCAGACAGCATCCCCTTTTTTATACATTACAGCAGACAGCGTCCCCTTTTTACACATTACGGCAGACAGCGTCCCCTTTTAACACATTACAGCAGACAGCGTGCCCTTTTTACACATTACGGCAGCAGATACCCCCTTTTTTACACATTAGGCAGGCAGGGTCCCCCTTTTTTACACATTACAGTAGCAGAGTCCCCCTTTTTTACACACTACGGCAGCAGAGTCCCCCTTTTTTACACACTACGGCAGCAGAGTACCCCTATTTTACACATTAGGCAGGCAGAATCACCCTTTTTTTTACAGATTACAGTAGCAGAGTCCACGCATTCACCCCTGTTTTGCATGAGAGAGTGAGTGAGTGACTGAGTGAGAGCGTGCGTGTGTCTGCCTGCTCTGGAGTAAGTAAGTGTGTGTGTGTCTGCCTGCTATGGAGTGAGTGTGTGTGTGTGTTCTGTCAGTCACCTGGAGGTGGTTGCAGCATCCAGGCGCAGAGCCTCTCCTGGGGTCCGGGACACATGCTGCGGCAATGCTACAAGCAGCATGAGAGCGGGTCCAGGAGCAACCTCCGACAGCGCTCCACACCCCGCCAGCAGGAGTCCCATTCTCCTGCATTCACAGCGGGACTCCTGGCGGCAGCGGGACACGGGGCAGCTGTTTGCTGATAGATGCGGCTACAGACGCGCTCCCATTCCCCTCACATGCAGAGGCGGGAGGCAAGCGGTGGCGCAGGCCCAGGACTGTCACTGTCTTGTTTACAGGCTGGGGCAGAGTGCAGGAGGCTGGGCTGGCCGGGGACATGAACATGAGGAGAGCTAGGTAAGCTGCCGCCAGGCACACCGCTAGCTAAGCATTACCGTGGGCGCCTGGCAATACGACCTCCGGCGGTGGCAGTCACTGAATGGGTGGTGGGTGTGCTGAGACACCTGCCGCATTAGCCTCCTTGTGGCCCGACTCCTCTTCCTTACAGCAAGCGCGGCAAAAACCACTGATCCTGCGCTGCAGACGCAGCATTGTAGTAGGTAGTAATAATAATAATAGGGGTGCGGGCACATCTGAGCCAGCCGAGCGGAACCTGATCCGGTGTCCCGCTGGGCCAATCCGCCCCTGCATGAATATACGCTATGCGATTAGCATCGTTGCAATGACAGGCGCTAGCCCACAATCAGTATTAATAAATCCCGCCCATAGTGGGTGTTGTAACTGCAAACATGCCGGTAAGTTGATGTGAATACTGGCACAGACCTGGCTAATCTATAAAAAATAAGATTTTACTTACCGATAAATCTATTTCTCGTAGTCCGTAGTGGATGCTGGGACTCCGTCAGGACCATGGGGATTAGCGGCTCCGCAGGAGACAGGGCACAAAAATAAAAGCTTTAGGACTAGGTGGTGTGCACTGGCTCCTCCCCCTATGACCCTCCTCCAAGCCTCAGTTAGGATACTGTGCCCGGACGAGCGTACACAATAAGGAAGGATTTTGAATCCCGGGTAAGACTCATACCAGCCACACCAATCACACCGTACAACCTGTGATCTGAACCCAGTTAATAGTATGACAAACGTAGGAGCCTCTGAACAGACGGCTCACAACAATAACAACCCGATTTTTTTGTAACAATAACTATGTACAAGTATTGCAGACAATCCGCACTTGGGATGGGCGCCCAGCATCCACTACGGACTACGAGAAATAGATTTATCGGTAAGTAAAATCTTATTTTCTCTGACGTCCTAGTGGATGCTGGGACTCCGTCAGGACCATGGGGATTATACCAAAGCTCCCAAACGGGCGGGAGAGTGCGGATGACTCTGCAGCACCGAATGAGAGAACTCAAGGTCCTCTTTAGCCAGGGTATCAAATTTGTAGAATTTTACAAACGTGTTCTCCCCCGACCACGTAGCTGCTCGGCAGAGTTGTAATGCCGAGACCCCTCGGGCAGCCGCCCAAGATGAGCCCACCTTCCTTGTGGAATGGGCCTTGATAGATTTAGGCTGTGGCAGGCCTGCCACAGAATGTGCAAGTTGAATTGTGCTACAAATCCAACGAGCAATCGTCTGCTTAGAAGCAGGAGCACCCAGCTTGTTGGGTGCATACAGTATAAACAGCGAGTCAGATTTTCTGACTCCAGCCGTCCTTGAAATATATATTTTCAATGCCCTGACAACGTCCAGCAACTTGGAATCCTCCAAATCGCTAGTAGCCGCAGGCACCACAATAGGCTGGTTCAGGTGAAACGCTGAAACCACCTTAGGCAGAAACTGAGGACGCGTCCGCAGTTCTGCCCTGTCCGAATGGAAAATCAGATATGGGCTTTTATACGATAAAGCCGCCAATTCTGACACTCTCCTGGCTGAAGCCAGGGCCAGTAGCATGGTTACTTTCCATGTAAGATATTTCAAATCCACCGATTTGAGTGGCTCAAACCAATGGGATTTGAGAAAATCCAAAACTACATTAAGATCCCACGGAGCCACTGGGGGCACAACCGGGGGCTGTATATGTAGAACTCCTTTTACAAAAGTCTGGACTTCAGGAACTGAAGCCAATTCTTTCTGGAAGAAAATCGACAGGGCAGGAAATTTGAACCTTAATGGACCCTAATTTGAGGCCCATAGACAATCCTGTTTGCAGGAAATGTAGGAATCGACCCAGTTGAAATTCCTCCGTCGGGGCCTTCCTGGCCTCACACCACGCAACATATTTTCTCCAAATGCGGTGATAATGTTGTGCAGTCACCTCCTTCCTGGCTTTTACCAGGGTAGGGATGACCTCTTCCGGAATGCCTTTTTCCCTTAGAATTCGGCAATCAACCGCCATGCCGTCAAACGCAGCCGCGGTAAGTCTTGGAATAGACACGGTCCCTGCTGAAGCAGGTCCCGTCTTAGAGGTAGAGGCCACGGATCTTCCGTGAGCATCTCCTGAAGTTCCGGGTACCAAGTTCTTCTTGGCCAATCCGGAGCCACGAGTATCGTTCTTACTCCCCTTTGCCGTATAATTCTCAGTACTTTTGGTATGAGAGGCAGAGGAGGAAACACATACACTGACTGGAACACCCACGGTGTTACCAGAGCGTCCACAGCTATTGCCTGAGGGTCTCTTGACCTGGCGCAATACCTGTCCAGTTTTTTGTTGAGGCGGGACGCCATCATATCCACCTTTGGTTTTTCCCAACGGTTCACAATCATGTGGAAGACTTCTGGATGAAGTCCCCACTCTCCCGGGTGTAGATCGTGTCTGCTGAGGAAGTCCGCTTCCCAGTTGTCCACTCCCGGAATGAACACTGCTGACAGTGCTATCACATGATCTTCCGCCCAGCGAAGAATCCTTGCAGCTTCTGCCATTGCCCTCCTGCTTCTTGTGCCGCCCTGTCTGTTTACGTGGGCGACTGCCGTGATGTTGTCCGACTGGATCAACACCGGCTGACCCTGAAGCAGGGGTTTTGCCAGGCTTAGAGCATTGTAAATCGCTCTTAGCTCCAGTATATTTATGTGAAGAGACATCTCCAGGCTTGACCACACTCCCTGGAAGTTTCTTCCCTGTGTGACCGCTCCCCAGCCTCTCAGACTGGCATCCGTGGTCACCAGGACCCAGTCCTGTATGCCGAATCTGCGGCCCTCTAACAGATGAGCACTCTGCAACCACCACAGAAGAGACACCCTTGTCCGTGGAGACAAAGTTATCCGCTGATGCATCTGCAGATGCGATCCGGACCATTTGTCCAGCAGATCCCACTGAAAAGTTCGTGCGTGGAATCTGCCGAATGGAATCGCTTCGTAAGAAGCCACCATTTTTCCCAGGACTCTTGTGCATTGATGCACAGACCCTTTTCCTGGTTTTAGGAGGTTCCTGACAAGTTCGGATAACTCCCTGGCTTTCTCCTCCGGAAGAAACATCTTTTTCTGAACCGTGTCCAGAATCATTCCCAGGAACAGCAGACGTGTCGTCGGGGTCAATTGAGATTTTGGAAAATTCAGAATCCACCCGTGCTGTTGCAGCACTACTTGGGTTAGTGCTACTACGTCCTCCAGCTGTTCTCTGGACCTTGCCCTTATCAGGAGATCGTCCAAGTAAGGGATAATTAATACGCCTTTTCTTCGCAGAAGAAACATAATTTCGGCCATTACCTTGGTAAAGACCCGAGGTGCCGTGGACAATCCAAACGGCAGCGTCTGAAACTGATAATGACAGTTTTGCACCACGAACCTGAGGTACCCTTGATGTGAAGGGCAAATTGGGACATGCAGGTAAGCATCCTTGATGTCCAGGGACACCATAAAGTCCCCTTCTTCCAGATTCGCTATCACTGCTCTGAGTGACTCCATCTTGAACTTGAATTTTTGTATGTACAGGTTCAAAGATTTCAGATTTAGAATAGGTCTTACCGAGCCGTCCGGCTTCGGTACCACAAATAGTGTGGAATAATACCCCTTTCCCTGTTGTAGGAGGGGTACCTTGACTATCACCTGCTGAGAATACAGCTTGTGAATGGCTTCCAATACCGTCGCCCTGTCTGAGGGAGACGTTGGCAGAGCAGACTTTAGGAACCGGCGAGGGGGAGACTTCTCGAATTCCAACCTGTAACCCTGAGATACTACCTGCAGGATCCAGGGGTCCACCTGTGAGTGAGCCCACTGTGCGCTGAAATTCTTGAGTCGACCCCCCACCGCCCCTGAGTCCGCTTGTAAAGCCCCAACGTCATGCTGAGGGCTTTGCAGAAGCCGGGGAGGGCTTCTGCTCCTGGGAGGGAGCTGCTTGGTGCACTCTCTTACCCTTTCCTTTGCCTCGGGGCAGATATGACTGTCCTTTTGCCCGCTTGTTCTTATAGGAACGAAAGGACTGCGGCTGAAAAGACGGTGTCTTTTTCTGTTGGGAGGGGACCTGAGGTAAAAAGGTGGATTTCCCGGCTGTTGCCGTGGCCACCAAATCCGATAGACCGACCCCAAATAATTCCTCCCCTTTATACGGCAATACTTCCATATGCCGTTTGGAATCCGCATCACCTGACCACTGTCAAAGTCAGAAAAATATCCCCATACACACTGCCATATTTGCACCGCACACTGGTCCGCGCTGCGCATGCGTACGCTCTCCCGTGAAGGCGCATACCCGCAATAGCGTGCACCCGCGGGCGCACGGTATGCGTATTTACGGTAGAGTTTATGTAGTCGTAGCGTGCGACTCATTCGTTACATATTTTCACAATTAATGTAGTTTGTAGATCATGGTCCCTTTGATAGATTCTGAAAGTTTGGTTAATATAGAATGTCCCTGAGCAGAGGAATCCCTCTTTGTATTGTACGAAGGGTCTAACAGGAATCATACAGCAGTGTTTGGTACCCATCGGAAGAGTATTTAATTAGCGATATTCCGGTGTTGGTTTGGAGCGTATTAATCGCTCGTGCGAATAGTTATGGACATAAGAAGTTATGTCCATTTATTATCCATGCACCTGAACAGTACAGGTATCAGTGGGTCTCAAATGGCTCTTTGACCTCAGAGATCCCCCAAACAATAGTTTGCATGTTGGGAGGGCCTCATATCTTTACATGCATAAGGTAAGCACCGGAATAGTAATTGAAGATCAATTGTACTCCAAATCAGTATCTTTCCCGCAGACGGAGTACAATAGCCTTTAATTACACTGAGCTTTGAGACTCAATGAGGAGGGCCAACACCTGTGTTTACAAATGGGGCTGGATTTGTATACAGGAGAATGAGGGCTGAGATGTCATTGTCTCAACTGAAAGTGGACATCATGAATATAGAACAGAACCCAGACAGGATTCTGTTTTGTATTCGTCAAACAATAGCTCTCCAGAAGACAGGAATGTGTTGGTCATCACCCATTGTGTTGCATAAACAAGGCCACTGATACAACACAGCCCACCTGTATGAATCAACCTATGACCTTTGTTATAATGCGAAGCCGAATTCCTGCGTCCAATGGACAATGAGATTGTAGGGACCATTAGATTGCATTGTGTGAGTAGCATAAAAGACGGGCCTGTGGCATCCAGCTTTCACTTCTCATCAAACGGTTCTCAATGCTGATAATCGGGAAGCTGGCTGTCCAGAAGCGCTTGCGATCGTTACCCTTGTGCGTAAGTTTCTCTCCGTAATCATATTGTCTTACTGTGAGCCAATCTCTCTCTCTCTCCGTCTCTCTCTCTCTTTCCCTTCTCTTTCTCTCGTATCTCCCATTGACTAGTATTGTATTGTATTGTATTAGATCAGCATAGTATTGTATTGTATTTCTTGTATAGTTATTTGGTTAGGAAGTCTCTGTTATATTGTAGTGTATCATTTGTACTGTTATCCCCTTTTACAAGTATATTAGATATAATACAGTTAATAGGCTTTGGACCCTAAACCAGTATCTGTGTATTGTCTATAGTTTTAAGTGTTCACTTGAGCGTCGGTGACGCTCAAGCAGCTTTGTAGTTAGTCAGGTTACACAAGGTTGCACTTACACCCTGTATTCACATTAAGGTATTCTGTGTATTTCATTGATAAGGTTTAGACATAAAGGTATAGCGTTGTGAGCGTCTGCGCCGCTGGTGATCTCCTTGTGGTCTCGAGCGTCCGCTACGCCATAGCGAATCAGTACTCTAGTCATAGCCAATAACGTGCTGTCCTGTGATCGCTGGGCCGTGAGCGAACGTGACGCTTGAGCGTCTCGCCTACGGCTGAGCGATCGTTACGCAACCAGCGTACCCGTACGGTACTTCTTAAGTAAACAGCGTACAGTGTTCTTAGACTTCATAAAGGGTTGTTTATACGACAAAGGAATTCTGCTTTGTTAATTGGGGGCCGTCCAGTCCTTCACATATCTGCACTAGGTAGATCAGCAGACATTATCCCTCAGCAAAGGGCGGGAGGTTGTCTCGCAGTGCTGATGGGATAAGCGTCTGCTTCGCTTAGGTAAAGGGTGCTGAAGGAATCCGGGAACCGGAGGTAAGAACAAAACGCTAGTGTCTTTTAAAACTGTTTATTTTTCTTCTGTCTTGCGTATATACGCACGCATACATATATATATCTGCATTTCTTTTCCATCTGTGTATTTCATTTTTCGTATATCACTATCCTGTTTGCCAGTTTTATAGTTGATAGAAAAGTGCTAAAAGAGACTTGCTGTTATTTCATAGTTTAAGAATAGAGGTAATAGTTAAAAGTGTAGACAAACACACAGGTTTGCCTGGGAGATAAGGCAAAGCCAGTGGGGTACGCGGTAGATGATCAGGGATCGTCTACATTGATAAAAGTATAAATTGTGTTACGGTGGATCTTTGCTTTGCGTACACGTGTCTCTAACAAAGACTTGCGTACGCAATCCAAAGGCAGACGCACGCAGCGTATATTACGCGACGGAGCGTCTGTGTACGCCCACGTAACTCAAACCACAAGTTGATTTTTAACGCAAGGCGATAAATAGCACAAATTGATTTCAGCTTTCCAAAACTTAGTTTAAATACCTTACTTTACTGTAATACCTCTGGGGAGAGCTATCAGACTACGGGAAATGATTTTTTTTCTGATCAGAAAACTATAAGAATGATAGTGGGTTGAAAACGGTATGAGTGTATTGAATCCCGCTTTGTGGACTTTGTGATCTATGTGATAATCCCGCTTTGTGAACTTTGTGATCTATGTGGAACGTGATGAGCACGATCTGAGTGAAAACGTGCAACAGAGTGTGATAAAGTTTTCGTTGTATTACGCTCTGGCTGTTTTGGAGCACAGTAGGGAGACTCCAATGATCCTACCATTTATGGGCAACAAGTGTCTATAAGTGGTACGATTGGACCGCACGGTTGTATGTGTGACCAATAACGCAACGTGATATGAGGTCGTATATCCATGCGTAAATCTTGCCCTCATACGTGTTGTAGGGAGCACATGCAAGCGTGATTTGTGTAAAAAAAGGGAATTTTCTCAGGAAAATCTCTAAAAATAGGGCCTGCAACGGCTACACGTGTCTGCTAGAAGGCGGAACGGGGATACCCGGAGCAGAAGAAGTTCAGTGGAAGAGCTTTAAGGATTTCCAACGAAGTTCTGTGTTTGGTGCATTTTAGGAAGTTTTTCTGTGTTAAAAAGGTCCACAATGGCAGCCAAGTGCACAATACAGAGACGGTCGGAGGTCAGGATTCAGACTCCAGAGGCTTGCAGACCCCGAGGGTCTGCTCGGTTAGTAATGTGGGGGAAATATGGTCCCCACTCTGAGACCTTTTGTGATGAATGGACACGAATGACTGCGGGGGATAAGGCACCATTTCCCGGGATAGGTAGTTTTGACTCAGAGGTGTTGCATAATTTAAGGCGAAGGATAGGTCTCATCAAATCAGCAAAGAGACGAATCAAGCATTATGATTGTTTACAGATATGGCAACAGGAGAGTGAAATGCAAAGAAATGTAACTTACTTACCTAACTTTCATCTTGAGAGGGGAGAGGTGGCAATGGAGGGGATTGTGGTTGCGGAGAGAAGCACAGGGGTGAACAATAAAAATGCTCTTAGCAACAGTAGTACAGATAATAAGAATAAGTGTGATAAATGTAACAATGCTAATTGTAATGCTGTTGAATGTACAACTATTAACCCATGCAAGTCGCACCCCTTGTTAAACTTTCCTCAGGGACACCAACAAGAAAGTGAACCCAGAACGATGTCGGCACCTCCTCCAGAAGCCATCACACAAGACATCCAGGTGGACGCGACCCAATCGGTAAAAACTGTAATCAAACCCCCTAATGGAGGGTCAGGTGAGGTCGTGTCCACAGGTATGTATGGTATTATACATCACGCACAAACAAATGTACCTTATATCATAGAATCAATTCAGAATGACATTACTGGACTTAATCCTGTTAGGGTAATTGCAGTACCAAATGGGGAAACTGACTCTTCAGGAATCACTCCTGTCAGGAACATCGCCATGTACTGCCCTTTTTCCCGAACAGAATTAAGAGCAATTCTGTCTGAATTTCCTGATCCCAGGAAAGACTTAGTTGCTTGTCAAAGATACATTAGAGTGCTAGGACATACTGCAGAGCCAAGTAACAAAGATTGGAGGACAGTTTTGAGGGCATGTTTACCCCCCGATGTTGATTCATTGAAATTTATCACTGATTGTAAGCTAGATGAGGAAGTGCCACTAACAAACAAGTATAACCAAGATAATGTAAAAAGAATCAATCTACAGTTGAAAGAATATTTTCCTACAGTAGTAAAGTGGAATAAAATCTATACAATAAGACAAAAAGAAGGTGAATCCGCAGAAGAGTATTTTCACCGGGCTCTGCAGGATATGGCTAGGTACACTGGTATAGATGGCATTGAAACTAATGTACACCACAGAGAGGTAGCTGTGTCCGTATTAGCGAGCAACTTGAAAGACACACTAAAAATTAGGGTACAAACTTCAATACCTCATTGGAGAGGTATCTCGGTGGCGGCATTAAGAGAGTCCGCTATCGAGCATGACCGAAATATCCAAAGAACCAGGGAAGCGCAGGGAGAGCGGTTGATGACACTGAACATCCAAGCACTAGAGGATGCATCAAGTCGACCGGAACCCCAGGCCCCTAGCACATGGAGAAAGCCAAGGATTTGTTACCATTGTAGAAGAGAAGGGCATTATGCCAACAACTGTAATAACCCACATAAAGTTAGACCCCCTAGACCAAGAAATGAGCAAAATTACAATACACACCATTATAATCAGGGATCACATAGGCAGGAAAGGTGATTATTAGGAATGGAGGCAAGCCTGAGGTAACGGTTAATAAAGTGGGAGGTCATTCACTGAAGACACAGGAATGACCAGGTGAAAAGTTGTAAATGTATTTGTGAAAAATGTTTTTTTCTCTCTCTCTCTATCCCCATCTCTGACGAGTAGTGGTAAGAATTCACACATTGCATATCCACTTGGTCCTTGCAGAAGTCTACCAAACCCCAGCATGACCTCCGCCACAATGTATTTCTGGCCAGATACAGACAGTGGAGTAATGCAGGTGCTGGTGGGAAGGGACTGCTCAAGGAGACCATTAGACACATAGATATGACAGCCTAATAAGTCTGACAATGTTTTTCTAATGCTAACAATGTTTTCTTAATGTTGACAATGTTTAAAAATGCTTTGTTTCTCTTTTCTTATTGATGGTTATTGTCGAGTTATGTAATGTATATATGCACATGAATTGTTCTCTATCTCTTTTGTTTTTTTTGTTGTCTCTCTCTTCCCACTCATGTTTCCATGGTTTAAAGATGCTATGTCACCCCTCAGTTGGACCAATGGTAATGCCAGATTTTTGCTCCTTACAGAAAGATCGTCGGTTGGGAAGGAACATTGCATCACCAGAATGTTCGTTTGGAAGACTGAGAGACAGCACCTTTGAGAGGACAGCAGAACAAGAAGAACAACAAGACGAGAGAACTTATTATCGTAACAAGTTCTCTCCCCCTCAAACTGTTTTCTTATACCCCCTTTACAAATTTCTTCTTTTCTCCTCCTGTAAGATGGACTTGCCCCAAGAGACTGTGATATGGATTTTTCCGTTAACCATGATGTTGACCAGAGCAGTCTGTTTCGGTGAGAGTACCAGTGAGGTCGAGAAAGGATCCAGAAAGGTCCTGATGACTGAGACGGAGGTGTAAATTTCCAATAGCAACTCAATCACCAAGCAAAGGCGAGTACCGGGCACGATCTAACAACCATGTTATCTGTAAACATTTTCTTTGAAGGATTGTTAGTTAAAAAGAAAACTGTATCTGTAGGCTCTGTAACAATAATGCCAATCCAGTTTTAATAACCATATGGACCGGCATCCATTGAGTGACTATCACTCCTTAGTGGGTAGCGTGTTAAATGAGACAGATTGTTGGGTATGTTCTCAAGTACCTCAAGGGCATAGCAAATCAGGGCTAGTACCATTTCCTTTAACGTTAGGGGAGGTACTTGAGTTAAATGGTGGGAGACCGGTGGACAGGAGGTTAAATATCTCCAGCCCTCCTAGCTTGAAGCTCCACCAATACCATGTGGATAGGTCCCTCTTATGTTTCAACATCTCCAATCCCCGAAAGCCGGGAAATTGGGAAGTGTCATGGAGTAACCACACCATGACCTTTTCACACAGAGCAGATAGAATGCCTACAGATACAAAGCTTGTACGCCACATAGCCAGTAGAGGAAAATCTTTCCGGTATAGGTACACCTTAGGGAATAGGATTACTAGAGTTGGAGAAGTATCACCAGGATACTGTGCACATATCGTACAAACTGATACGTGCATTAAGCAGATGGAAGAATTAGGGTCAGGAGACTTCACCTGGAAGGTTTGTAATATGGTAATGTCCTTCTCCGTCCCTTATGTTCTCCCCGATGACGCATATTTCATATGCGGGAGAAAGGCGTACAAGTGGCTTGCCCCAAACTCTGAAGGATTGTGTTATATTGGAAAAGTATTGCCTGAAGTGATGACTGTTACACATGACAAAATGAAGGACATACACCGTGGTGCCCAAGCTCCTTATACTCACACTCATTACGAGCACCGAGTTAAAAGACAACTGTCAGAAAGGTTAGAGCATCCGGCCTCTGATCTTATCCATGAATCCACCGGGATTCAGGTTCTGGTAGCGTTAGATTTCACTCGCACCGCTCGAGGAGTGATGAATTATAGATACATTTCCGCACTCGCCAATTTGTTAGATAATATCACTGAAATGTATGATGACACGTTTAGATACACTGGAAGAGAACTTCAAGCCTACAAAACAGAACTAGTTCAGCATAGGATGGTTCTTAATTATCTTACAGCAGTAACAGGCGGATATTGTGTTACATTGGCAACACAGTACGGCATAAAGTGTTGCACGTATATCACAAATAGCACCGAGGATCCGGTAGAGGTCATAGACCAAAAGATGGACGATATTCTCCAATTGAAGTGGGAATTTCGTCGAAAACACAATCTCACCCTTGCTGCTGTAGGTAATGAGCTGACTGGTTGGGTGTCATGGTTGAACTCGCGAAATTGGTTCTCCGGTTTGGGAGACTGGGCTCAAGGAGTCATAATGGATGTTGGAAAGTTTCTACTATGTATCTTAGGTGTTGTTATATTTATTGGATTGATATTTAGATGCGGGCAGGCTTTAATGAGGTGCAAACAAAGTACAAGAGTGATGAGTTTGAGGAGTGAGGAAACTGTAATTAACCTGGATTTGATTTATGACCCAATGATAGAAACCAGAATGTGATGAAAATGCGATTATACGGTCCGTTTCTTTCACCTGTTTTTCTGCTTTTCTCCAAGATACAAAGACCCCCTTGGACGAGGAAGTTGATGGGACGCTATACAGACAACAGACAAGCACCAAAGATGAAGTTTTGACAACCTATGATATGGACACTTGATGAACTTTGCCATGGATCCCCAGTTTCCCTAGTATTTTTAAACTCACGCTAGCCCAACATTTTTTTTGTAAATCTGATGGCACTGACAAAGCTATTTGCTCATGCCCAAGGAGCAATACAGCGCAAAGAAGACGACTCTCAACAGATACCGAACAAAACTTCAGCAACAGATGTACATTTCCCTGACATAGAATATCATTGCATTTTCCATAAGTGTTCTTTATCTTCATCTCTACAACCCTCAGGTAATGACACACATAGTCGATAGGGAATACAGGCACAGATATCAGCAACCACATACCTCCCCCATTCATGTATCATCAACTAAAATGTGCATCCCCATTTTGTTACAACCACAGCCGAAATGAGCTCGGTAGAGTTTGACAGCCCATCCACAGACCCTTAGTACGGGATAAGAAGGAATTCAAATGTATACTTCGCAATACCTCGAAGCTTGATTTACCACACGTACGGCACGATGATACATGACCCTCCAAACATGGACTCATACACACATGCTTCTGCTTTCTCACTAGGTCATACCCTCTTCACACCTACTCCTCTCTCCTCCCCTACCCAACCATGGAAATCAATTAACCCCTGACTTATATTTTTCTCCTTTTGAAATGTTTTGAAGGTGGCAGTTATTATTGACTGCCAAAGGGTGGACTGTCAAAGTCAGAAAAATATCCCCATACACACTGCCATATTTGCACCGCACACTGGTCCGCGCTGCGCATGCGTACGCTCTCCCGTGAAGGCGCATACCCGCAATAGCGTGCACCCGCGGGCGCACGGTATGCGTATTTACGGTAGAGTTTATGTAGTCGTAGCGTGCGACTCATTCGTTACATATTTTCACAATTAATGTAGTTTGTAGATCATGGTCCCTTTGATAGATTCTGAAAGTTTGGTTAATATAGAATGTCCCTGAGCAGAGGAATCCCTCTTTGTATTGTACGAAGGGTCTAACAGGAATCATACAGCAGTGTTTGGTACCCATCGGAAGAGTATTTAATTAGCGATATTCCGGTGTTGGTTTGGAGCGTATTAATCGCTCGTGCGAATAGTTATGGACATAAGAAGTTATGTCCATTTATTATCCATGCACCTGAACAGTACAGGTATCAGTGGGTCTCAAATGGCTCTTTGACCTCAGAGATCCCCCAAACAATAGTTTGCATGTTGGGAGGGCCTCATATCTTTACATGCATAAGGTAAGCACCGGAATAGTAATTGAAGATCAATTGTACTCCAAATCAGTATCTTTCCCGCAGACGGAGTACAATAGCCTTTAATTACACTGAGCTTTGAGACTCAATGAGGAGGGCCAACACCTGTGTTTACAAATGGGGCTGGATTTGTATACAGGAGAATGAGGGCTGAGATGTCATTGTCTCAACTGAAAGTGGACATCATGAATATAGAACAGAACCCAGACAGGATTCTGTTTTGTATTCGTCAAACAATAGCTCTCCAGAAGACAGGAATGTGTTGGTCATCACCCATTGTGTTGCATAAACAAGGCCACTGATACAACACAGCCCACCTGTATGAATCAACCTATGACCTTTGTTATAATGCGAAGCCGAATTCCTGCGTCCAATGGACAATGAGATTGTAGGGACCATTAGATTGCATTGTGTGAGTAGCATAAAAGACGGGCCTGTGGCATCCAGCTTTCACTTCTCATCAAACGGTTCTCAATGCTGATAATCGGGAAGCTGGCTGTCCAGAAGCGCTTGCGATCGTTACCCTTGTGCGTAAGTTTCTCTCCGTAATCATATTGTCTTACTGTGAGCCAATCTCTCTCTCTCTCCGTCTCTCTCTCTCTTTCCCTTCTCTTTCTCTCGTATCTCCCATTGACTAGTATTGTATTGTATTGTATTAGATCAGCATAGTATTGTATTGTATTTCTTGTATAGTTATTTGGTTAGGAAGTCTCTGTTATATTGTAGTGTATCATTTGTACTGTTATCCCCTTTTACAAGTATATTAGATATAATACAGTTAATAGGCTTTGGACCCTAAACCAGTATCTGTGTATTGTCTATAGTTTTAAGTGTTCACTTGAGCGTCGGTGACGCTCAAGCAGCTTTGTAGTTAGTCAGGTTACACAAGGTTGCACTTACACCCTGTATTCACATTAAGGTATTCTGTGTATTTCATTGATAAGGTTTAGACATAAAGGTATAGCGTTGTGAGCGTCTGCGCCGCTGGTGATCTCCTTGTGGTCTCGAGCGTCCGCTACGCCATAGCGAATCAGTACTCTAGTCATAGCCAATAACGTGCTGTCCTGTGATCGCTGGGCCGTGAGCGAACGTGACGCTTGAGCGTCTCGCCTACGGCTGAGCGATCGTTACGCAACCAGCGTACCCGTACGGTACTTCTTAAGTAAACAGCGTACAGTGTTCTTAGACTTCATAAAGGGTTGTTTATACGACAAAGGAATTCTGCTTTGTTACCACTGTCGCGTCCATAAACTTCTTCTGGCAGATATGGACATCGCACTTACTCTCGATGCCAGAGTGCAAATATCCCTCTGAGCATCTCGCATATAAAGAAAAGCATCCTTTAATTGCTCTATAGTCAATAAAATACTGTCCCTATCCAGGGTATCAATATTTTCAGTCAGGGAATCCGACCAAACCACCCCAGCACTGCACATCCATGCTGAGGCGATGGCTGGTCGCAGTATAACACCAGTATGAGTGTATATACTTTTCAGGGTAGTTTCCAGCCTCCTATCAGCTGGATCCTTGAGGGCGGCCGTTTCAGGAGACGGTAACGCCACTTGTTTTGATAAGCGTGTGAGTGCCTTATCCACCCTAGGGGGTGTTTCCCAGCGCGCCCTAACCTCTGGCGGGAAAGGATATAATGCCAATAACTTCTTTGAAATTAGCAGTTTTCTATCGGGGTTAACCCACGCTTCATCACACACTTCATTCAATTCCTCTGATTCAGGAAAAACTACAGGTAGTTTTTTCAGACCCCACATAATACCCCTTTTTGTGGTACTTGCAGTATCAGAGATATGCAAAGCCTCCTTCATTGCCGTGATCATATAACGTGTGGCCCTACTGGAAAATACGTTTGTTTCTTCACCGTCGACACTAGATTTGGTGTCCGTGTCTGGGTCTGTGTCGACCGACTGAGGTAAAGGGCGTTTTACAGCCCCTGACGGTGTCTGAGACGCCTGGACAGGTACTAACTGGTTTGCCGGCCGTCTCATGTCGTCAACTGATTTTTGTAACGTGCTGACATTATCACGTAATTCCATAAACAAAGCCATCCATTCCGGTGTCGACTCCCTAGGGGGTGACATCACCATTACCGGCAATTGCTCCGCCTCCACACCAACATCGTCCTCATACATGTCGACACACACGTACCGACACACAGCAGACACACAGGGAATGCTCTTATCGAAGACAGGACCTCACTAGCCCTTTGGGGAGACAGAGGGAGAGTTTGCCAGCACACACCCAAGCGCTATAAATATATAGGAACAACCCTACAGAAGTGTTGTTTCCTTTATAGCAGCTTAATATATCAATATCGCCAAAAAAGTGCCCCCCCTCTCTGTTTTTTTTACCCTGTTTCTGTAGTGCAGTGCAGGGGAGAGTCCTGGGAGCCTTCCTCGCAGCGGAGCTGTGCAGGAAAATGGCGCTGTGTGCTGAGGAGATAGGCCCCGCCCCCTATTTCGGCGGGCTCTTCTCCCGGTGTTTGTGAGACCTGGCAGGGGTTAAATACATCCATATAGCCCCAGGGGCTATATGTGATGTATTTTTAGCCAGAACAAGGTATTATCATTGCTGCCCAGGGCGCCCCCCCCCAGCGCCCTGCACCCTCAGTGACCGCTGGTGTGAAGTGTGCTGACAACAATGGCGCACAGCTGCAGTGCTGTGCGCTACCTCATGAAGACTGAAAAGTCTTCTGCCGCCGGTTTCTGGACCTCTTCACTTTTCGGCATCTGCAAGGGGGTCGGCGGCGCGGCTCCGGGACCGGACTCCATGGCTGGGCCTGTGTTCGATCCCTCTGGAGCTAATGGTGTCCAGTAGCCTAAGAAGCCAATCCATCCTGCACGCAGGTGAGTTCACTTCTTCTCCCCTAAGTCCCTCGTTGCAGTGAGCCTGTTGCCAGCAGGACTCACTGAAAATAAAAAACCTAATAACTTTTTCTAAGCAGCTCTTTAGGAGAGCCACCTAGATTGCACCCTGCTCGGACGGGCACAAAAACCTAACTGAGGCTTGGAGGAGGGTCATAGGGGGAGGAGCCAGTGCACACCACCTAGTCCTAAAGCTTTTATTTTTGTGCCCTGTCTCCTGCGGAGCCGCTAATCCCCATGGTCCTGACGGAGTCCCAGCATCCACTAGGACGTCAGAGAAAAAAAGTTTACCAATACAATAATAAAACTTAAAAAAAATGTTGTTCCAGCGCTAAGGATCATAACCTCGGCTGATTGCCGCAAATTTAGGATGACAAATTGTGAGGCTGATTCAGAGTTTGGAGCAAAACATAAAAGAGCAGGTAACTTTGCAACTGGGAAAAACCATGCTGCACTGCAGGTGGGGCAGATGTAACATGTGCAGAGAGAGTAAAGCTGGGTACACACTAGACGATGTGCTCCATGAGTGATATCGTCACTGTTTGCCCTTGAATGACCTGCATGTTTGGATGATAGGCGATCATGCGCAGAACTGTCTTTTTTTATAGGCATATCTTGCTTCCCTGATGCACTTTGTGTAGTGGCCAGACCCCTTTTTGGTCCCCCAAGGGACCCTGCTCTTCCCACTATACAACTCTCAGTCTGTGGCATCCTGCTGCCACAATTCCCCTTCTCACATCATGTCAGTGCCCCTGTGAAATTATCTTTTTTTACAGTTTCTTATATAGCGCAGCACATTATGTATCTCCTGATATGCTCTGTGCTGCTGGGGGCGGTGCTACTTCCACTATATAACTCTCAGTGTGTGGGTTTGTGCTACCTGCATTCCCCTCCTCACATCATGTCACAGGCCCTGTCACATGCAGCCCTGTCATCACTGACATATCATGCATGTCCTAGACGCCGCCTATGGGTGAGTGTGTTTCTGCATAGCCTGCGAACGCTTGTGCAGCCCTGCTATGCAAAAACAGTTTCCTGTAAAAGGAGACCATGGTAAGAGTTACTTACCCTGTGCGATCGATCTAGCGATGCAGGTCCCGGAAATGACGTCAGACATCTACCCTCCAAACGCCTTGACACGCCTGAGTTGGACTCACCACTCCCCGAAAATTGTGAGTTGCCGCCCGGATCCACCTTTCTTCTGTCAATCTTCTTGCAGTCGCCGCTGCGACCGCTTTCTTCGGTGTGCTGCTGTCCCGCCCCCTAGGGGTGCTAGGGATTTTTTATTTTTTATTTGCCTCCGGCGTGTTTTAATACGTTCGTATGCCAAATTTCACGTTCTTCGCTTGTAAACTGTGGATTTGTATAGAAAGAAATACAGAAGGCCAAATTTTCACTTTTATATAGTAGATAAATACATATAATCAGAGGTGTAGCTAGGTGCCATGGTGCCTGGAGCAAGGGTATGTTTTGGCGCCTTCCCCCCCACCCCCCCTCCACTGTACTGAAAAAGGGGCTTGGCCAACATGTGGTGGCATGTTACTTTTGAAAAGAAATATATAAAAAAAATCCTAAATTGGTGACAGTGCCAGCAGTGGCGGAGCTTGTGAGTGGTGGGCCCAGGTGCAAAACTATACTTTGTGCCCCCCTTCTCCATCCCACCCCAAGTTCACAATATGCCCCAAGACAGTGGGTGAAGTAAAGGATGACGGCGATGAGGCAGAGGATGATGGGAATGAGGCAGAGGACGACAGGTAGATGGAGAGTTGGTGAAAGGGAAAGGCAATGGGTGACAGGAAAAAGGTGAGAGGGAGAAGCAGTGGGTGCCAGGGTGAGGCATTGGAAGATGGAGAGGATGACTGGGAGAAGGTGAAGAGGAGAAGCAGAGGGTATGAGAGGTCTCTGTAGGAAGGATTAAAGGGAGTAAACTGGGTTGAAAGGGCTCACTGGAACATGAAGGGAAAGTGTCAGTGGGGGAGATAGGCAGAAAAAAAAACAAGCGGCTTTAACATGAGAGCTGAGGAAAGACAATGCTACTGTAGTGTAAAAGGGTGTAGTATGGCTGCCAGGCGGTCAGGAGACCGCCGGTCAGCATACCGATGCTGGGATCCCGGCGGGGAGGGGCGAGTGCAGCAAGCCCCTTGCGGGCTCGGAGGCGACCTGCGGTTGCCACGGTTTCTATTCCCACTCTATGGGTGTCGTGGACACCCACGAGTGGAAATAGTCCCTGTTGGTCGGCATGCCGACCATCGGGATAGTGAGGGGGCAGGATTTTGGTGGAGGTCATGTGACCATCAGTCTCCCAACTGCCGGTCACATGAATACCACCTCTGTAAGAGTTTACTAAAGGGATAGAAGAAGAAATAGGATTTTAATAGCTACCGGTAAATCCTTTTCTCTTAGTCCGTAGAGGATGCTGGGGACTCCGTAAGGACCATGGGGTATAGACAGGATCCGCAGGAGACATGGGCACACTATAAGACTTTGAATGGGTGTGAACTGGCTCCTCCCTCTATTCCCTTCCTCCAGACTCCAGTTAGAGAACTGTGCCCAGGGAGACGGACATTTCGAGGAAAGAATTTATTGTGTAAACACTGTGAGTGTCATACCAGCTCACACCTCGAACATGCCGCAGAACGTGGCATAAAATAGAACACCAGCCAACGACATGAAAAATATACAGCCACATGCTGAAAGAATATGTAACACAACCTGTGTGTCAACACAACCAATAATAAGATACCGCATGCCATGGCATGAACAACATCAGCAACAGCCTGAATGAAAACAAACACCACAAGAGTGTAACCATAACCAATAACTGCAGACACAGTACGCACTGGGACGGGAGCCCAGCATCCTCTATGGACTGAGAAAAGGATTTACCGGTAGGTATTAAAATCCTATTTTCTCATACGTCCTAGAGGATGCTGGGGACTCCGTAAGGACCATGGGGTTTATACCAAAGCTCCAGACCGGGCGGGAGAGTGCGGACGACTCTGCAGCACCGATTGAGCAAACATGAGGTCCCCATCAGCCAGGGTATCAAACTTGTAGAACTTAACAAAAGTGTTTGAACCTGACCAAGTAGTTTAACCGCCGAGACTCCTCGGGCATGCGCCCAAGAAGAGCCCATCTTCCTAGTAGAATGGGTCTCCACCGACTTCGGTAACGGCAATCCAGCCGTAGAACGAGCATGCCGAATCATATCACAGATCCAGCGTGTAACAGACTGCATAGAAGCAGGCGCCCCAATTACGCTGGGAGCATACCGGACAACAGAGCCTTTGTTTCCCCAATCTGAGCTGAATTGGCGACATTAATATTCAAAGCCCTGACTACATCGAGAGACTTTGAATCAGCCAATGCTTAAGTAACCACAGGCATCAAAATAGGCTGGTTTCTGTGAAATTTCCGAGTTCTCATATCCGCTCTATCCACATGGAAGATCAAACAGGTGCTATTGTGAGACAAAGCCGCTACTTCCGACACCCGCCTTGCGGACGCCAAGGCCAATAGCATGACCACTTTCTAAGAGAGAAATTTTAACACAACCTTTCATAAAGGTACCAACCAGTGTGACATAAGAAACTGCAACACCACGTCAAGGTCCCACGGTGCCAATGGGGGCCGAAATGGAGGTTGAATGTGCAGCACTCCTTTCACAAAAGTCTGAACTTCCGGAAAAGTGGCCAATTCTTTTTGAAATAAAAATTATAAGGCATATAACTGCACTGAAATGGAGCCTAACTTTAGGCCTGTATCCACACCTGCTTGCAAAGAACGGAGAAAAACGACCCAGATGAAATTCTTCCGTAGGAGCCTTCTTGGATTCACACCAAGACACATATTTTCTCCAAATACGGTGGTAATGCTTTGCCGTTACTTCTTTTCTAGCCTGAAGAAGTGTGGGAATGACTTCACTGGGAATACCCTTTCGGGCTAGGATATGGCGTTCAACCACCACGCCTTCAAACGCAGCAGCGGTAAGTCTTGATACACGCCCGGATCTGGCTGTAACAGGTCCTCTCGTAGAGGAAGAGGCCAGGGATCTTCTATAAGTAAATCTGGAAGATCTGGATACCAAGCCCTCCTTGGCAAGACCGAAACAATGATGACCGCCTGAACCTTTGTTCTTTTTACGTTTATCACCTTCAGAAAGAGTGAAAGTGGAGGGGACACATAGACCGACTGAAAACACCCAAGGTGTCACGAGGGCGTCCACTGCTATAGCTTGAGTGTCCCTTGACCTGGAACAATATCCCTGAGGTCTCTTGTTGAGACGAGACGCCATCATGTCCATTTGAGGCACTCCTCAAAGACTTGTCACTTCTGTGAAAACTTCTCGATGATGACTCTATTTCTCCCGGATGGAGATCGCGTCTGCAGAGGAAATCTATTTCTCCGTCGTCTACATCCAGAACGAAGACTGCTAATATGGCGGTTATCTGTCTTTCCGCCCATCGGAAAACGTTTGCGGCTTCTGCCATTGCCGCTTTGCTCCTTGTTCCTGTTAAGTCGTCCAACAGAATTAAGACGGGCCGATCACGAAGAAGATGTTCGTTTGAAAATAGCTCTTAATTCAAGAATGCTTATTGCAGACAAGCTTCCCAGCTTGACCTTTTCCCCTGGAAATTCTCCCCCCGGAAAGACGGCTCCCCAGCCTCGGAGACCTGGATGCATGGACACCAGGATCTAAAAAATCAGTGAGGGGAATCAACTGGAAACTCCAGTATGTCCCCCTTTGGATTCTATTTTTAACTCACTGGTCCAAGTCCATTCCAGGACTGACTGAAGAGTATTAGAAGAGTTCCCACCGATGTGGGCTCCAGCAAGATAGATCCAGCGACATGCAGTGGATCTCTCTAGGATAATTCTATCAGATGCCAAGGTAACCGACCATTTCTGAATACAAGCACTCCCCCATGCGTATGTAATGCAAATATCATGAAAGCATATAATTAAAATATCACTTAGCTTCCTGTATACGATCCTTTGTGACAGGACCCCGAGCAGACCAGGGGTTGACATACACTTTATTTTATCCGCGGCGGGAAAATAATAAACACTCGGACTCCTCGTGAGGGTTTGAGACCATCTCGTCACGGCTGACCTAGAGCTTTATCAACAGAGCGACCAGCACATGAGAAGGAATAATTTTACTTCAGCATTCATTAGAAATTGTAATATGAATATACATATTTTAATACACATATATACTAGTGATGAGCGGGTTCGGTTCGTCGGAATCCGAACCCCCCCCGAACTTCACCCATTTTACACGGTTCCGAGGCAGATTCGAATCTTCCTGCCTTGCTCGGTTAACCCGAGTGCGCCCGAACGTCATCATCCCGCTGTCGGATTCTCGCGAGATTCGGATTCTATATAAGAAGCCGTGCGTCGCCGCCATTTTTCACTCGTGCATTGGAAATGATAGTGAGAGGACGTGGCTGGCGTCCTCTCAGTTTTATTCAGGTGGCTGCAAATATCTGTGCTCACTGCTTTATTGTGGGGACTGGGGAGCAGCAGTATTATATAGGAGGAGTACAGTGCAGAGTTTTGCTGACCAGTGACCACCAGTATTATACTTTCTCTGCCTGAAAAACGCTCCATATCTGTGCTCAGTGTGCTGCCTATATCTGTGCTCACACTGCTTTATTGTGGGGACTGGGGACCACCAGTATTATATAGGAGGAGTACAGTGCAGAGTTTTGCTGACCAGTGACAACCAGTATTTTACGTTCTCTGCCTGAAAAACGCTCCATATCTGTGCTCAGTGTGCTGCATATATCTGTGCTCACACTGCTTTATTGTGGGGACTGGGGACCACCAGTATTATATAGGAGGAGTACAGTGCAGAGTTTTGCTGACCAGTGACCACCAGTATTAAACGTTCTCTGCCTGAAAAACGCTCCATATCTGTGCTCAGTGTGCTGCATATATCTGTGCTCACACTGCTTTATTGTGGGGACTGGGGACCACCAGTATTATATAGGAGGAGTACAGTGCAGAGTTTTGCTGACCAGTGACCAGTGACCACCAGTATTATACGTTCTCTGCCTGAAAAACGCTCCATATCTGTGCTGCATTGTAGTATATAGTAGGAGTACAGTGCATAATTTTGCTGGCCACCAGTATATAATATATAGCAGTACGGTACAGAAGGCCACTGCTCTACCTACCTCTGTGTCGTCAAGTATACTATCCATCCATACCTGTGGTGCATTTCAGTTTTGCACAGTTTGCTGACCACCAGTATATAATATATAGTAGTACGGTACAGTAGGCCACTGCTCTACCTACCTCTGTGTCGTCAAGTATACTATCCATCCATACCTGTGGTGCATTTCAGTTTTGCACAGTTTGCTGACCACCAGTATATAATATATAGCAGTACGGTACAGAAGGCCACTGCTCTACCTACCTCTGTGTCGTCAAGTATACTATCCATCCATACCTGTGGTGCATTTCAGTTTTGCACAGTTTGCTGACCACCAGTATATAATATATAGCAGTACGGTACAGTAGGCCACTGCTCTACCTACCTCTGTGTCGTCAAGTATACTATCCATCAGTACCTGTGGTGCATTTCAGTTGTGCGCAGTATATATAGTAGTAGGCCATTGCTATTGACACTGGCATATAATTCCACACATTAAAAAATGGAGAACAAAAATGTGGAGGGTAAAATAGGGAAAGATCAAGATCCACTTCCACCTCGTGCTGAAGCTGCTGCCACTAGTCATGGCCGAGACGATGAAATGCCATCAACGTCGTCTGCCAAGGCCGATGCCCAATGTCATAGTAGAGAGCATGTAAAATCCAAAAAACAAAAGTTCAGTAAAATGACCCAAAAATCAAAATTAAAAGCGTTTGAGGAGAAGCGTAAACTTGCCAATATGCCATTTACGACATGGAGTGGCAAGGAACGGCTGAGGCCCTGGCCTATGTTCATGGCTACTGGTTCAGCTTCACATGAGGATGGAAGCACTCATCCTCTCGCTAGAAAACTGCAGTGCCACTCCTAGATGGGCCAGGTGTTTGTGTCGGCCACTTGGGTCGCTTAGCTTAGTCACACAGCTACCTCATTGCGCCTCTTTTTTTCTTTGCTTCATGTGCTGTTTGGGGACTATTTTTTTGAAGTGCCATCCTGTCTGACACTGCAGTGCCACTCCTAGATGGGCCAGGTGTTTGTGTCGGCCACTTGGGTCGCTTAGCTTAGTCACACAGCTACCTCATTGCGCCTCCTTTTTTCTTTGCTTCATGTGCTGTTTGGGGACTATTTTTTTGAAGTGCCATCCTGTCTGACACTGCAGTGCCACTCCTAGATGGGCCAGGTGTTTGTGTCGGCCACTTGGGTCGCTTAGCTTAGTCACACAGCTACCTCATTGCACCTCTTTTTTTCTTTGCATCATGTGCTGTTTGGGGACTATTTTTTTGAAGTGCCATTCTGTCTGACACTGCAGTGCCACTCCTAGATAGGCCAGGTGTTTGTGTCGGCCACTTGGGTCGCTTAGCTTAGTCACACAGCTACCTCATTGCGCCTCTTTTTTTCTTTGCATCATGTGCTGTTTGGGGACTATTTTTTTGAAGTGTCATCCTGTCTGACACTGCAGTGCCACTCCTAGATGGGCCAGGTGTTTGTGTCGGCCACTTGGGTCGCTTAGCTTAGTCACACCGCTACCTCATTGCGCCTCTTTTTTTCTTTGCATCATGTGCTGTTTGGGGACTATTTTTTTGAAGTGCCATCCTGTCTGACACTGCAGTGCCACTCCTAGATGGGCCACGTGTTTGTGTCGGCCACTTGGGTCGATTAGCTTAGTCATCCAGCGACCTTGGTGCAAATTTTAGGACTAAAAATAATATTGTGAGGTGTGAGGTGTTCAGAATAGACTGGAAATGAGTGGAAATTATGGTTATTGAGGTTAATAATACTATGGGATCAAAATGACCAACAAATTCTGTGATTTAAGCTGTTTTTGAGGGGGGTTTGTAAAAAAAACACCCGAATCCAAAACACACCCGAATCCGACAAAAAATTTTCAGGGAGGTTTTGCCAAAACGCGTCCGAATCCAAAACACGGCCGCGGAACCGAATCCAAAACCAAAACACAAAACCCGAAAAATGTCCGGTGCACATCACTAATATATACACATATCCTATATATATATATATATATATATATATATATATATATATCATACATATAAGTATCTTGTCCGGAACCGCAGGGCCCCTAGTGACATTAATGTGTTCTGAATGTGTATGTGTACAGAATGCCCAAGTTGTGGATCTAACCAGGAAACCTTACGGTCGACATAAAACATAGTATTCGTCGACAACAGGGAGTAGTAACCAGGCAAAATAACATTCTTGCGACCCCGAGGGGTCTGAGGGAAGTATATACACATAATTTTAATATCACTCCCCCACAAATACAATCACATCTGTGCTCGAGCAACAGGCCAATGGAACCGTACCATATATATATATATATATATATATACACAGGTATACAGTAATAACAGTTGGTGCCGACAGGGTCACCCAGATACTACTGTGTCTCCCATACAGTATTTACTTTTGAATAAGCATACCACTACCGACCTGCTGACACTTCATCTACTGAATAAAGTACCATCAGGAGTCGGCAATGCCGACAGGGATTCCCATAGCTGTTTTGCGGCAGAGCACTCACACATGTCGACACATGTATACTAGAAAGCCATAATGGGTATATCTGACAGGGAAAACACAGAAACTTATTTACAACTCATTTACTACACGCACATTATAGTATATAGTGCTACATTTTTCACTTATAATCGCACTAAATCACTGTGCCCCCCCTCGTTTTTCACTGCTAGCTGTCTAACAGTGCTTTAGCGGGGACAGCATCTCTGTGAGGAGAAAATGGCGCTGTATCGAGTTGTGAGGGCTAAGCCACGCCCCCTTCTCGGCGCGCTTCGGCCCCGCTATAATTTTACATTTTTATACTGGTGGGGGTCCGTATACACCGATTGTGCAAGTTGACAAACTTAAAAAGATGAGAGAGGTCTGTAATTTCCATCATAGGTATACTTCAACTGTGAGAGACAGAATCTGGAGAAAAAACCCCCCAGGAAATCACAAGGGGGGTAATTCCAAGTTGATCGCAGCAGGACATTTTTTAGCAGTTGGGCAAAACCATGTGCACTGCAGCGGAGGCAGATATATCATGTGCAGAGAGATTTAGATTTGGGTGGGTTATTTTGTTTCTGTGCAGGGTAAATACTGGCTGCTTTATTTTTACACTGCAAATTAGATTGCAGATTGAACCATACTTACCTACTCTCCCGGAAGCTGCGGGAGGCTCCCGTTTTTTGGGGTAGCCCCCCGCACCCCCGGAAGAGTGGGCAGGTCTCCCGCATCCTGCTCGCACCCTAGTGATGCGAGCAGAATGGAGAGAAAATCTCCCGTATTCGCGGGTCCGTCGGGTGGAGAAGGGGTTAAAATGACGCAAATCGCGTCATTTAGCCCCGCCCCCTTCCCGCGGACCCGCAAATCGCGGAATTTCCCGATGCAGGGGCGGGGCTTAGCGATGTCACAGTCCGGCCCCGCCCCCCCGAATACTCCTGCAGCATCTCCTCTCCGGGCTTCTCCCGGAGAGGAGAAATAGAATGTAGGCAAGTATGGATTGAACACACCACACCCAAATCTAACTCTCTCTGCACATGTTATATCTGCCCCCCCCTGCAGTGCACATGGTTTTGCCCAACTGCTAAAAAATTCCTGCTGCGATCAACTTGGAATTACCCTCATTGTATGATTTTTAAACAATTTATTTGTATATTCTTGCGGAAAATAAATATTTGGACAATCAAAAAGTTTAACTCAATACTTTGTAATATAACCTTGGTTGGCAATTACAGAGGTCAAATGTTTCCTGTAGGTTCTTGGCCAGGTTTTACACTGTAGCAGATATTTTGTCCCACTCTTCCATGCAGATCTTCTTACGGAGCCACTCGGTTGCCCGGGCGGTGTGTTTGGGGTCATTGTCATGCTGGAAGACCCAGCCACGTTCCATCTTCAATGCTCTTACTGAGGGAAGGAGGTTTTTGCCCAAAATCTCACGATACATGGCCCCATTCACCCTCTCCTTAATACGGATCAGTCATCCTGTCTCCTTCGCAGAAAATCAGCCCCAAAGCATGATGTTTCCACCCCCATGCTTCACAGTGGGTATGGTGTTCTTGGGATGTCATTCATCATTCTTCTCCCTCCAAACACGGTGAGTGGAGTTTATACCAAAATGTTTGATTTTGCTCTCATCTGACCACATTACATTATCCCAATCCTCCTCTGGATCATTCAGATGGTCATTGGCAAAATTTAGACGGGCCTGGACATCTGCTGGCTTAAGCATGGGGACCTTTTTGGACGAGGCAGGATTCCAATCATGACGATGTAGTGTGTTACTAATGGTAACCTTTGTGACTGTGATCCCAGCTCTCTTGAGGTCATTGACCAGGTCCTCCCATGTAGTTCTGGGCTGATTCCTCACCGTTCTCAAGATCATTGATACCCCATGGGGTGAGATCTTGCATGGAGCCCCAGGTCGAGGGAGATTGTCAGTTATATTGTATTTCTTCCATTTTTTTATAATTGCGCCAACAGTTGATCTCTTCTCACCAAGCTGCTTGCCTATTGTCGAGTAGCTCATCCCAGCCTTGTGCAGCTCTACAATTTTATATCTGGTGTCCTTAGACAGCTCTTTGGTCTTGGCCATGGTGGAGAGGTAGCAGTCTGACTGTTTGAGGGTGTGGACAGGTGTCTTTTATACAGATAACCAGTTCAAACAGGTGCCATTAATACAGGTAACGAGTGGAGGATAGAAGAGCTTCTTAAAGAAGAAGAAACAGGTCTGTGAGAGCCAGAAATCTTGCTGCTTGGAAGGTGTCCAAATATTTACTTTCCACAAGAATATACAGGTAAATTGTTTAAAAATCATACAATGTGATTTCCTGGGGTTTTTTTTTTTTTTTTCAGATTCTGTCTCTCACAGTTGAAGTGTACCTATGATGGAAATTATATATATATATATATATATATATATATAGCATATATGGGCGGCACTCGTGAGGCTCAAGCCTCACGAGTGCCGCCCATATATGCTATATACGAGGGTCCAAGTGTCTCAGGGAGGGCACCGGAGCAGCAGTGTTTGACAGTATGCGAGTGCCGACTCAATTTTGCTATATATATATATATATATATATATATATATATCTAAAATCACACTCTCATTGAGCCAACATATAGTCTGCAGACCCAGCGCTGAAAGTCAATTTATATCCACTTTGTGGCCAGAGAGAAACAGAATTGTATCCAAATGACTGTATTCTTCCTTGTTAATGTGTAACTGCAATTAGTAAGACTTTCTGAGTACTGTAGTTCCACAAGCGATATAGGATTACTGCAGAGTAAATGCACAATTATCAATTGGTAGTTTCTTATACAGTAATTGTTAGTAAAAGGCGTCCCGTGTTCTAGTGATGTAGCAGTCAGTGTATAACATGAGCTCCACAATAGGTGACTGATTACAGACCATCAATTAGGGGCGGGATCCGGTCTCTGGGTCGACAAGACTTAGGTCGACAATGTCTAGGTCGACCAATATTGGTGATAGTAAGTAGGTTGACATGGTTTCTAGGTCGACAGGGACTCTAGGTCGACATGGCAAAAGGTCGACATGAGTTTTTCCCTTTTTTTAATTTTTTTAACTGTTTCACACTTTACGATCCACGTGGACTACAACTGGGAACTGTAACCTGTGCCAAGCGCAGCGAGGAACCTTGCCCGAAGCATGGCGTGCTAAGCGAGCTATGTGAGGGGACACGGTGCACTAATTGGGGTTCCCAGTCACTCTACAAAGAAAACGACACCATTTTTTTTTTAAACTCATGTTGACCTTTTATCATGTTGACCTAGTACATGTCGGCCTAGAGTCCCTGTCGACCTAGAAACCATGTCGACCTACTAACTGTTGACCAATAGTGGTCGACCAAGACTCTGTTGACCTAAGTCTAGTCTATCTAGTCTATGTAACATACCACACCCATTAGGGTCAGTATTGAGACACTTGTTGTAAGACAGGGTCATGAATATGTAATTTCTATCCTGCTTTAGTTCACTGACAATCGATGGTCAAATTTATGGACACGTTCAGTAGCGGCTCTTGCCACGGGCAAGCAGGCTTTTGCCCAAGGCGCCGCTACCCTGAGGGCGGCGCTGTGGCAAGAGCAGCTTCTAATCCACCCTCCCTCTCCACTCCCTGCCTGCAGCGAGCGCCGTGTGCACCCGATGCAGCCGGTGTCGCTGACTGATGCTAGAGGTCAAAATTGACCCCTAGTGTCAGTGCAGCGCTGCTCTCCCATAGAGAGGAGCTGGCGCCCGGAGACAGCAGCAGCGATCCGGAAGCAGGAGCGAGACTGGTAAGAATTGGTTGTTTTTTTTTTTTTTTTTTTTTTAGTGTTTCAAAGCGGCGCTACTACAGGGGGCACATACTGGGGGCACTGCTACTGGGGGCACTGCTGCTGGGGGCACTACTACTGGGGGCACTGCTGCTGGGGGCACTACTACAGGGGGCACAGCTACTGGGGGCACTGCTGCTGGGGGCACTACTACAGGGGGCACATACTGGGGGCACAGCTACTGGGGGCACTGCTGCTGGGGGCACTACTACAGGGGGCACAGCTACCGGGGGCAAATCTACAGGGAATACAACTACAGGGGGCACATACTGGGGGCACAGCTACTGGGGGCACAGCTGCTGGGGGCACTACTACAGGGAATACAACTACAGGGGGTACATACTGGGGACACTACTACAGGGGGCACTGCTACTGGGGGCAAATCAACTGGGGGCACTGCTACAGGGGGCACTGCTACAGGGGGCACTGCTACAGGGGGGACAGCTACTGGTGAAAAATTAACTGGGGGCACAGCTACTGGGGGCACTGCTACAGGGGGCACAACTACAGGGGCACTGCTACAGGGTGCAAATAAACTGGGGGCACAGCTACAAGTGGCACAACTAAAGGGGGTACTACTAAAGGGGGCACTGCTACAAGGGGAACAGCTACTGGGGGGAAATCAACTGATGTACAGCTACTGGGGGCAGATCTACTGGGGGCACAACTACTGGGGGCACAGCTACAGGAGGGCACAAGTACAGGGGGATAACTGTGGGCATGCCCCTTCCCTATGAAGAAGCCACACCCCTTACCTATGAAGAAGCCATGCCCCTGTATTGGGGCGAGCGCACCAACTGTATTTTACCTGGGGGGGCGCCACTGGAAACTTTCGCCCTGAGCGCCACAAGGTCTAGAACCGACCCTGGACACGCTTACCCCAGCTTCTATTCATAGTGGTCCGTGCTGTGCGTCCTCCAGTTGCTGGCGCTGGCTAGCCAAGCACATACCGGGTGGAGACCGGAGCTGAGCTGACGGGAGCTTGTAGTCACTGACGCTGTGGAACATTGTAGCGGTCCTCAATAAAGCTGGCAATCATGTGTGAGCTGCATGCAAAAGCAGCCAGTATCTATGCTGCATGCAAAAATTATAAAAGTATTTGCACCCCTTTCTTTGTACCAAGCACTTGCTCATTCTGCTTTGCTCCCAATTCAGAATCAGCCTCTGAATAAGTGGAAGACCCCTAAGTCAATGCCAGATATTCTATACTGAAATGTGGGTACATACAAGGATCAGGTTCAGGGGTGATCAGAGAGGCAGGCCCGTTTCTGAGATTTTTCCCTATTTACAAACACAAAAAAGGATCCAGCTCCTCTTTTTTTCTTTTTGTGCAAGATGAAATAAAAGACATCATAACATTTAGCACTCCCTTCTAAAAGAGATTTATTTCAGCCTTTACAGGGAATATTTGGCCCAGGGGCGTAGCTATATCAGTCGGGGCCCCATAGCATAAAATTATGCTCCCGGCTGCCGCCTTGAATGCCCCCAACCCCCCAAACCCCCCCCCCCCCATCGCATCCATCACGAATTACACAAAACTCCCCTTCCCCAGTAAATTTCCTGCATCACTCACCATTGGGCCGCTGCATCGCTCTCCCGATTTGCCTGACTCTGTCTTGTGGGAGAGATGTACTAACCTCCGAAGCAGCATAAAGTTACATTTTCACCGCTGGCCGCCGCGATATGAGAACTTCAGTGGCCGCGGCGGTGATGAAGAGGGAGAGGAGAGAGAAAGCAGACGGGGGAGCAAAGGGGAAGCGCCACCAGCTGAGGGTAAAAGCTACCAGTGTCGCCGCCGGGGCACAGCAACAAGGTGCAGGGAAGGCTCTGGCCCCATAGACAACTTGGGCCCTATAGCAGCCGCATCCCCTGCACCTGTGGTAGCTACGTCCATGATTTGGCCATCCACATCAGTCCCTGCTCCAGTGACGCTTACAATCTATATTTACTACCACACGCACACCCGCTAGGGTTAATTTTGCTGGGAGACAATTGACCTAGCAGTATATTTTTGGATTGTGGGAGGAAACTGGAGCACCCAGAGGAAACCCACACAAGCACAGGGAGAAAATACAAACTCCACACAGTTAGGGATACGGTGGGAATGGAACCCATGACCGCAATGCTGTGAGGCAGTAATGCTAACCATTACACCATCAGTACTGCAACACAGTAACAGTTTCTTTAAATACCTAATAGAAACCAATTAACCGAGTATTACAGTGAAAAATAGTTTTACATAAAATTTCACATGTTATTAAGCATCAAACCAACACAGTCCCGTATTTAGTTGGAAAATGGAGATTGGCATAAAGTTCTCTGGTTTTTAGCAATATGCCATAAAGTCAGGTTTTTTTTAACATTCACCTTTAAGTTAGCAGGTAAGTATCATGGTAGCATAAAACCAACATCTGACATAAAATTACACTTCGTTAGATTTCACCTTTAAGCTATCAAATATTTAAACAAGCGCATCCGGGGCCTTAACATTTGTAACCATCAGTAGTATAGCTGAAACACTATTATACACTCAGGTAACAGACATAGCAATTACACATGGGGGTCATTCCGACCTGATCGCACGCTGACTTTTTTGCAGCGCAGTGATCACGTCAGAACCACAATGCACAGGCGCGTCGTACGGGTACAAAGCGGATCAATGCTGGAGGAATCCATTCGCACAGCCAATCGCAAGAAGATTGACAGGAAGAAGGCGTTTATGGGTGTCGTGTTCAGGGAGTGGTTGGAAAAAAGCAGGCGTGCCCTAGCGTTTGCAGGGCGGGTGTCTGACGTCAATTCCAGGACCGGACAGGCTGAAGTGATCGCAGCGGCTGAGTAAGTTCTGGGCAACTCAGAAACTGCACAAACTGTTTTTGTACCGCCCGGCTACACATGCGATCGCACACTTGCAAAGCTAAAATACACTCCCCTGTGGGCGGTGACTATGCGTTTGCACAGCTGCAAAAGGTAGCTAGCAAGCGATCAACTCGGAATGACCGCCATTGTCAGAACACACTGCAGCATAGGCTTAGCAAAGGTTTCTGCACATCAGAGTTAATTAAGCATTCAATAGTTAATTAATGGCAACACATTAGCTTTCATAGGGAAAATAATGCAGAGCAAGATGAGCAGCATCAGGCAGTAACAGGTAACCATTAACATTTAGTATAACCCTGAAACATCACAGATGGATTTAGGGGATGCGGTCATGTGACTGTCACTCGGGATCCCGACAGTCACCATGTCGACCCGGGATCCTGAGCAATCAAAATGCAGGCAGACAGAATGCCGACCCTGTTTTGTTCATACGTTTGTAAATCCAGTCATCAGGACACAGAGACATGTGAGTTCACTGCTGTGCTGTTTATTCCATCCAACTCCAGGCACACTGCACAATAGACCACCCACTTCCCAGCATTCCCCTGGTCCCAGGGACCATCACTGAAGATACAGGCTTACAAACATTAGTAAGGGAGTGTGTACAAATATTAAGCAGAGCCGGCCCTAACCAATATGATGCCCTAGGCAAGATTTTGGCTGGTGCCCCCTAGCATCACCGCTGGTTCTGCCTCTGACCTTGCAATTCTTTCCCAGCACCATCACCCCTCATCCATAGCAGTCCTTATTTTGGTGTTTGTACCCCCTATATTTTAAATAGGAACAGTTCGCACATTTGGCGCACAGCCCAAAAAGGGGTGCTTTTTTGCTGGCAAGGGGCATGGCCACACAATAGTAACCCAAATTCCAATTACGCCACACAGTACTGCACTTTATTCACATTTGATCATGTGATAGTGTCCATAATTCATATTACGGTACATCCCACAGTAGTATCACTTTACCTTATAAACATTACTTCTTACAGTACAGCCCCTTATTCACATTACATCACACTGAATTGCTCCTTATTCACATTACACCACACCCTATTGCTCTTTATTCACATTAGATGACACAGCAGTGCCCTTTTTATACGCAATGCCACATAGTAGAGCACCTTAAACACATAATGCCACACAGTAATGCCCCTAACATATATAAGACACATTATTAATGTCCTTATAAACATAATGTGCCTTACACATTATGACAACCTTTATTAATGCCCTTTTACACATAATGTCCCTTACACATATGCCGCACATTATTAATGCCCTTATACACATAATGACACACATAGTGCCCCCTACACATTTGCTGCACATTATTAGTGCCCCTATACACCTAATGACACATACAGTAGTATCCTGTTACACATATGCCGCACATTATTAATGCCCTTAAACACATAGTGCCCCTTACACATATGTTGCACATTATTAATGCATTTTTACATGACACACATAATGCTCCTTACACATATTCCGAACACTACTGCACAACCAACCCACTCACATGCACAGAGCACTCACACTGCTACTAACACTGTGACCTCTGCCTCTGCTTGGATACAGATGTGTCCTCATAAATCTTGCCTCAATGCTAACTTCGGGCACATTTTTTTAATGAAAATGCATCTTATTTGCATTGCTATGTGGCTAGGATACACAATCAGATTCTGCTGATTAAAATGATATGCAGCATGCATATATACTGTGTGAGACTATTGCTGTATCTGCATATGAAATGCTACACACATAATATAGCTGCATATCATTTTAATCAGCAGAAGCTGATGATGCCCCTAGGCATTTCAAATGCCCTAGGCAATTGCCTAGTGTGCCTATGGCTATGGCCGGCTCTGATATTAAGCATTCTAATACACTAACATCACATCCTCTTTTCTTTAAAGACAAGCCCTGTACGCTTCAATGCAAAAATTAACAACGTCATATTAAGAACATCATCTAACACGTTTCAATGAGTCTCTCAGGTCTGCGTATTTCCCTTTTAGGTATTTCAAATGTAAGAGGTGCGGCGGTGCGTGTGGTGGTGCCTGCTGCCGTGCAGGTGTAGTTTCGGTACTCACCAGGCGCCGCTCTCTCTCACCTTCAGGTACCGGAACCTTCAACGGACCTGGCAATCTTCAGTCGGATCCGGACACGGCGATTCCCTCTCGGAGCTGACCGACGACCGAGCTGAGGAGAAAATAGTCTACCTTAAGGGAGGTATCCACCCTTCTTCCACCGGAAGAGGGGATACCCCAGGGGTGACAGCGACCTTCACCGGTTGGGTGAAAGGTCATCACTGGCACAAAGCCTCAGCCACCCAGATTTCACACACTCGCGCTCTCGCACGTAGTGTGATGAAGGGGATTCTCACGTCCGTGAGCAATCCCTATTCCGGCGCTCGGGGACAGACAAGGGACAAACGCACACAGATGCCACTCACCGTCAGTTCCGCACTGCGAACATCTTCTTCTCTTACAGGTCCCTGTAAGGAGGCAAACAAACAAGCAAACAGCCGTGCAGGGCCTAACTCTAACCTAGTGTCACACCCCTATACTAACTACAACGGCAGAGCCCTCAAACTAGCTCTGTGGGTGTGGTGCAACAAAACTAAACACACTTAACAAGCTTACACTTTGCCTTGCACGGTAACAACATATCCAATCACAATTCACAGCGCAAGCAACTACCACGGTGTTGTCCCTTTAAAGTATCTGAATCAGAACACCAGGTAGTGGGGGCCGCACAGCTCACCCACCTCCCGTCCTCTCTTTCCAGGGGCTCAGGCCGAGCGGGCCTGCCTGCCTAAACACCTTGGGGTGGACTGGGCCTAGTGCCCAGCGCCACCTCTATTCACTTCGGGGGAACCGCTTATTTATTGGGCCTAGCGCCCCCTATTAGCACACAGACCCGAGGCCCGACATTACCCACGGGCCTATCGCCCGCCTAACTCGTCGCCCGTTGGGTGACCTGGGCCTAGTGCCCAGTGTCACCTTATAGAGTGGGGCTCAGGCTTACAAGCCTGCCTACTCTGTGCACGTCGGGATGGCCTGGGCCTAGCGCCCAGTACCACCCTTATTCATCTGGGGGGGCGCACCTATTAATCTGGGCCTAATGCCCACTATATGCCCTCGGGCCTAATGCCCGCCTACACAGCCAATTACAGTGGCCTGGGCCTAATGCCCAAACCACCAAATCAGGGGGGGTGACGAACTCCTAACTGCGCAACAGGCCTAGTGCCTGAACTGTGCCCCCGGGCCTAATGCCCGTCCCTGGTGGTCTAGGGAGGAAAAGGGAGGGGGTGAAAGTTGCCTCACTGAGGCCTCACCTGATCCAGGGATCTCCGGCGCCCTCTTCTGCCGCTGACCCGTCCTGGCCAGCGGCGTCGCCTCCGCGTCCAGCCGCCGCTGGACATCTTCTTGCAGGAGCCCGACGTCTTCCGGCCTCTTCAGCGGCCACCGGAGCTCTTCTTCAAACGGCCGTCGTCTTCTCCTCCGCACCGGACTCTCTTCTGCGCTCCGGCGCGCCGACTCCTCCCTCCAGGTCCCGGACGCTTTCTTCGCGCTCTTCCGCGCGCCTCCCCTCTTCGGCTCCCGCCCGGCGTCTGACTTCAGATGCCGGGGGCGGGGCCTATGACGCAGCGAGCGCCGATTGGCTCGCTGCGCCCCTCTCTGATTGTCCGCCGCTCCGGGAGCCGCGATTGGCTCCCGGAGGGCGCTAACATTTAAACTACTCCGCAGCCTCCGGTCCGGTGCAGGGAAAAGGTTAATCCCTGCACCGGACACCCGCCGCTCCTGCACACTGACAGGCGCTAGGGACAGACAAGCTGTCCCAGCGCTGTCAGAGACGCCCTCCCGCAGGTGGAATGTGTCCTGTAAAACAGGACACATCTCCACATTTCCCCCCCCTTTTTCCTTTGTAGTCCCTACAAAGGTCTCCACGACGTCCATCGTCCGCGGGTCAGGGAATTCCGAGGTCCCTCCGGCGAGGTTGTATTCGAGGGCCCAGCCCGGACAGGCTGTGACCCCACATCCTTCCTCCACCGGTTCCGGATTCCTCCTCTTCGTTCCTCCCGACCTCCATCGGTGGATCCTCTGGGGGAGTGGCATCTCCTCACGGTTGCTCGACCTGGGCCACCAAGGGGAATCTTCCTCCACGGGGACAACAGTCACCCACTCCTGGCCTTCCAGATCGTCTGGGACATCGTCCCTGTCTTCAGGGTGTGGTACCGACCACCACCCAACAGCGGAATCCTCCGGGGCATCCGTTTCCTCCCGGGCAACAGCCACCATATGTCGCATTTCCTCGTGGGGCATCTCCAAAGGTCCTGTGTCTTCCTCTGGAACGGGTCCTCCCACGGCATCACGATCCTCTCCCCGTCCGTCCGTCCAGTTCGGCACTTCCGGCAGGTCTTCTTGCTCCAGGACTACCTCCTCCTCTTCACGGAGGGCATTCAACTGGGAGCACGACTCCACCCGATCCTGCTAGTCACTCTCGTCGGCGCTTCCGATGCCAGAGTCGTCCTCCATCTGTTCTTGGAGGGATTCGTCGGCGGACAGCTCACCATAGTCCGAGTCCTCCTCCGATATCTGGACTGGGGTATTATTTTCATCCTCAGCGTACTTAGTCTCTTCCGCTGGCACCTCTGCTTCCTCAGCGTACTCTTTCGCTTCCGCTGGCATCTTTACTTCCTCAGCGTACTCCTTCGCTTCCGCTGGCATCTTTACTTCCTCAGCGTACTCCTCTTCCGCGGGCATCTCTAGGTACCCAGGACACACCTGTTCCGCACGTCCTGGTCGTGGACGGTTCCATCGCGGGAAGATTCCGGACGTCTCCGTCACTGGGTCTTCACGCTTTTCTTCGCAGCGTGGTCTCTTCACCTCCCAGTCGTCCACCTCCGCCTTATGCGGGAAAGGATTCTGCCTTACTGGGGTCGCTTTCTTAGGACAGAGTAGGTCCGCGGCATCTTCCCAGGGGCACTCACTGGCCGCATGTCCTGGTCGCCGACACTTCCAACAAGGGAGGGCCACTGCCACCTTCTCCAAGACGGGTTCCTTGGCCACCTCCTTCACTGAGGGATCTTCACCCGTTGGTTCCGGCTCAGAGGAAATGGGCACCTGCGAACTACCTTCAAGCAGGGTCTTCTGCTCCATTTCCCTGGTTTCCTCCTCCCATCTCTGGGCACGACCATCCGCAATCATCCGGTCTTCATTCCACGGACAATCGGGAAGCGCATGTCCTCTCGCCTCGCAGAGCGCACACACGGGCTCTGCAGCCACCCGGTTCCGAAGTTGCTGACGAGACTCCGTCATCTGCTTCACTGTGGCCTTGTAGTCCGTCCTGTCTTCAGTCCATGGACACTCCGGGAGTCTATGTCGGGGGTCTCCACAGCTTTCACACTGGAAATCAACCTCGTCTTGGCTCCACTCTTCATCCCAGGGACAAAGGTTATGCTCATGCCCGTAGTTTCCGCAGAGCATACACCAGGACTCCTTCTTCGCTTGGCCCTTCTGAAGTCTTCGGTCCGCTTCCTGGACCACCTTCTTTGGGGACGTCTCTCGCCAAGTACACTCGTCGGCAAAGTGCCCCGTTTGCCGACATTTCTTGCAGGGCGTCACAGCGGCCTTTTTGCGCCCCTTCTCCCGGCGCTCTTCCTTTTCACGCTGGACCGACCGCTGCACCATCTTCAGGAGGTCTGCCCCAGACACCGTCACCCAGTCGCTCTGGTCCGCACGCGTCCGGGGGTGAGTCTGTTCCAGAGCCGTCTGCAGGGAGGTCTTCTTGGCGTGGCGTTCCACATCGTGTCCGTGATCCTGTATCCTTGATCCTACCGACTACGCCAAAATGTAAGAGGTGCGGCAGTGCGTGTGGTGGTGCCTGCTGCCGTGCAGGTGTAGCTTCGGTACTCACCAGGCGCCGATCTCTCTCACCTTCAGGTACCGGAACCTTCAACGGACCTGGCAATCTTCAGTCGGATCCGGACACGGCGATTCCCTCTCGGAGCTGACCAACGACCGAGCTGAGGAGAAAATAGTCTACCTTAAGGGAGGTATCCACCCTTCTTCCACCGGAAGAGGGGATACCCCAGGGGTGACAGCGACCTTCACCGGTTGGGTGAAAGGTCATCACTGGCACAAAGCCTCAGCCACCCAGATTTCACACACTCGCGCTCTCGCACGTAGTGTGATGAAGGGGATTCTCACGTCCGTGAGCAATCCCTATTCCGGCGCTCGGGGACAGACAAGGGACAAACGCACACAGATGCCACTGACCGTCAGTTCCGCACTGCGAACGTCTTCTTCTCTTACAGGTCCCTGTAAGGAGGCAAACAAACAAGCAAACAGCCGTGCAGGGCCTAACTCTAACCTAGTGTCACACCCCTATACTAACTACAACGGCAGAGCCCTCAAACTAGCTCTGTGGGTGTGCTGCAACAAAACTAAACACACTTAACAAGCTCACACTTTGCCCTGCACGGTAACAACATATCCAATCACAATTCACAGCGCAAGCAACTACCACGGTGTTGTCCCTTAAAGTATCTGAATCAGAACACCAGGTAGTGGGGGCCGCACAGCTTACCCACCTCCCGTCCTCTCTTTCCAGGGGCTCAGGCCGAGCGGGCCTGCCTGCCTAAACACCTTGGGGTGGACTGGGCCTAGTGCCCAGCGCCACCTCTATTCACTTCGGGGGAACCGCTTATTTATTGGGCCTAGCGCCCCCTATTAGCACACGGACCCGAGGCCCGACATTACCCACGGGCCTATCGCCCGCCTAACTCGTCGCCCGTTGGGTGACCTGGGCCTAGTGCCCAGTGTCACCTTATAGAGTGGGGCTCAGGCTTACAAGCCTGCCTACTCTGTGCACGTCGGGATGGCCTGGGCCTAGCGCCCAGTACCACCCTTATTCATCTGGGGGAGCGCACCTATTAATCTGGGCCTAATGCTCACTATATGCCCTCGGGCCTAATGCCCGCCTACACAGCCAATTACAGTGGCCTGGGCCTAATGCCCAAACCACCAAATCAGGGGGGGTGACGAACTCCTAACTGCGCAACAGGCCTAGTGCCTGAACTGTGCCCCCGGGCCTAATGCCCGTCCCTGGTGGTCTAGGGAGGAAAAGGGAGGGGGTGAAAGTTGCCTCACTGAGGCCTCACCTGATCCAGGGATCTCCGGCGCCCTCTTCTGCCGCTGACCCGTCCTGTCCAGCGGCGTCGCCTCCGCGTCCAGCCGCCGCTGGACATCTTCTTGCAGGAGCCCGACGTCTTCCGGCCTCTTCAGCGGCCACGAAGCTCTTCTTCAAACGGCCGTCGTCTTCTCCTCCGCGCCGGACTCTCTTCTGCGCTCCGGAGCGCCGACTCCTCCCTCCAGGTCCCGGCCGCTTTCTTCGCGCTCTTCCGCGCGCCTCCCCTCTTCGGCTCCCGCCCGGCGTCTGACGTCAGACGCCAGGGGCGGGGCCTATGACGCGGCGAGCGCCGATTGGCTCACCGCGCCCCTCTCTGATCGGCCGCCGCTCCGGGAGCCGCGATTGGCTCCCGGAGGGCGCCAACATTTAAACTACTCCGCAGCCTCCGGTCCGGTGCAGGGAAAAGGGTAATCCCTGCACCGGACTCCCGCCGCTCCTGCACACTGACAGGCGCTAGGGACAGACAAGCTGTCCCAGCGCTGTCAGAGACGCCCTCCCGCAGGTGGAATGTGTCCTGTAAAACAGGACACATCTCCACACATACACAGTCTGTGTTTCATCTACCATGTTGGACCTTTCTAGAATCGTGGTTTGTTCACCATTATGAGGATCATCATACATGTCAGATGAAGGGTATTCTTCAGTCATGTTGTCTTCATTATGGTTAGGTTGAGATCTTAAATCCACCCGATTTCTTCTTACTTCCTTTCCATGCTCTGTACGTATAGTATAGGATCTTGGTGCTACTTGTGCTTGCACAATACCTTTCTGCACCCAAATACCTTTCTCGTGATCTCTGAGACGGACTTGGTCACCCGATTTTAGATCAGATAAGCGTTTTGTTCGTCTGTCATGGAACAGTTTCTGTTTCGCATGTTGACGTTCCTTACTCAGTCTGACCAACGCTGAGTTATGTGTATTAAGCAGTTCATCATGTATCGGGAGATTTGCTCTAATCCTCCTTCCCATCAGCATTTGTGCAGGAGAAAGTCCATTCTGTAAAGGTGTACTGCGGTAGATTAAAAGACTTTTGTAGAAATCTTCTTTACCTTCTTGAGCTTTTTTCATGAGACTCTTTACAGTTTTTACTGAACTTTCCACCAACCCATTTGAGTGTGGATAGTGGGGACTTGACGTAGTATGGACATATTCCCACTCATCAGCAAATTGTCTAAATTCAGCACTGGAAAACTGAGGACCATTGTCAGTGAACACTTCCATAGGAACACAATGCCTTGCAAAGATTGACTTCATGCAATTGATTACGGTTTTACTAGTAGTTGTATGTAGTGTCTTCACCTCAGGGTAGTTAGAGTAATAATCAGTCACGACAATGTACGTTTTCCCATTACAATCAAACAAATCTGCGCCAACTTTCTGGTACGGTCTCTCTGGCACTGCGTGAGGACTCAGTGGCTCGACTAGTTGTTTCGATCTATACGTAAGACATAATTCACATGTAGCTGTAGTCTGTGCTATGTCTTGGTTCATTCTTGGCCAATACATAACTTCACGCGCTCTCCGCTTACATTTTTCTTCTCCTAAGTGGCCTTCATGTATCTTGCACAGCATAGTTTTTCTTAGTCGTTCAGGTATTTCAAACCTATTGCCTTTGTAAATAATACCATCGACAACTGGAAGGTCACTGCGGTACATCCAATAATCATGGATAGACAGCGGGCACGCATGTTTTTCTGCTGGCCAACCTTTCAGAATGATATCTTTCAACACTTTCATTGTGTCATCTGTCTCAGTTTCTTTCCTAATCTGTTCTTGTCTTGCAAGAGACACTGGTAGAGAAGCTACGATCAAATTAACATAGGCTTCTATCTCTTCATCCATCAGACTTTTGGAACCTTCACTTTTGTCCACAGCACGAGAAAGTGTATCAGCAATGTACATGCATTTGCCGGGACAGTACAGCAAGTGTACATCATATTTCTGTAGTCTGATAAGCATTCGTTGAATTCTCATGGGACAGTCATGTAATGATTTAGTCATGATAGCTATCAATGGCTTGTGGTCAGTTTCCACTGTAAATGTTTGACCATACACAAACTGATGAAATCGCTCACATGCATATATGATCGCTAGAAGTTCTTTTTCTATCTGAGCATACCTTGTTTCAGCACTTGTCAGTGCTCTTGATGCATAGATTACTGGTTGCCATGTATCCTCATGTTCTAGTAACAGCACTGAGCGTAGGCCAAATTGCGAAGCATCTGCTGAAATTCTTATTCTTTTTGCAGGATCAAAGAATTTTAGCACTGGTTGCTCTGTAATGATCTGTTCAAGTTTTGCCAACTTTCTTCTTGTTCATGTGACTACATCCACTCGTTATATTTGTCCAACAACCATCTAAGAGAGGCTGTTCGTTCAGAGAGTTGAGAAATAAACTTTCCTAAGTAAGTAATCATTCCTAGGAATCTTCTGACGTCGTCTTTGTTGTTAGGACGTTCCATGTTCACTATGGCTGATATTTTCCTTGGGTCTGGTTGTACACCTTTATCCGAGACCACGTCACCCATAAAGGTAAGTGTATTCACGCCAAATTCACATTTGTTCTTGTTTAGCTTTAGATTCACTTTCTTGACAAGTTCCATTACTTGTCTCAATCTAGAACCATGTTCTTCCTTTGTAGATCCCCAGACAATAATGTCATCCATCATTGTTTCAACACCTGGAAGAAATCTGTATCGACCTTCTGGTGTATTAAATGTACAAAGCTTTGAGCTGGCCTCATCTAGCTTCATTTGCCAGAATCCTGAAGATGCGTTCAAGTTACTGAACCATTTTGCTCCCGTAAATTGCGACATGATTTCATCTCTGGTTGGTAGTCTGAAATGTTCTCGTTTAATAGCTTTGTTTAAATCTCTGGGGTCTAGACATATTCGGAGTTGTCCATTTTTCTTTTCAACAATTACTAAGGAGCTTACCCATTCAGTAGGCTCATCAACTTTCTGTATCACACCCAAGGCTTCCATGCGATTTAACTCTTGTTTCAGTTTTTCTCTAAGCGCAAACAGCACTTTTCTACAGGGGTGTATCACTGAAGAAACTTGTGTGTCTATATTTATTTTATGCTCTCCAGGCAAACAATCTAGACCTTCAAACAAGTCTCTGTATTCTGTAAACATCGATTTGCAGTCATCTTCTACTTGTGATGTCACCATAAAAACTTTCTTTAGCAAGCTTAGTTTCTCACAGGAACTTAATCCTAGAATCGGTTGCACATTTTTATCCACAATTAGTAGAGATGTTTTAAACTGTTGTCCCTTATATTTCAGTGTCACTAAGCATGTACCTTTCACAGGAATTTCCTCCCCAGTGTACCCTGTAACTTTCACTTTGGCTGGGTGAATTTTAGGTTTTACTCTAAAAGTCTTATAGTCTTGAAATTATATTAAATTCACCTGCGCACCAGTTACAAGCTTAAAGGGAATGATAATCTCGTTCACAGTTAAAGGGACAATCCATTCTTTCTTATCTGCACTGCAAAGTTCAATGCAATCCACAAAGAATTCATCTGTTTGTTTAACAGCATGCACTTTGGTTGTTTTACTTTTAATTTTACAGCATTTGGCAAAGTGATTAAGTCTACCACATTTCATGCAGGTTTTACCATAAGCCGGGCACATTTTAGGATTGTGAGCATTTCCACATCTACTACACATTTCCTTATTAGACTGTGGCTTAGACTGCTTCATTCTTGAGAATGGGGCTTTGCATGGCTCTGTTTTCTGCACTACATGCACATCAGCTTCCTTGTGTAACTTTTTGGCTTGAAATCTAGTTATTTCTGCAGATCTGCACATAGTCACTGCCTTTTCTAGTGTTAGGTCTTGCTCTCTCAGCAATCTCTCTCTGAGTCCATTATCAGGTATTCCACAGACAATATGATCTCTAATCAGTGAATCCTTTAAATCACCAAACTCACAGGTTTTACTGAGTGATTGCAGCTCTGTAACATACTGATCAAATCCATCTACAGACTTCTGATCACATGTGAAACACTTATATCTTTCATATGTCACATTTTTCCTTGGCACAAAGTAATCTTCAAACTTTTGCATTATAGAAGATAGCACCATATTCTGCCCCTCAGCAAACTGAAAACTATTATAAATTTCCAGCACATCCTCTCCTATCACACGGAGGAAAATGGATGCCTTCGTTTTGTCAGTCTCTGAATCAGCTCCACATGTAGCAAGATATATATGAAACCTTTGCTTAAATCTTTTCCAGTTTTCAGACAAGTTACCAGACATCAGCATGCCGGTTGGAGGAGCTAGTTTATCCATGGTTACTCACTGTTTGAAGATAGGAGCACACGGCAGGCTTTGCAGACACAGAGTATCCCAGCCACAGACTTCTGCAAGATTCTTTCACACTCTGAGAGCACTAGCAGTCCAACTTAAACTTCTTCTGACACCATGTTTTGTTCATACGTTTGTAAATCCAGTCATCAGGACACAGAGACATGTGAGTTCACTGCTGTGCTGTTTATTCCATCCAACTCCAGGCACACTACACACTGGACCACCCACTTCCCAGCATTCCCCTGGTCCAAGGGACCATCACTAAAGATTCAGGCTTTCACCTATTAGTAAGGCAGTGTTTACAAATATTAATACACTAACATCACAGGTCACTGTGGGGGTAATGTATATCTTGCACAGTGGGGCATTGTATATCTGCCACTGTGGAGGCATTGTATACCTGGCACTGTGGGGGCATTGTATATCTGGCACAGGGGGGCAACGTGTATCTGGCACTGTGGGGCAATGTATATCTGGCACTGTGGGGCAATGTATATCTGGCACTGTGGGGGCATTGTATATCTGGCACAGGGGGGCAATGTATATCTGGCACAGTGGGGGCGTTGTATATCTGGCACTGTGGGGGCATTGTATATCTGGCACAGTGGGGCATTGTATATCTGGCACTGTGGGGGCATTGTATATCTGGAACTGTGGAGGCATTGTATATCTGGCACAGGGGGGCAATGTATATCTGGCATAGTGGGGCATTGTATATCTGGCACTGTGGGGGCAATGTATATCTGGCACAGTGGGGCATTGTATATCTGGCACTGTGGGGGCAATGTATATCTTGCACAGTGGGGCATTGTATATCTGCCACTGTGGAGGCATTGTATACCTGGCACTGTGGGGGCATTGTATATCTGGCACAGGGGGGCAACGTGTATCTGGCACTGTGGGGCAATGTATATCTGGCACTGTGGGGCAATGTATATCTGGCACTGTGGGGGCATTGTATATCTGGCACAGGGGGGCAATGTATATCTGGCACAGTGGGGGCGTTGTATATCTGGCACTGTGGGGGCATTGTATATCTGGCACAGTGGGGCATTGTATATCTGGCACTGTGGGGGCATTGTATATCTGGAACTGTGGAGGCATTGTATATCTGGCACAGGGGGGCAATGTATATCTGGCACAGTGGGGCATTGTATATCTGGCACTGTGGGGGCAATGTATATCTGGCACAGTGGGGCATTGTATATCTGGCACTGTGGGGGCAATGTATATCTGGCACTGTGGGGGCATTGTATATCTGGCACTGTGGGGGCAATGTATATCTGTCACTGTGGGGGCATTGTATATCTGGCACAGGGGGGCAATGTATATCTGGTACTGTGGGGGCATTGTATATCTGGCATTGTGGGGCATTGTATATCTGGCACAGTGGGGGCACTGTATATCTGGCCAAGGGGGGCAATGTATATCTGGCACTGTGGGGGCATTGTATATCTGGCACTGTGGGGCATTGTATATCTGGCACAGGGGGGCATTATATATCTGGCACTGTGGGGCAATGTGTATCTGGCACTGTGGGGGCATTGTATATCTGGCACTGTGGGGGCATTGTATATCTGGCACTGTGGGGGCATTGTATATCTGGCACTGTGGGGGCATTGTATATCTGGCACTGTGGGGGCATTGTATATCTGGCACTGTGGGGGCAATGTATATCTGGCACTGTGGGGGCCATGTATATTTGGCACTGTTAGGGCATTGTATATCTGGCACTGTGGGGGCATTGTATATCTGGCACTGTGGGGGAATTGTATATCTGGCACTGTGGGGGCATTGTATATCTGGTACGGTGGGGCATTTGTGTATCTGACATGGTGGGGGCACTTGTGTATCTGGCACAGTGGGGGCATTTGTGTATCTGGCACAGTGGGGGCATTTGTGTATTTGGCACTATTGGGGTCATATGTGTATCTGGCCCCCCCATATGTGTATCACGCCCCCATTTTCATTGCCCATGCCCCATGTGGCTTTTGACCACGCCCATTTTTTGGGCGCACACATTACCTGTAAGACATTTTTTCTACTTGTACCACTTATATTAATCCAAATAATAAAATATATAACTAATTAAAATGAGTGAAATACTACTTAACTTCTGCAGTAGTATTTTACTCATTTTAATTAGTTATATATTTTATTGTTTGGATGATTATACTGTATTTGGTGGGATAACACAATTTCAAACATGGTGCTAAAACTGGAACCACCCATTACCAGATCTCTAGTTTCACCTATGGAGACAACTGCACATGGAGGTAGCTGAAATCCCTAATGCTCAAGCAATAAAGAACGCTCAATACCTTTACTCTACAGAAAGCAAAGCATCACCCACATCATATATACACCACAGACATAATGAGCATTGCATGACTAGGGGCCTGAGTCAGATGTGGTTGGAGTGAGCGTCGCTGCTGCTTACTTGGAAACAGCAGTGTAGCTCAGAAATGATAATGCAGCAGGAGGCATCTGGTATACGTAGACCCATCCCGCATGTATGTGTGATACAGGGATGAAGCATCGGATCACATGCAACACCATCAGCATACAGTATGCACATACAGGCGTGGTCACACACAGAACATAGTCATGCCCATATAATGTTACTCAGCAGAGTCTGCTTGTGCATCTTATCCACACAGCGATGCCAATAAGATGTATTTTCAGCAAACAAATATGCCCAGCGCTAATGGGGTTACACGGGACCTGTCAGCTTACTCACGGCAGACATCGCCCGCTGCGTGGTGTATCGAGGCAAGATGTATTAGGACACATCTGTACATATATATCTATATCTGTACATTATATATATATACACACCCACAGGATAGAGATAGATAGATAGATAGATAGATAGATAGATTGATTGTGGTGTGCTGGTTATTTCTGTGACAGATTACTTTATACAACATACATTACTAAGAGACCACGTATAAGATATTTGGGAGTATAATAATCTCCTTGTATTATGTGTATAGATAGATAAATAGATAGTATAATGTTTGGCAGCTGTCACCACAGAGATCACCAATTGATGGAAGCAGCAATAACAGTTGAGCTCACTGGGCCCAGCAGCAGAACTGAGATGGTTGCAGTAAATGCCCCAAACCACTTGGTGTAATGACTCGTCAGCACTAACATGTCATTTCCCACATGTGTCACTGTGTAATATCAGTGGGGAGATGATGGTGCGGGGTATAGGGCAGAGAGCTGATGCACAGCCATCACCAACTGCCACCACCAACTGCCGCCCGCATGCCACATTTGAATGGTATAAAACCCCAGCGCACGGCAATATCACTGGCATTTACTCAGTTGAAGCTGCTGCGGACTGGTGAGAAAAGCCTCTGGAAGAGCGAACTAGTCTGTACTCTGTACCTAGTGACTACTTCCCGCCAGTGATCGGATCAGAGCGCACAATCAGATCTGTGCTGTGTGTGTGTGTGTGTGATTTCTCTTTTTTTTTTACTTTTGTGCACCCACTTTTAACTGTGAACTACAGTACGTCAGCAGGGGCAATGAGTCGGAGGGAATTAGCCCAGCTGATTGGACCGGGTCCAAACCAGAACATCGTTGGGACGTGGCTGAGGTCAGGGCGTCTCAGACCATCAACAAGGGCAACCTCACAAAGACTGACCTCAGCAAGACCAACCTCAGAAAGGGCACCATCAGGTAGGCCATTCTCTGTTGGACTGCTGCACTGTTGCACTGCAGGAGAGGAAGAAGCCGGGGAGACCTGTACCATCTGTTGCTCCCAGTTTGCGATTGGAGAGAAAGTAGCAATTCCATCCTGCCTCCATGTTTTCCATGCTCCATGCTTGGCTCAATGGCTTCGGATTAACATCGCTTGCCCCCTGTGCCGCGCACAGTGCTTGGACTTCAACGCATTCTGCCAGTCTCTATGAAAGATCCCAACAGCTACTAATCTACAGGTCAAGGCAGCATATAAAACAACGTGACTGGTAACAACGAGGCTTCTGAGAATGTTGGACAGGAAAGTACAGTGCTTTCTGACTGCAGCCTTTGAATACTGTGTGGTTTGCTTTTCTCTTTCTTTCTTTCTTTCTTATTTATTTATTCCTTCTCTACCCCCTTCAATTTCTTCTTTGAGTCCTGCTTTGTCTATACCCTTCCCATGAGCCACCACTGTGGCTTATTCCTGTTTGTGTTCTGTGTAACTGCAGCCTGTCTCCTGTATGTGTGGAAAAACCCCAGAAGGGATCTCGAGTGTCAAAACCCCAGGAGGGGTCTTGAGTGGCAAAACCCCAGGAGGGGTGCCTGAGCTGCAAACCCCAAGAGGGGTCTCAAATGGCAAAACCCCAGGAGGGGTCTCGAGTGGAAAAACCCCAGGAGAGGTCTCGAGTGGAAACACCCCAGGAGGGGTCTCGAGTGGAAATACCCCAGGAGGGGTCTCGAGTGTCAAAACCCTAGGAGGGGTCTCGAGTGGCAAAACCCCAGGAGGGATGCCTGAGCTGCAAAACCCTAGGAAGGGTCTTGAGTGGCAAAACACCAGGAGGGGTCTTGAGTGGAAAAACCCCAGGATGGGTGCCTGAGCTGCCAACCCCAGGAGGGGTCTCGAGTGTCAAAACCCCAGGAGGGGTCTCGAGTGTCAAAACCCCAGGAGGGGTCTCGAGTGTCAAAACCTCAGGAGGGGTCTCGAGTGTCAAAACCCCAGGAGGGGTCTCAAGTGTCAAAACCCCAGGAGGGGTCTCAAGTGGTAAAACCCCAGGAGGGGTCTCGAGTGGTAAAACCCCAGGAGGGGGTAACCTGGTCCCACCTGATAACCCAGATTCCGAGTAGTCTGCGTAACAACCCTCTTGGTCTTTCTCCATTTTTATTTTTTCATTTTCCCTTCAGCTGTCTATCTCATTTTTTGTGTATGATTTTGTCCCACCCCAGACTGGTCTGCTGGCTTTCCAGCCAGGTATATGACCGACATGAGGGTTCCCCCAGCCTTGGCCACACTATCCAAATAATCTTTACACTTTTACAGTGTTTCTTTTTTCAAATTTTTTTTTTTTTTAATGTGAATTTTTTTTTTTAACTGGGGATTAGGGCTAAAGGCGACACCCCAAAAAAAAAAAACGACACTGGGCAGCAACCTCATGGGTGTGTTGGAAGAGCTGCAAAGCTGATAATTATTTTTAAAATGTGGACAGTTACATCCAACTCATTGATAACTAGGGCCCAAATGTATTAAGCCTTAAAAAATGATAGAGTGGAGACTGATAAAGAGTGATAAAGTATCAGCAATCAGCTTCCTAACTGCCATGCAGAGCCGGCGCTACCCGCTCCGCAAAGGGATGCAAAGCAGGTAGGCGCTGGGCTAAAGAGGCGCTCTGCCTGCTATACATCTCTCTGCAGTCTGTTGGTGCAGCAGCCGGCAGCTACAGCATGTAAAAAGGTGCACCGTATAATTTTTTAATGCAGCAGTGGTCTCCCAGAAGTTAAAGTAGAATGGGCAACCCCATCAGCGTGACTGCAGCAAGCTCCACCCCCTTACCACCTGCAGCGCCTCATAATGATGTTTCTGCTGCGGCCAGCCACGCCGGTCACAAGCCCCCGGAGTCCTTACAGCTACGGTCATCGGCGCTCCAGGCCCCCAGTGAGTAAACCAGCATTGTGGCCACCGGGGGCAGAGATAGGCAGCGCTGACCAGAAATCCGGCATCCTTAGCCGGTGGTCGCGGCTCTGAGCGCTGCGCAGCAGTCAGGTCACAGAGCAGGGGGAGGACACGGAGCTGTAAACGGTGCTAAGACTTCAGGATCTTGTGACGTTGCAGTCAGACATCCGGAAGTCTCAATGTATGCACCCGGCGCTCCTTCACCCCTGTTCTGTCCCCGTCATCCCCCCCAGTGTTCTGTGAAGTGTCACCCCCCCCCCAGTGTTCTGTGAAGTGTCACCCCCCCCCCAAGTGTTCTGTGAAGTGTCACCCCCCCAGTGTTCTGTGAAGTGTGTCATCCCCCCAGTGTTCTGTGAAGTGTCATCCCCCCAGTGTTCTGTGAAGTGTCACCCCCCCAGTGTTCTGTGAAGTGTGTCACCCCCCCAGTGTTCTGTGAAGTGTCACCCTCCCAGTGTTCTGTGAAGTGTGTCACCCCCCCTATTGTTCTGTGAAGTGTCACCCCCCCCCCAGTGTTCTGTGAAGTGTTTCACCCCCCTCCCCAGTGTTCTGTGAAGTGTGTCACCCCCCCAGTGTTCTGTGAAGTGTCACCCCCCAGTGTTTTGTGAAGTGTCCCCCCCCCCCCCCAGTGTTCTGCGAAGTGTTACCCCTCACCCCAGGGTTCTGTGAAGTGTCACCCCCCCCCCCAGTGTTCTGTGAAGTGTTACCCCGCCCCCCCCCCCAGTGTTCTGTGAAGTGTCACCCCCCCAGGTTCCCTGGAAGAAGTGTTTCACCCCCCTTCAGTGTTCTGTCAAGTGTCACCCCCCCCCGTTATGTTAGTGTCACCCCCAAAGTGTTCTGTCATTGTCACCCCCCCAGTGTTCTGTCACTGTGCCACCCCCCACCCAGTGTTATGTTAGTGTCACCCCCCCCCCCAGTGTTCTGTCACTGTGCCACCCACCTCTGTGTTCTGTCACTGTGTCACACCCACCTCTGTGTGTTCTGTCTCAGTCATTGTGTCACCCCCCCCCCCCTCCCGCCCCATCTGTGTTCTGTGTCTGTACAGGTCAGGGCCGTAATTAGGTGTGTGCCAATGGTGCCTTGCCCACAGCGCAAGTGCAGTGAAGGCACATTATCTGGCAGCACACCCCTACCTACGGCTGTTTTGGTCAGTGATGGAGTAGTGAAAGCTCCGCTGTCCACCGATGCCTGCCTCTGTAAGGGACGGGGAGCGCGCCATTTGGTGTTACCCGTCATGCGGTAACGCTGGCTGTGAGCTCCGCTGCCACCTCTGAAGTGGAGAGACCGCTCCTTCAGCCGCCTGGTCCCGTATCGGAGCCGCCGCTGCCACTACTGTGACACCCGCCGCAGCCTGAGCACTGGAGAGGGGACTGTGAGCGCCAGAAAATGAGTGTCTGCGCCTGGTAGTCCTGGATGCCGCAGCACTCTAACATGTGACTTGAGTTGAGACACACACTCACACTCACTCTCTCTCTGCTGCTGTAATGAAGAGCGCGTGCGAATAGCGCAAGCGAGCGTAAAATTCTAGGTTGTTAGGATTGCATGGGCTTTACACAATGTTTAGGTTACTTAACAGTCTTGGGGGGTTGGTCTTAATTAGAATAGTGGGAGTGTAGGGAGGAGCTAGCAGACATTTTGTGTGAGACAGGATATGCTTACCGTCTCTTTCTCTCAGGATTTTCAAGCAGAAGGACCTCTGCTCCTGTGAGTAGCTCTTTGACTTAATTTCTTATCTCCAAAATCCTTTTTCTCCACTCTGCTTTATTCTTTCACTAATTCCTATCTATTCTTTAGCCTCTTTATTCTCCCTTCTTTCTTTGATTCCCTCACTATCCCCTTTTTTCATTCTTCTCCTAATGGCCGCTCGCCCACGCAGACGGGCGCACCCCCCTGCTCGCTACCTAGTCCCAGGGTCTGGTGCGGCGTCAGCGGTATCTTCCACGCTGGCCCACTGCCAGTCCCTCAGCCCTGCCCTGCTGCCGCGGGTGCACCCGCGGGTGCTTCCCCTGGCGGCCTGGGAGCTACTTCCGCCGAAGGTCCCGCGACGCGCTCGCGTGGGCTCCGGCGGATTGCGGCTACACACGGCGCTTCTCCCGCCCCAGCACCCTCAGCCGCGCAGGGCGCGCGGGACGGTCCGGTGGCGGGGGCGCGCGGGCGGACACAGGGGGACACTACCCCTGGGGGTGCTGCGACAGCCTCCAGGCGCAGAGGCACACGCAGCACCACCCGGACACTGGCCGCAGGTGGGGGGCAAGGCGGGTCCACTGGGGGGAATATTTTGTCAGCCTCCAGGGGCTCGTCTCCCCCCAATACTGTTCAACCCATTCCCGCTGATAGGCCCCTACGGGATCGCGGGGTGCATCCGGCAGCGGCACGTGCGCTCTTCTCGCCATGCGGCCCCCGGGCACGGCGTGCCGAGAGGCGCGGTGCTGCTGCGCCCAGCCTGGGGGAGACCGCATTGATTTATGCTCGCCCTGCATTAGGTGCCCCCCATCCGGTCGGCAGCCCCCTCGCGGTTGTTGGCCGGTCCCGGGTGGGCGCTGGGCGCAGGACGAGACTCACAGCTTCAGGTACTGCGCATCCGGCTGGTGCTGCGGGGCCTTTGGCCGCCGGCGCATCTGCGACCAGCAGCGTGGTCCTCCCTATTGCTCCTGCGACAGTGGCCGCTCCTGCGGACGGGGACACGGCGGCTGTTTCTGCACTGCTGGTCTCGGTTATAGGAATTCTTACTCCCCTGTTGATGGCTCGGTCATCTTCAAGTGGCTCGGCGGGCCAGTTCGGTGACTTGCGGTCTGCACTCACCCCACTGGTCGCTCAGCTGACGTCGTTATGCGCCGCTGCCCCTTCTGCGGCAGGTCAGCAGCCGCTTGTTTCCACTGGGTCCGCTGCACAGGTGCCTGCACTTAACCACTTGCCAGGCTCTTCGCTGGCACTTTCTGTTCCCTCTCCTGTTGCAGATCTGGTGGACACGCCGGAGAGTGATTCCAGCGACAGCGACCAGTCTTCTGCATCGGCTGCCACGAGACGGCCCTCCCAGGCATCCCCATCCGGTGAGGCTAATGGTAATGGCGTTTTGGGTCAGCAGGGTGCCGGGGCCGAGACTGCCAGGGGCAAAGATCAGGCGAAGGTTGTCAAGGGTAAACGCCATAGGCACGGGCGTTTTCACAAGCGCAGTAAGCAATCGCGCCGCCGAAGGCATGGTAGCAGTAGCAGCAGTCCGGAAGAGGGCAGCCCCAGCGACGTCGTGCGTTGCCCATACACCAAGGTTATGCGGGGTCTCCGCCCACAGATACAGGATCGTATCAATAGCGGATCTTACGTGGATGTCTTCGCATTAACATCCAAGTCCCGCAAGGCTTTGGTGGCGGCCAAGAAAAAGAGTGGGATAGGTGAGGACGCATATAGGTCCTATGTTAACTGGCTCAAGGGGTTCTACACATTCGCAGCCTGTTACCTGGAGACTCGCCCGGAAGAGGCCATGAACATCGTGCGCTACCTGCACATGATTCATGGTCTATTCCTCTCTAACAGGCCTCTCGCCTGGCTTCGGTACGACACGGAGTTCAGGCGTAAACAGCACGGTCTCCATTTCCTGGCTTTCGGTGTCAAAGATGTGGAAGTATGGCTTGAGGTTACGGAGGGCTCCCTCGAGCTTCCGGAAGCCTCTACGGCCCAGCCCGTTAGCACGTCCGCTAGGGGCTCCTTTCGGGCCACCGCGGGACGAGGGTCCAAAGGTCGTTGTTTTGCCTTTAACAACGGCAATTGCGGATCTGGGTCCAAATGTCGCTTCCGGCACAGCTGCCTGCGCTGCGGAGCTTCCCACCCGGCTAAGAAATGTCCCAAGCCTGCCGGTGCGGGTCCGGGTGGCAGATCCCCCGGCGTTACTAGTGCTAAGTAAAGCCCCCTCCCCTGTCCGGCTGGACGCCATGCGCAAATGGCTTACTTGGTACCCACTTCGTCCTCAGGCCCAATTTTTGCTGGAAGGTTTTACCGAGGGATTTCGCCTCCCCATTAGTGGCGAGCTCCCTTACTCAGCTCCTCGGAACTTGCGCTCGGCCAGAGAGCTTCCCCTCGTTCTGCAGGGTAAAGTGGCCAAGGAAGTGCAGCAGGGACGCATGGCCGGCCCCTTCGCTGCACCCCCTTTGCCAAATTTTTATCCCCAGTTGGAGTGGTCCCTGAGAAAACTCCTAGCAAATTTAGGCTAATCCAGCACCTGTCTTACCCCCATGGCGCGTCTGTTAACGATGCGATCCCCGGGGCGCTATCCTCGGTTACGTATCAATCGTTTGATGATGCTTTGAAATTAGTCCGAGCGGCGGGCCCCCATGCGTTATTGGGTAAAGTTGATGTGGAATCTGCATTTCGTCTTTTGCCATTGCGCCCTGATTCGTTTCGTTTCATGGGCTTTAGGCTGGACGACGGTTTTTACATCGACAAATGCCTACCCATGGGTTGCTCAGTCTCCTGTGCTTTTTTCAAGGCTTTTAGTTCATTTCTCCATTGGTGCGTTTGCGCTGGGACGGGGGAACCGGGAGTCGCACATTATCTGGATGATTTCCTGTGCATCGGGCCTTGCGGCTCGGACAGGTGTGCTCGGCTGCTCTTCTCCTTGAAAGCACTTTTTTCCGAGTTCGGGGTACCAATCGCTCGGATAAATGTGAGGGTCCTTGCACCCGCCTCTCGTATCTAGGCATCGAACTGGATACTGAGGCGGGATGCTGCCGATTGCCCTTAGACAAAGTTGCCAAGTTGCGTGTGTGTATTGAGAGGGCATTGGCAGGTGGCAAGGTCACCTTGCGCCAGTGCCAATCCCTTCTCGGTCTTTTCAATTTTGCATGCATGGTCATTCCCATGGGTAGAATCTTTTGTCGCAAATTGGAGCGGGCGACGGCTGGCGCTCGTAAGCCGCATCACTTCATTAGATTGTCATCCGAGATTTGCAGGGACCTGCGAGTTTGGGATGCCTTTCTGCATGAGTTTAATGGCATAGCCATTTGGCTGTCTGATGCGGTCCACAGCCCAGGTATCCAGTTGTTCACCGACGCGTCGGGTTCCTGGGGATACGGTGCGTACCTCGATGGTGCATGGTCCGCTGCCCCTTGGCCGGTTTCCTGGTTCCGGCAGGGCTTAACCCGCAACCTTTTGTTGCTGGAACTGTTTCCCATTGTCGTTGCATTGGAGCTGTGGGGGGAGCGGATCAAAGACCAGCACGTGGTCTTCTGGTGTGACAATCTGGGCGTGGTTCAGGCGATCAATGGGCAGCGATCTTCCTCGCTTCCAGTTCTTCGCTTGTTGGCCCGCCTGGTCTTGCTCTGTTTGCGTCTGAATGTTCACTTCGTTGCGCGGCACCGCCCAGGGGTTGACAACAGCATTGCCGATGCTCTCTCTAGACAACAGTGGGCTCGGTTTCGCACGTTGGCCCCTGCTGCAGCGCTTACAGGTGACGTATGCCCTTCTCATTGCTGGCAGATTATATGGCTGGGATAGCTGCTTTGGCCAGCCAGTCAGTGGCTCCAGCCACGCTGGTGAAATATCGGGCGGCGTTCCATCGATGGGAGGCATTCATTGCGCACAGGCGAAACGAAGGTAAGCCTTCCTTTTGACTACTGTTGGCTTTTGTCTGGCGTATGTACGAAGCTGGGAGGTCGCGCGTTGTTGTCAGCCAGATGCTGGCAGGTATCTCCTTTTTTCTGCGCTTACAGGGTAGCCATGATTTCACTAAAAGCTTTTTGGTGAGACGCTGTTTGCAGGGCTGGGCTCGTGGCACCCCTGTGTCTGTGGACAACAGGCGTCCTATATCGGTTGTGCTGCTGGGTTGCCTGATGGAGGTCTTACCATCCGTTTGCGATTCTCAGTATGAGGTGTTGCTTTTCCGGCTTGCCTTTGCTATGGCTTTTTACGGAGCCTTTCGGATCGGCGAGTTGGTGGCCCCCTCCAGGTCCGCGGCCCCTCCTTTGCTTGAGTCCCATGTGTTGCTGGCGGATGCGTTACTGTGCAAATTAAGCCGTTCTAAGACGGATCAGTTGGGCCGTGGGCATTGGATTACCTTGCCTGCCTGCCTGCCCTAACACTAGCATCTGCCCCGTAACCTTGGCACGCGTGTATGGTGACTCCCGGCCACGTGGTGGCGGAGCGTGGCTTGTCCACCTCGATGGGTCACCTTTGACGCTGTACCAATTCCGTTGGGTATTTAAGCAATGCATCCTTGCGTTGGGATTGTCGCCATCACTGTATGGTACACATTCCTTTCGTATTGGTGCTGCGACAACAGCCGCTTCATTGGGTTTTTCTGAGACTGAGATTAAAGCGCTTGGTCGATGGAAATCCAATGCCTACAAGCGCTATGTCAGGTGATTCCATTGTCCAGTTTACGGCAGGCCTTCTTCTGGTTTGCATCAAATTTTTCTTGTTCTCCTTGGTTTCTTTTCAGTTCACTCGTGGGACGACGGGATGGCGTGTCGGCGGGTCGGTGTTGGGGGGCCCTAGCCAGCCGCTACATTTTTGGCGGGCTGCGGGAGTGCCTTGGCTCTGACTCGTTGACCCGTCTTTTCGTCTCTCCTCGACTGGACTCGACCTGTAGCCTTTTTTGGCCACTCGTCACCGTTTGTACGGTGGGAGTCCCATTGGATTTTGCCCTGCTTTTCTCCTGAGATCCCAGAGGGTGCTATTGGCCTGCGCCCTCTGCGGCAGGTTTTGCAGGTTTTCACTTCGGGACAGGTCGTTCCCCTCCCCTCCCCTTACTCGTTTTTAGAACGCCCATTTCAGTAGACCTGGTGGCGTCTCTTTTTTGTCTGATGAGGGCATTTGTTTAGGTTGGAAGGTAGTTTCCGAGTTCTTTATAGGTCAGTTTTAGTTAGTCATTGTTAGTCAGGGTATGGTGGCGGCACCGGCACCTTACAGGCCGGTGTGTGGCGGGAAAGAACGGCAGTTACAGTGGCTATAGCGCCGCTGTTTGTGGGTGTGCTCTTTGCCCAATACATCGTATACTCTGGCCCTCCTTACCGGGGGTCATTGGGGCTCGGCTGTCTGGCCGGCTCTATTATGGTGTACTGGGGAGAGAGTTGGAAACTCAGCACTTATTGGCGTAAGCCAATGAGATAAAGAAGTCATGTCGTGGACATGCGTAGCGGCAATAATAAGATTTTACTCACCGGTAAATCTATTTCTCGTAGTCCGTAGTGGATGCTGGGAACTCCGTAAGGACCATGGGGAATAGACGGGCTCCGCAGGAGACTGGGCACTCTAAAAGAAAGATTAGGTACTATCTGGTGTGCACTGGCTCCTCCCTCTATGCCCCTCCTCCAGACCTCAGTTAGGATACTGTGCCCGGAAGAGCTGACACAATAAGGAAGGATTTTGAATCCCGGGTAAGACTCATACCAGCCACACCAATCACACCGTATAACTCGTGATACTATACCCAGTTAACAGTATGAAATATAACTGAGACTCTCAACAGATGGCTCAACAATAACCCTTTAGTTAGGCAATAACTATATACAAGTATTGCAGACAATCCGCACTTGGGATGGGCGCCCAGCATCCACTACGGACTACGAGAAATAGATTTACCGGTGAGTAAAATCTTATTTTCTCTGACGTCCTAGTGGATGCTGGGAACTCCGTAAGGACCATGGGGATTATACCAAAGCTCCCAAACGGGCGGGAGAGTGCGGATGACTCTGCAGCACCGAATGAGAGAACTCAAGGTCCTCCTCAGCCAGGGTATCAAATTTGTAGAATTTAGCAAACGTGTTTGCCCCTGACCAAGTTGCAGCTCGGCAAAGTTGTAAAGCCGAGACCCCTCGGGCAGCCGCCCAAGATGAGCCCACTTTCCTCGTGGAATGGGCTGTTACTGATTTAGGATGCGGCAATCCAGCCGCAGAATGCTCCAGCTGAATTGTGCTACAAATTCAGCGAGCAATAGTCTGCTTAGAAGCAGGAGCACCTATTTTGTTGGGTGCCTACAGGATAAAAAACGAGTCAGTTTTCCTGACTCCAGCCGTCCTGGAAATATAAATTTTTAAGGCCCTGACTACGTCCAGTAACTTGGAATCTTCCAAGTCCCTAGTAGCCGCAGGCACTACAATAGGTTGGTTCAAGTGAAAAGCTGATACCACCTTAGGGAGAAACTGGGGACGAGTCCTCAATTCTGCCCTATCCATATGGAAAATCAGATAAGGGCTTTTACATGACAAAGCCGCCAATTCTGACACACGCCTGGCCGAAGCCAAGGCCAATAACATGACCACTTTCCACGT